>NW_021703778.1:132374047-132508941 GCF_005190385.1 Monodon monoceros
TGAGCTTTATTAGGGAGCGCTCCCGGGCGAGGTTCACTGGTCCGAGAGAAAGGGGCCAGAGAAGTCGCGTCCAGTACTGGATGAGGGGAATTTTTATTGGGGTAAAAGCAGAAGGCGGCTTGCAAGGGGAGGGGGTGGTTTGCTATACAGGGTAATTCCTTATTTGGTGAGGATACAGCAGGGCCAGGTGTTGGTTGGTCTGTTGTGGGGCGTAAGCCCATTTTCCCTTCCTGTCAGCCCCATTGTTTTCTGGGCAGGAAGTTAGAGTCTCTTGTTGATTCCCAGAACAGGTGAGGCCGTTATGTCCCAATGCCTCTCCTACCTCATACTGGTCGATGTTTTCTCTTACCCCCGGGCCTCCTTTCACCCGGGCCAACGGACCTTACAGCCATACCTCACCTTTGTCTCAGGTTGACTTTATATTTCAGTAGCCCTCCTGCCTTCCAGCTTCTCTTCCTATAAACTCATGGTGAGCTACTTTGAGGTTCCATGTGTATGACTTGATATTCCCTCTTCTCTTCTTTTGTGCTTCACTCCAGGCTGTCATGTTTAATTTTGAGTTTCATTTTGAATCTTGAAGCAATCACTGTGTCTTTTATATCTTTATCCATATCCATAAAATTACAGAACAAGACTGAGTCAAACACAGAATCAAGTAAAAAGCAGAAGCAAGAAGGGCAGCCTCGGGAGTTTGACAGATTTGGGTTGGAATTCTGGCTCTGCCCCTGTGTGGCCATTGCCAAGTTTCTTAACCTCTCTGAGCTTGAATTTCCTCTCTGTAAAATGGTGGCACTAATAGCTCCTCCCTCATGAAGTGGTTGTGTGGATTAAATGAGATAAAGCACCTTCCACAGAATATGGCCCACAATAAGGACTCATAAACTGTTAACTGCTATTGGTATTTCAGTATCAGTAAAAATCTCTCTGTAATTCAGTGTAGATGCAATTTTTCTAATATCTATCTTTTCTGACCCCTATTGCATTGATGGGAGACAAAGGGCAAGGCATCCCCAGGCTCCAGGGATGCTGGAGAATTAAGTCCAGGTTGAGAGCAGGGGTCTGAAGACCTAGCACTGCTGTCCACTAACTGAGTGACCTGAGCAAGGCTCTTAATTTCTCACTGTCTCAGCATGCTCATTTGTAAAATGGGAGTGGCAAAGCACTGACCCTATAGGTGGCTGTGGGAAGTTAATGGTTTAATAAATGTAGGCTAGCACTTGGCACATTAGAAATATTCAATAAATGTTTATTATTGTTGTTGTAAAGGCCTCAATGTTGTCACATTTCAAGATTCCTACTAACTGCTTACTTTGGGGGCAAGTTGATTCTGGGGGTGTTGAGATACTATACTAAGCTAGATCTTCAAGTGGCCCACAGTTTGGAATAGATCTGGGAGAGGAGAGGATCAGCTGAAGATAACCTTTATTCTTAGCAGAGAAAATTTGATACCTAGGGATGTTATTATGGTGATGGTACTACAGCAACAATTGCTATCGGTTGTTATCTATTGAATTTCAACCTAAATGAGAATGTAGGAGGAGATTATTTACAGCTTTCTTTTTAAAAAATACATCTTTATATATTTCCCAAAATTTCCAAAATGAGCATGTGTTAATTTTATGATTAGTAAAAAAAAAAAAAAGTTGTTTTAATAATAAAATAAATAATATAAAATCCAGCCTTTCCCCTCCCTGATCCCCACCACCTCTTTAATGTACTGAGTCCCTGACCTGAGCCTGGTTAGTTTCTTCTCTGCTATAACAGAGAATCATGTAGTCAGTCAGGTACACACTCTGTTAAGTTATGTTGGTGAGTTAAAAGATTTGGAATGTGACTCTCTTTTATGCCATTTAGAATTGTAGATTTCTTCTTTGAGAGCCCTGGTTATCCGCATGTAATTTTGGTAAGAGCGTTTGAAGTACTTAAATGTTGGTCCTAGATCAAGATCACGCTTTCATTCTCATTCATGGGAATCATCTGTCCGGGGAAATCAAAGGATGACAATAGATAAGTGTGGCAGCAGAATAATAATCCCCCAAAGATATCCACACCCGAATCCCTGGAACTTTGGCTTATGTTATCTTACATGGCAAAAAGGGACTTTGCCAATGTGATTAAAGGGAAATCATTCTGGGTTATCCAGGTGGGCCTAATCTAATGACATGTGTTCTTAAAAATGGAGGATATTTCTCAGCTACAAAGAACCAGAGAGATGGCAGTGTGAGAAGGACTCATCCATTGCTAGCTTTTTTTTTTTTTTTTTTTTTTGCGGTACGCGGGCCTCTCGCTGTTGTGGCCCCTCCCGTTGCGGAGCACAGGCTCCGGACGCGCAGGCTCAGCGGCCATGGCTCACGGGCCCAGCTGCTCCGCGGCATGTGGGATCCTCCTGGACCGGGGCACAAACCCGTATCCCCTGCATCGGCAGGCGGACCCTCAACCACTGCGCCACCAGGGAAGCCCCATTGCTAGCTTTGAAGATGGAGGAAGGGAGTCATAAACCAACAAAGGCAGGCAGTCTCTAGAAGCTGGAAGAGGCAAGGATTTTCCCCTAGAGCCTGCAGAAAGGAATGCAATCTTGCCAACACTTTAATTTTAATCTAGTGAGGTCTGTATCCAACTTCTGACCTATGTAACTTAGAGATAATAAATGTGCCCTCTTTAAGACTCTAAGTTTGTGGTAATTTGTAATAGAAATTTAATGTAATAAGTGAACACTGCAAAAGTCTTATAGTATGCTCATGTATTTTCTCAATGAGATGAAGTTCAAGGAATGTTGTAGTGGTTATGTCTAAAGCTCATTTGTTCATCGTTCAGGTTATTAGAAACTGAGAGACCTCAGTTTATTTACTGTGAGGTTGAAGTTGATTGATGATGTTACAATAGGTAAGTGGGAAAATGCCCCTGATCATAAGTAAGATTCTTAGGCGAGATGACCGAGAGGAACTAGCACAAACGTGAGCAAAGGGAACTGTGAAAGCTCAACCTTTGCCCTCCACCTCAAGTAGAGGGAAATGAATTGACGGTGGTGAAGTGGCAATTCAACTTGGAGTCCTGAATAAAAGTGTTATTCCAATCTTCAGTTCTCCTTACAATGGAAATTTCCTCACAATGGAAATTGTGGCTATGTTATTTCACAGATTTATGCATACATACATGTGAAATACAGCATTTAAAAAAACACTATCATACTCGTTTACTTTATTATTAGAAAGATATAGATTTGATGTATTTTGCAGGCTAATGGTGCTTATAATTGTTCTTCATGAAAAGAAATTAGATTACATAGAAGGTGTGAGTTCACACCAACGTGACCAGAAAAAAGAAAAGATGTGAATAAAAAAAGTGGGGCTAGGGTGGAGAATAGAACTACAACCAAAATTCTACAAAATATTGTTTAGCTAGCAAAAGGCTTTATTAGATAAACTGCAGAACACACACGTTTGCCACTGATGACATCTCTTCCTAGTGGAGCACATGTAGCCATTTGAAGAACTGTCCGCAAGCCCAGTGGAGATGGATTTAACTGTGGTTTAAGAGGACAATGTTGGAGGCTTAGGAATCTTTGGGAAGAGTTTCCTTTTTAACTATTATAAAACACTTACATGGAGATCAAATTTTAAATAGTGCAGAGGATATAATGTCTTCCCATGCTGACCTACCCATGGCCCCTCTCCCATTCCCTGTTTACCTCTAAGTTCAAAGGTAACCTCTTCTGACTGTTTCTGTGTCTTTTCCTTTTGGAAGTTAACTGAATCATGCCCCACAATAGACATTTACTTTTATTCTCTGCCTGTTTTGGATTGAGGACTGTCACTCACTAAGAGTAATCCTACCCCACCCCCAATTCTATTTTTATTTGTGTTCTTATTTGCAGATATTCTATTGACAACTTTCATAATTTCAAATGATATAGTTAGGTATCTGTATCTTGATTTGTTACATTTGGTCTGCACTTTTAAAGTAGATGACATCTGGAAATCAATGTTCCTACAGTATTCTCTGTTCTCTACTCCTCTCTGCCTACTCTTTTTTTTTTTTTTTGCGGTACGTGGGCCTCTCACTGTTGTGGCCTTTCCCATTGCGGAGCACAGGCTCCGGACGCGCAGGCTCAGCGGCCATGGCTCATGGGCCCAGCTGCTCCGCAGCATGTGGGATCTTCCCGTACCGGGGCACGAACCCATGTCCCCTGCATCGGCAGGCGGACTCTCAACCACTATGCCACCAGGGAAGCCCCTGCCTACTCTCTTTATTCTTTATTTTGTTTCACACAAACACGTCCTCACCTTTTAAAAATTATTTTTTAAAGAAAAGACTCATGGAGGGACACTGTAAGTAGGTACAGGTCTGAAAGTCTGTATTTTCCCTTTACACTCAATTAGAATTTTTCTCCATGTAGAATTCTAGATTTAAGATCATTATCTTTCTGAACTTTGGAGGCCTTGGTCCATCTTTCTCTAAATTGCAAGGTTGCTAATAGAAAGTATCATGTCAACCCAATTCTCTTTCCTTTGTAAGTAACTTGGTTTTTATTTCTCAAAATCTGGATAATCTTCTCTTCATTCTTGATGTTTTGGAGTTCTGTGAGCCGTTTTCTTCCATTCTGTTCAGTACTATTTGATCTTGTCAGCCTGAAGACTGGTGTTTTGGAAAAAGTTTCTTCTGTTGTTTCTCTGATACTTCCCTCCTTCTACTTTTATTGCCCTCTTCTTCAGGAACTCCTGTTAGAACACTATTGACTGTCCTGGTTGGTTTTCTTCCTGTGTTCCTTTAAAAATTTTTTTCCCTTGATTTCCATATTTCTTTCTCTTTGATTTTGTCTTTTTCCTCCCCCATGAATTTTCTCTGAATCCTCTGGAGTCACCGTCTCTGACCCATGCCTATCTTCACTCTGGATTATCCACCGGTTGTTTTCCATTGTATTTTTTTTCCAAAAATTCATCTAGATTTTTTTCTTTCCTCATGCCCATATTCCTTTTATGTGCTAAATTGTGCCTCCCCCAGAATTCATGCATGTATTGCAGTCCTAACACCCAGTACCTCAGAACATGACTATATTTGGAGATAGGATCTTTAAAGTGGTGATTAAGTTTAAATGATGTCATTAGGGTGGGCCTAGTATGTTATGACTGGTGTCTTTATAAGAAGAGGAAATTTAGACACTGACAGACACAGAGGGATAACCATGTGAAGACACACGGATTAGAAGTTTAGCTATAAGCCAAGGAGAGAGGCTGTCAGATGAAACCAACATTGCTACACTGCTGACACTTTAATCTTGGACTTCTAGCATCCAGAACTGTGAGGAAATAAATTTCTATTGTTTGAGCCACCCAGTCTGTGATACTTTGTTATGGCAGCCCTAGCAGACTAATATTCTTCCCATTATTGGAGGTTTTATAAAAGAATTTCTTCTTATACTACTAAACTGTCATTCAGTAGGATTGGGGGAGGGGAAAAATGCATATTTTCTGTCTTCCATCTTAAGGTGGAAGCCAGAGTTACTTTTGAGCTGCTGTCTCTGTGGACAGCTGGGTATAGGAAGTTAGGGTAGGAGGCCTGAGGTTTGCTGCATTCTCATGGATAACTAGCTATAGCTCTCATTTCGTAAAATTTTTACTATGTGCCAAGTCTTTACAGATAAATATCATCTCATTTAATCACTCAAACATCTAGAGGGAGGAGACTGTTATTATCCCATATATTATTGCATATGAGAAAACTGAACCACAGAAGAGGATGAGTCATGCTGACCAATTGACCGGGAACTTTGATTGTTGAGAAAATGCATTCCAAGTTGCTTTAGATTTCTAAATCTAATGCATTAGATTTCTTGATTAGATTTCTGTAAAACTTTAAATTTTGAATCTATTTCATGTTTAACAAAGAATCATTTAAAGGGAGAAATTATTGAACTGATACGTGAAGCAATCTGTCATTGACATCATTTCTACTGCTAAATTAATTGCTAATCTCCTGTATTCTTTAACACTTGGCTAGCATCACTTGGAACACGAATTGGACAGATTTTCATCAAATTGTTTTTGATTTACAGTGCTGGCTTAATGGTGTGTACGAGTGAAGGGAAGTAGGCAATTCTTCCTTATCTTTCATTCACTCCTATGAAGTTCCATCCATGTGCAAATTATTGTTCTAAAATGATTATGATATAGCCCCTACCTTCCAGGGAGATGGAAGGGCACAAATGACCCTGGGAAGAGAGATATCTAGTTCTTTTCAATCTGTTTCATGGTCCCAAAGATAGAACAATAATTAAAACTTTACTCTGATCTCACAGTTCTTTTAGCCCCACTGACTTCTGTCTCCATTCCTTTTCAACCCCCTGGACACATTCTAGACACATCTCCAGTAATAGCTCCACCTTTGAAGTTTTAAAAGCCAATCAGATATCTTGCAACTCTCTTATTCCACTGAATCTTCTTTTTGACTCACGAAATCTTCTGGCCTTGTGACATACTGCCATGATGTTTCAGTTTAGCAGTTTTCTTGTGGCTTCACTTCATTCCCAATCCGCACTCTGATTCACTCGTGTGCTTCCTATAATTTTTCTGTATATTCCCTCAATTCTTACCCATCCTATTTCTTCCATTCTATACATCCATAACTCTTGCAACTTTTATGATTTTCCTTTTGCATTTCTATACCCCTTAATTTATTCTTTTAACAGCTATTTATTGAGTACTTACTCTGCACCAGTCACTGGACATAGTGGTGAACAAGATCAGCACAAATCCTACTCTCAGGGAGCTTATGTTTTCATGATGGGAGATGGACAATGCATAGATCAACCCAGCCCAATGAGAGCAAAGCACACAGCTAGACAAGTGGGGGCCACTGCACATCTATGGTTTCCAGTTTCAGGGAGGCCCTCATCAATGGTCATCTGCTTAAACTGTCTTTGGTCAGCACTGTCTCCCGTTCCTTTTGGCAACTACTCAGACACTTCATCTTGCCCCAACACATTTACTATCACCAGGTCATGTCCCCTCGTACTTCCCTGATAAACCATGGTTTTCAGTCATGGACTCCATCAATTTCACAACTCCTGTCCCTCCAGAGACAACCTTCTACATCCACATTTGTACCTCCCTCCTTCTTCCCATCTGGGACCATGAGATTTCCTTCTTTTTGGTCAAGGCCAGCTATTCCCCCTAGCTGCTTGATCTTGTTTAGTCTGGTCTCAGGGCCTTTGTTTGTCATTTTTCTCTTATATACATTATCTACAACCCCTCCCCATTAGTTTCTTCCTGCCAGCCTAGAAATATACTCAATTTCTCATGTTCATCCTTTAACAATAATGGCTGTCATTTATAGAGCATATGCCACGTGCCACACACCTTCTATCCCTCATCATATTTAGTCCTCACAACAAATCTCCAAGCTAGTTATTACTATCTCGATTTAACAGAATTGGAAACAGGCACAGAGAGAATTCTAGTTGCTGCCTGATCTCTTTCTTTTATATACAAGCTTCTTAAAAGAGTGTCTCCATTCCTACTTTCTTTAATCAGGCTTTTGCCCCACTATTCTATGGTGCTTAGGTCGACATCGACCTCCGAATTCCTAAATCCAGTGGATACTTTCAGTCTTGGTCATACATGAATACTACATGAATATACATGAGCAACAACACATGGTTTTATTGTCCACTGGGAATTTTTGCCTCCTTTGGCTTTCATAATATTGGCCTCTACTGGCTCTTCTTATCTCATAACAGTGCCTTCTCAGCCTTTTCTTTAGACTTCTTTCTCTTATTTCCTCTTATGTATTAGCATTCTCAGAGGTTCTTTTCTCAGTGTTCTCTCTCTTCCTCTCTCTCCCTCCCTCTCTCCTTTTCTCTGTATTCAGGGTTCTCCCTGTATGATACTTAGTCCCATTTTTCGCTCCTAAAACTATACCTCTAGCTATGGCATCATTTATAACAAAGACTAAAAAATGTCCACTAAAATGAGCACCATAGAGGTCTATGTTGACCTCAGTAAGTGCTATTTTGGTGCAGTGATAGGACAAAAACCAATCAGGACAGTCTGAAGAGTGGGAAGGAAGTGACGAAATGGAAAAAGCAAGGATAAACAACTCTTGACAAACATGGCTATGAAGGGAGGCTGTCTTTGAGGTAGGGCAATTCAAGTAACCTTTCTTTTTAAGTTGAGAAAAGCATGAGACTGTTTAAATACTATTGGTATTTGGAAGGATCTATTAGAGGGGGCAAGCCGAAAATACAGGAATGAGAAGAGAATGGTTGGATACAAGGAGAAGGGCTGTCCTTAGAAGGAGGGATGCCTCCTTCATCAAAAGGAAGGAAGATGATGCAGATGTAAGTACATTTGCTGAGGATGAGGGAGTTCCTTTCTATGAGGCAAGGTTACACTATAGCAGTGAGAGATATTGCTATAGCTATCTTTGGAAAATGCTGTCTGCCACAGGGTGAGCATGGCTTTGGGGAGCAAAAGTACACCACCTACTTAGGTATTTGAGAGGATCAAGAGGCTTATCTTAAGGACTATGTGGGAGTGGGTATCCTTGAGGAGAGCCAGCTTTCAGTCAATGCACGGAAGAAGAGGAAGCCCTTGTAGGGGAAGTTGAGGTGGTAGGAAGCAGTCTGATAATAGAGTGGGGACTCAGGGAGCTCAAGGGAGGAAGGGGTCAGGTTGTTAATCCGAGGATAAAAAAGGACAGAGTATTATGGTGAAGGTAGCGCTTGGAGAATAGATCAAAGGAGCGGGAGGTTTAGACTTTGGGAGTTGACTGTAAGAACAGGGCGGAGAAGCATGAATGGGTCTTGACAGTCCCCTTTAGGAAGGTGGGCACTGGACCCAAAGGATGGGTGTCTTGGCTCCATGAACTCCTAGGTGTTTTTGTTTTAAAATTTATTTATTTATTTATGGCTGCGTTGGGTCTTTTTTGCTGTGCGCAGGCATTCTCTAGCTGCGGCGAGTGGGGGCTACTCTTCGTTGTGGTGTGTGGGCTTCTCATTGCGGTGGCTTCTCTTGTTGAGGAGCACGGGCTCTAGGCGCACGGGCTTCAGTAGCTGTGGCACGTGGGCTCAGTAGTTGTGGCACGCAGGCTCTAGAGCGCAGGCTCAGTAGTTGTGGTGCACGGGCTTCGTTGCTCCACGGCATGTGGGATCTTCCCAGACCAGGGCTCAAACCCGTGTCCCCTGCACTGGCAGGCAGACTCTCAACCACTGTGTGACCAGGGAAGTCCCTGAACTTGTAGTTTTAACCTTGTCTCAGAGATTTCAGGGTAGAAGGCTTGGGGGATATAGGGGTCTGTAGGTCTGGGTGTCTTGGAGCCTCAGCCTTGTCTTGCCATGCCCTAGGGATTGAAGTGTCCCCCAGTAGAGGGGAACCTTTGAGGCCAGGACTCTGCCTTAATCACCTTGGTATCCTAGTGTCTAGCACAGTGTTACATGTATCCAGACACTTAAAGATGATTGAGTAATGTGAAGAATTAATGATTCGGGGGCATGGATTCAAGCCCCAGTCTGCTGAATCCAAAGCTTCCACTTACAGCATGCCACCTTCCAATCCTCTTCCCAGGGCCTGTAACCAGAGCGCTAAAGGGACATTTCCTCTTAGGTTATGTGTGAACTGCACAAAGCGTTGATAAAATCTGACAGACTCCCAGGGAGTTTGATCAACATAAACATTCAAATCAGATACTTCAGGCCGAATTACATTGACTCAGTATAATTACTTGAAAGCTACTCCACTTCTGCTGCCTAAGGCATATGGCTTCCCTTCAAAATGTAAAAAAACCACAGACCTTTAGGATGAATGCTACACTACGGGATTTGTGACAATGTGCTTGATTAACAGCTGCTACCAATTAGACAGATGTCTGTGAAAAAGATAACTCTCTGAGAGCCAACCCATGCATATAAGACATGCGTAAAAATTTAAGGCCATGGGAGCAGATGGGCATAGTCTAAAAATATGTTTATGAGATTTTACTTAGGAGGAAAAAAGAATGTTGCCTTGGTATCAATTGCTACTCGCATCCATTGCCTACAGTACAAATAAAAGCCTTTCATGAGTATATTCAACTCTTCATACAACTGTCAAGAGTGAACTGTCACAAAATAATATTTTCCTCTTAATTCAAACTTTGGGCAAGCCCTGCTATCAGGAAACACAAATATATCGAATTTGAGACCATACAACCCCCAAATGAGAGAGTGATTATTTTCATTGCCAAAAAGGTTACACATGTACAAAAGATTTACACAGGCTTCCATCCTTCAGTAGTGAGTTTTCCTTGGATATTTGAAATAAAACTTGATTTATAAAATTTAAAAAATTATATCCATAGGGATTCCCCGGTGGCGCAGTGGTTGAGAGTCCGCCTGCCGATGCAGGGGACACGGGTTCGTGCCCCGGTCCGGGAAGATCCCACATGCCGCGGAGCGGCTGGGCCCGTGAGCCATGGCCGCTGAGCCTGCGCGTCCGGAGCCTGTGCTCCGCAACGGGAGAGGCCACAGCAGTGAGAGGCCCGCGTACCGCAAAAAATAAATAAATAAATAATTATATCCATAAAGTTTTTCAGGGACACATTATTATGAAGTGAAATATACATGCACCTCACAGTGAGAACCGTATTATTTAGTCAACAGCCCCGCACTAGTTTAATTTATTGGATTCACTTAGATTTTTTATATAGTTCTTCCAGGATCTAAGCTGTTTCTCGTTTGTTTAAAATCCTCCACCTTTATGATTGATAACTCTTAGAATTACCTCCATTTACTGTGGCAGCATCTGATCTTTTAAAATGTAGTTCCATGATGGAGACATGATTTATCCCAGTAGATAAAATACCAGCCTGGGAACCATAACAACTAGATCTGCTCACATCTCATTCAATGACTGCTCAGTTATTTTGACAACACACCCAACTTCTCTGAATTCAATCTTCCCTTTTAGAGAAAGGATAATAACTATTTGCCAGTGACTTGCCTCATAGGGGTGTCAGGCATTCATGAGATCAAGGTGCTCATGGGCCATTACAGATAGTAATCAGAAGCTTTGTTCTCTTAGGTTTCTGGAGGAAATACTCGTACCCAGGCAATTTGGGGAAGTGTCTCACGGTCTTGGAAGGTATGGAGACAAATAAAATGGTCTCTTTAAGTAGTCTATCTAAGGAATGGAAGAATTGTCTTAACGTTGTTCCAAGGGAATGATGTTGTATAATAATATTTGGAAAACTCCTGCAAAGTAGCATAACCATACTGGTGTTTCATTTCTGATGTTGAGCAACATTCTTGCTAGAGGATAATATCATATGACCTTTGGACTGAAAGGGTAAGGTGACATAAGGTTTTTGATAAATATGATTTCTGAGTCTGCCTCAAAATTCTCCAATGTTTTAGTTCCCTGGCTACCCTTGCAGGTTTCAAATCCACCTTTAAAAAGCTGCTGAATCTGATTTACTTTAAGTCTACAGTGTGTCCTTGTATGTAGCTGAATTGCCCTCTGTGAGCCGGAAGACCAGTAGTTTAACCACAGTTCCTTTTCATACTTCCTTTAACAAGGCTTAGTAGCCAAGAACACAGATTTTACTTTTAAAAGTCTCAGAAAACTTTAGAAAAGCCAGGAATCAAAAACATAGAAGATAAAGCTCATTAAACAGTGATAAATCATAATGCTATTCTAAGACCTGCTTTCCCACAAGAAGCATTTTGTTCTTATGTCAATGTTTAGGGTTTTCTGAACTTTCCTGGGGGTTAGTTTACCATGCTCCCACTGAGGAATGGGATTGAAATAATAGTGTAAGGTAGACACTGTGTTCTTTCTCTTGGTGGGATGAAGTGGGAGGGTCCAAAGAACATCTCACTAGTCAGCCAGTGATTGATTCCTCGTGACTTATTTGCTTCCTGGTCTTTGCTCCTGTCAGAATCCAGTCATCTGCTGGTGATTGGGAGGCATGAAGGGAATGAGCTAAGTCTTCTGTCAGCTGAGCAAACGCACATCCAGTTCTTCACCTCAGGTTCTAGCGACGTAATCCTACCAGTGCAGAGGGTCCCTTGCCACACTGACTTGTCTGTATTTTTTGTCCACAGGTCTGGGGCCTCTGCTCATGGACTCCAGATGCCTCAGTAGTGGACAGCACCCCCCTTTGACCTTTCCCCTCATTCCTTTTCTGCTTCCTCAGCTCAGTCCTTTGGCCTTGTGGCCACTTCTCTTCCTTTGAAGCGTCTTTATCCTCCTCTGTCACAGCCTTTGGCGTAGGTGGTCATTCTCCGCTGCGAGGTTTGACAGGATCAAGTGGAAGCCCAGGTACTAAGGATGTGATGGAACAGGAAAAAGCAGACCCTGTAAAGGAAAATCAGATTGCTTGTATATAAAAGTTCTAGCGTATATTCTGTGCCTCAGTATACTAAAAGCGTGTCTGACTCCTGCTCAGGCTTGAGTTCCATACAAAACTTTCCATCCTATTACTTTATTATTGTGTTGCCCAAGCTCCAGGAAAAGAAGGAATGGGGGAGAAAACTTATATCAGCCGCAAAATGATAACATATTTGTATAGCACTTTACAGATTACCCAGTTCCTCCCTAAATATAATAGATACCTAATAAGTATTTGCTGTACTGAATTAAAAACTGCTTTCACGTATTTCATCTTAAATTGCTATCGAAAAAACTTCTGAAAGAGGCAGGACGCTTATGAATCTTCTCTTCGTAAACTCAGATTGTTCTTTCCACAGAATGACATAGCTGGAGAGTGGCAAAGCTGGAACTAGAACTCAGAACTTTTAACTCTGTTCAGGGTTCTTTCCAATTTTTGTGATTAATCACATACACAGATATTTGTTAGCGATGAGTTTCTCTTGTTTTGGGAGATCGGCATGAAAGTTTTCATTACCAGAAATCAGGCTGGCTTTTTTTCCCTTCAACTCCTCCTGCTTCTTCAAAGTTCTCCTCTCCAGACTCCTAGTTGGTGGGTTAAACAGTTTCCATGATTTCATTTTATTCAGACAACCTTTATGTTCAGGTCTTCACTTTTCCTTCCTTGGCCTATTGTCATGCCTCCAAACTGGTGCCCACTGGTTCTTTAAGCAAAATAAATTCGATTTTAAAAACCCACGGTATTGAATTCTTCAGTGGCTCCCATTCATCTAGAGCAGTGTCCCCAGACCTCTGGAGTGACATTCTTGTGGGGATAGGGAGGTCATGCTTCGGTTGTCTACGAGTTTCCTTGAATTTCGAGTTTTAATGTCAATGAAAAAATCTTAAAAAAAATAATATAAGTATATTCTGGATCATCCAAATGACTATCATATCACTGTCATAAAATTGCCGTCTGTACTGCAGATATCTCTATGATCTTTCTGGCGCCAAGTTGTATAACTTTAAGTGTCATGAGTTAATGAAAAATGAACAGACTTAATTTGCAAAGATGAGTTTGATCCACATGAAGGCCAAATGCTGTGACAGCAAATTGAAGGCAGGTTTTCTGAACAGTGGCTCAGTAGAGGAAAGTGTGGGGAGAATGTAGTCACTGCATGTCATATCGCACGCTGACTCACAGACGTGAACAGCCACCACCATGAAGCCAAACCAAAAGAAGAGCCTTAGCTCTTTGTAACGATTTTCTCATAGTGAGTGGTGTTGCAGTGTCAGTAAAACATTTAACACAACAAATAAATATTAATTTGTACATTTCCTATGGAATTAATTGTCATGGCTTTAGATTCACATAAAATCTTTAAGCAAAAAGTGTTTAAGCCAGGTTTTCTAGTTCACGTGTAAATTCTCTTGTTTTAAAAAAATATTTTCTGTCTCTCCCTATGGGGTCCCTCCTTATGGAAAAATTATACTTCCTACCCTCCTGTACCACTTGATTTGCCAAATAAAATGTGAGTGGAAGTGATATATGCCATTTTCAAGTGGAAGCTTTCAGAACCACTGCATGTCTGACCCTCTCCCTTTTTTCTTTCTGGCATGAGCCCAGAAATATCCCCAAAAGGAATTCCTCCTTCAGCCTGGATCCCAGAATGAGGATTATGTAGAACCAAGAGCTTTAGTAGACCATGAAGGACACATACAAATGGGAAAATTTTATATATGCATATACATACACACACACATAAAACACATGTGTGTGTGTGTGTATATATATATATATATATATATATATATAATACGTATATGTGTGTGTGTATGTATATATATTGATATCTCATGATTTAACTTAACGCTGGGAATCAGGGATAATTGTTCCCTTTAAAAAGAGGTTTGCAAACCACTTAAGAAACTGAGGCCTGAAGAAGACATCCACTTTCTTTAGCTTCATAAGTCTCTGACATCCAACCTAGACTATCCTTCCAGAGTCATTTCCTTTTGCCCTATTCCTCTGTCATCATTGTTCCTAAATCATATCCTGTTCATTTAAGCATTTCTCCTTTGTTTATCCTTTTTCTTAGGGGAGAAACTTGGAAAATAATCACAGCCCTATCAGTCTTGTGATGATAACCAAGACTGGGAGAGCCTGTGCAATCCCAGGGGAAGCAGAGCCTGTTTCATCTGCCATGACCATAGAGTTGCTGACAAGTAGGGACCATATGTGGATGAGTTTCCCCACCTTCCCGAGCCCAAGCTAACCTCACACAGAGGTGCCAGCAAGTAATGAAGCCCCCAGACGAGAGACCCATCCTCTGAACAATAGAGAATTTGGCTGTATTCCGTTTCACAAGTCCCTTAAAAAACATCCCCTGATGAACTCTCTTTGAGTTCCCACAAACTGCGTAGATGGGAGGTTATGAGTTATCACATCTGAAGCCTGCTGCTACATTTCCAAATTATCTCTTACTTGGATAGCTCAGGGACTGTGGTTAGGCAAATTAACTCTAGGAGAAGTTAAGTAATTGTAATCTTAGAGAAGAGATTCTATGCCCTCAAGGCCCCGCAGCCGCTCACATCCAAATCTCGCATTTAATTTATATCAAGCATGGAATGAATAAGAGTCGGTGGTAATAAAGTGTCAGGGAAAGAAATGGAAAATAGATATCATAAAATATTTATGTAATAAAAAATAATCCCCTTCACTAATACACCCACATTTTTTTTTCTTGATAGGAACTAGTAATAAAAGCATTTAAATCACTGTAAAAAGGAATTACTATACCCTCTGTTATACACTAAAGACCCAAACACAGCCCACTTATCAAAAACACAATATTCTGAAATAAATGATCTCTGACAGAGAATAAAATGTCCTCCTGGATGCTTGTCAATGTCTAATGGTAAATTCAACATCTATTCAATAAATTATCCTTCCAGGAACATTGCTGAAATTTTGTAATGAATGCCGCTGGCAGAAAAATTGAAATGTAATTGAGTGACATCTTTTAATCGTATATGTAGGTTGGAGATGGGAAATATAAACAGGAAAGGCAGCTTCAGGATTTCTTTCCTATTACTCATGTTAAATGGCTGTCTGTACTGTTTTAGTCACTACACAAATACTTCAAGGTTTTATACAAAGGCAAGCTGGTTTTGTCTCGGAAGGATGAGTTATAAATGACACCTTTGTATATTCAACTGTGAGTTTTCTATCTTTCGGGGGGCATATATGTCATTTCAATTTCAAACAAAAATATTCTCTGGAGAAGCTGTAATAAAATCATCTCTGAGTGGAAGGAATATGATTACGGAATAAAGGATCATTTAATTGAGGGAGTTTGGAGTTTGGAGAAGCTCACTCGTGTGTGTGTGTGTGTGTGTGTGTGTGTGTGTGTGTGTGTGTGTGTTTCACCACCTACCACCGTCTTTTGATACATGGCCTGAACTAAAATGTTAAAGGTTAATAACAGTATTTGGTATTCTTGAGTGAGCACCTTTGGTGACACTTTCAAATGCTCGGTACATGTATATGAAAAACACTCTTACTTTGCTTGGTTGCTTTTCCTATTGTAAATTACCTTAGTAGAGTTCTCTGTGATAGGAATATGGAAATAGACATGTTATGATTCTGAAGCTGCCATCTCTGTGCTCTAACTTTTTATTGATAGCCTTTTTCTCAGGAAATTACACTTAAGTTGTCCTTCATAATTACCTCTGAGTCCGTGCTGCACAGCAACATTATAACAGGATGCTTTTGATCCTTTGATAATTAAATGCCCCATTGAATGGTAAGAAGGACAAATCTGCCTTGTATTAAATTCTCCTCTAAAGAGAAAGGAGGTTAATGACACCTCCAGATAGTAATAGGTAGTGTTACTATAAGATAATGAGCTAATTGCCACAAGCTGGATCTGGTGTCTTTAGACCACAAGTGAGCAAAGCACATAATTGTTCAAATTTTGCTTTTAGAAATAATGCAAAAGAATGCATCTATAATTCCGCGAACCAATTGCCTTAAATAGTTTTCTTTGCGGCAACTAACTCCATTTACCATATGGATTTTTCTATGCAAATAGTACTCTGTGAATGCCTAAATCCAAGCCTCCACCTGTAAAGTAGACACCTGATTTCTGTGACCAGAACTGGTATGCCTTTTCAGAAGCCGTGGCCTCTCAGAGGTCCTTAGGAAGAGGATGTGATGGTTAGTTTCATGTGTCAACTCAGTTAGGCTATAGTCCCCAGTTATTTAATCAAACACAAATCCAGTCCCCATAACCCTGTGAACCAATTCTTAAAATAAATCTCTTCTATGTACATATATTTCCTACTGGTTCTGTTTCTGTGGAGAGCCCTGATTAACAGGTAGTAAAGGAAAGGTAGACACAGGTGACTTGCAAATCACCAGAGAGTTTATTGGGCTCTTTCTTTTTTCAAGGTACCCTGCTTTTATTCTGAATCTTACAAGGAAGAAAATCACTTATTCACTGAGTAGTAACAGGTTAAGGTAATGAATCATACAATAATATTAAACCATGATGGAATTTACAGAAACCAAAAATGTGCAAATTCACTCTTTTGATTTACCGAAAGACTCTCTCTTTGCAAGTGGTAAATCATTAGCAGTGGTGTTGCTATTGGTAACCGCAGGTCCTAAGGGATGGTGCAGAATTAGTCTTTCTGTATGTCATCATGGTGGGGTGAGGCTAGTGCCATATATCTGTCATATATCTAATTTCCATATATGTGGATACATTTCTGGATCTTTTTTGCATTCTTCTCATGGGTGTATTTATTCCTGCACCAATAACTGATATTTGAATTGGGCTCTTGATGTAAGCAGGTGTCGTGGTCTTAGCCAAATCTAGCTGCCAAGAGTAAGTTTTCATGACAATGTATAGAGGAAAGCACCCTCCTCAGTGCAGCATGTTTAGCAAGTGTCTCCCAATTCAGACCACCTCTTCACACACCTTGCCCATCCCATTATAAGCAGGGAGCAACATGTTCCCAAACGCAATCTTTGCCACCAGCCTGGAGGTGCTAGTGTTCCATGTCCTCATCCATGGCAGGTGTATGAACCAGTGGCCATTCAATACGGAGAAGCAGCAGTAAATGTTAGGAGCTTCCAAATTCTTGACAGCAAAGGCCCTGCTTAGCATCACAGTGTTCGCTCCAATAGTTTGCTTGTCTCTTATCTCTGCACAGCTAAATGTCTTAAGAGATTTAGCTGCATTCGTGGTTTTTATGTCCATATTTGCTGCTCACCCTGTTACCCATTGCAATATCATCCTAGCCTTCACCACTCTATAGACAGAAACCCACCTGCTGTTAATCCAAGTATATTTAGTCTTTATTTTACTTAATGTCTTAATTTGATCAATCCACTTCTCTCGGCCACACTCTTCTAACGATCTCTTCCTTTGTCTTCTACAACCAGTTCTCTCATTGTTTGTATCCTATTCATCTAGATGCATTGCTTCAGCATTCTTCAACCAGAGTGGTCTGTTTTGGGTTGAATAGTGCCTCTTAAAAGAGATGTCGAAGTCCTAACTGCTGGTACCTGTGAATGTGACTTTATTTGGAAATTGGGTCTCAGCAGATGTAATCAAGCTAAGATGAAGTCATTAAGATGACCCCTAATCCCATATGACTGGTGTCCTTATAAGAAAAGCAAACACTGTGTGAAGATAAAGACACACAGGGAGAAGAAAGCCATGTGACCATGAAGGCAGAGATTGGAGTCATGTATCTCCAAACCAAGGAACGCCAAGGATTGCCAGCAAATACCAGAAGGTAGAAGAGGCAAGGAAGGATTCTCTCTTAGAGATTTCAGGAGCATGACCCTGCCAACACCTTGATTTCAGACATGTAGCCTCCAGAACTGTGAAACAATTTTTTAAAGCTTAAGTTTTTTTAAAGCCACCTGGTTTATGGTACTTTGTAACAGCAGCCTTAGGAAACTAATACATGGTCCTACAGGACGCCCTGAGAATCCAAGTACTTTTAGTATGTTTTCTATTGGATCCCTCCTCTGGCTAATAACATCTAGGCTCTTGTGTGAGCAAGTTTCTTAGTGGAAACAGGGCAGGCAAGCTTAGGACAAGCTGACACATGCACAGACTGTGGTTCTAAGTCACACTGACTTGTGTTGAGGAGCTGTAATGTACAGCGCCTCAGGCACCCAGGAGCAGGGCCTTGCACTGCATCTGTCTGCAGTGTTCTATCCACAGATTTGCCCTGAACAGAGCACATCAATCTGCCTCTTGTTGGCTTACGGTTCCTGGGGATTTGACAATGATGAAAGGCCAATATGTTCTCAGGAAAGATTCTCGTGGATACGTTCTACTGTTCAGGCTCTCTAGCTCAGTCATTCTCTGCAGCTGCATTTCAATTCATAACACATTCTGTGAGAAGCATGTCCTTGGGCACCTCGGTCCCCAGTGGAATTGTCTGATGAAGTGGGCTCTGTTAACCACTCAGGAGGCTTCATATGCTTTGATTACTGCTCATGAGGTTTCCATTTCTTCAAGGAGCTTAACGAGGTTTTTCTGGGGGGCAAAAATCATAAATTTCCATTTTTTAGTAGCTCTGCTGATAGGGGTACAAATTGTACATCCCTTTCACAGCCCATGAAACAATGCTCCTCATTCACTTCTCTTGTGAGGTAGCAATTCAGATGTCTTCTGGCCCATCACATCTAAGAAATATTGAGAAAAGCATAATTAAATATAAATATGAATTATCTTTTTAAAGGTACATACTTTAAAACATGTAATTTCTGAGGTTTGCAAAGTATGTGATGCTGAGTGTGCCTTGAGTAGAAATCAATTTCAACAGCCAAGGAAATGATTTTGTAGCCTGAAAAATATGTCTGCATTCATTTGCTTTTATTTGGACATAACTATAGAGGAAAGACGGTCTTTTTAGTAAATTCTAACTCATTAAAATTGTTTTTTTTTTCTTTCCACAGTTCTTCCTTGATTTATTTATTTATTTTTGGCTCTTGCATGTAAAAGTACTTTTATAACTTAAATGGTTCTGACTGAGTTCATGGTTGACAGCCAAGTGTTTTAATAACTTTCCCCCTTAGTTTGATGACAAATGCATCACTGAGTGCTCGGCGGCCTGTCAGATTGCTAACAGTGGCATTAATTTCTCTGAGGAGGCCGGGAATATAAAAAATATGCAATCAGAAGTGTTCTAAATGCAATAGCAAATTTAGCCGATGGAACGTGCAGAATACTAATGGAACCCGCACAGTCAGCTGAGCCTGCTGTGCACTCGGGTGTTGCAGGCTGAGAATAATGACCTTGTTCAAGACTTAAGCAGAGAGGGTCGGTGTGGTTGCTGACAAATAGATGCCTCTGTTACACTCCAGCCCCTTCCCCTCCCCTGGGACCTCCAGATCCCAGCTCTACACGGGAGAGCTGCCACCTCAATTCGGATCGTGTATCAGCTCACTTCTGGGTATGGGGCCCAGAGGAGGGGAAAGGTGGAGAACAACCTGCAAAGTTCACAACTGTCTAGCTTCAAAATGTCTGACTCTGCCAAACAGATACCTGAAATTAATTTTAAAAATTAAATAAAACACCTGTTCACTCCTTTCCCTTGCTGCTCAGAGCAAATTACAACTAACTTATTTATTCTGCAAATAAATAATCCTCTTTTCCCTTCTAGTGGGAAAATTCTGTATTCTGTGAAACTTCTAAATATTAATCAAGGAGCCAGAAAATAAATTTAATTTTGGCTTTGCCAGCGACTGCTGTGACATCAGCTTTCATAATGTTCTTATATATTTCAGAGGATAATGATGCTAATAGTACTGACCTTCCTCGTCAGAGTGATGTGAAAAATTACCAATGATTTTTCTCAAGATACCCCAGAACAATAGAATACTTTGTGAGTATTAAATAATAGCAGTGAACAGTACAACAATTTCACAAAGTTGGTAGAACATGCCTTCAGAAGGCATGAAGTCCAGCACAATATGTATCTCCTTTTGTCTTTTACATCCTGGGCTACGGCTGGATAGTGAATCAAAGGATGATTTCAAAGAACCATACTTATTCTGCCATGCTTCTCTTTTGAGTTCAGGCCATTCCCGGGAAAAGCTAGTTTGAAAATATTCTCAGACTGTGGACTCTTTCACCTTCACAGCGATGTGGATTCATTGCATAGCTGCAGCCTATTGATTGTACAGAAATAAATCACTGTTATTGCAGCTGACTCAGTGACAGCCTGCTGACCAGAGCCTGGTCTCTGATGGACATGGCTGTGCCTGCTTGGTCTCTGCTACTTTGTCACTTTCCCATCAGCGTTTGAGCCTAAGGCCACCTGTGAGCCTTCCCTCCTACCCACTATGATTTGAGCAGGTTGAAGTGAGGAAGGATGAGACTGCCTATCACAAGTATCTCTTCTACCTGCCAGAGAGCATTAGTGCTATGGTTTTAGAGTAAGGTTATTCTTTGGGATTGAGGATTTGTTTCTTTGGAAGGCTCCCTTTACACGTAAATAAATTCACAGAAATCAAATCTTTGAGAAACCGGGGCACACACAGACACACACAAACAAAAATCTGCTTGTAAAAGGAATGCATGCTTATAACAGAAAATTTGGACTACAAAAATTATAAAAAAGAAAATACTTTCCTTCCTTCCTTCATTACAGATATTTACTGTTAACATTTTTACCGTATTTCCTTTTAGTAATTTTCTCTACATGTTTAGAAGTTTTATACCCAATTTTTAAACATATCATTATATTGCAAGGGCTTTCCCATGTCATTGAATATTCTTTGAAAACATGGTTTTTAATGGATGCATGGTATTTTATTGTATTGAGTTATTATAATTTATGTAATTACTTACTGTTGAGCACTTATGCTTTTTAAAATTTTTTTCAGTTAAAATAATACTTCCTTGAACATTCCTATATATATACATTTTTGTTTGCATTCTGAGTATTTCCTTAGGGTAAATTTGCAGAAGTTGAATTAGTGGGTCAAAAATATATAAACTTTTGGGGGGAGTCTTGATACATATCAATAAAATACTCTCCAGAAGCTTACATTCTCATCAGCGTATCTCATACTGCTGCTGACGACGTTGAATATTATCATTGAAAACTGTTTACTTTTTGGATAGGTATAATGTTACCATGAGTTAATTTTAATTCTTTTAATCAATAGTGAGGTTAAACTTTTTAATGTGCTTATTGGTAACCTATCTTCTTATGTAAATTACTGATTGACTTTCTTGCTGGTTTTTCATGTGACTGAGCCCAACAGTCTGGTGGAATAATTCTTAGGGGTCAAGAAAAAAATAATCTGGGAATAGAAGGAGATGGGTGTCTTTAATTGCACTAGTTTCCTCAAATTTGGAAAGTTGTATGTGGTTTGCACTTCAGGGCTCTCACACAAGTGGCTGATGGGGCTCTGTGGATGGCTTCCTTTCCTGAGATGTATCAGTAATCATTTAATGAATGAAGGAATGCTCTGGAGGAAGAAGGTCAGACCACATCTCCAAAGTAGCAGTCTATGACAACAGCTAATGTGTATTGACCGCTTATTGAATTCTTTACATAAATTATTTCATTTTCTCCAAACTCAAAGACCAGTGTATTATTATCCTTAATTAATAGATGAAGAATTGAGGCTCAGAAAAGTTAAATAGCTCGCCCAAGTTCTCAGAGTTAATCATAGGTGGAGCCGGAATTCAAACCTAGTTCATTCTGCCTTAAATCCGCTCTTAATCACATAATGAGGCAGCGGTAGGCTGAGCCACAAGTGAACGCACGCGATTTCCTGTGTCCAGGCCCTGCTGACGTTTTGCCACACTGTCTCCTTGTTCAGAAGCTTTTTGCTGATCCAGGTGGAAGGGCAGAGGATATTCAGAGGGTCTCATGAATGATGCCTGTTAGTTTGGGGAAATGGTACTTTAAACGAGACTGGGATAATGCAGACCATGAAGGGAACTCCTTCACTTGTTTAGTTGTTCTGCAGGATAATTAATGGTCTTGGGGCTTTAAAGCATTTTTCTTGTTTTTCCGAGGCTCTTGGGACTCTTCCAACCTCCATGACTGTGTGCACACAGAGTTGTACATTTCAGGGGTTTAGGGCAGCCAGGTTGGGGCAACCTCATAAAGCATGTTGGAATGAGGGAAAGAATAATTCCCCTGGAGTCATATACAAGAACTTCTACAGAAGCAATAGTTTCTTTGATTATTTTTTTCCATAGCTGGTGAAAGGAATCCTATGTTACAGTTAAGCATGTGGTTGAACTGCTATTGAAAATATGTTAAGCCACAGAAAATAACTTGGGTTAGATACGTAGGAACATTCTGTCTGGCTTCTAAGCTCTTTGTAACAGCTAGTTTATCATTATACTACATGAGGAGTGTCTGTGTTTACGGCACATTAGAAATATCTTTGTGCAGCAAATGAAGGGCCGCATGTTTAAAAGGAAAAGCAGAGCGAACCAGAGGCTGAGAGATTATTCTTGCTCCGAGCAATATACTGAAAGCAGCAAAGAATAAATCATTTTTTGGTAAATACATTTGGAATACTCTGCATATGTCACTCGTGTCTCTTGAATTCTCCTTCAGAATCTACTTTTTCATCACCTGAAAAGCGTTAGCTCTGCTTGAGATCTGGCCATGGTATAGATTTACTGAATGTATTGAGTTGTTTCGGTCTCCTAATCTTCCACCCTAAAAGCAACACTCTAAATTTGTTAAGGGATCGTTGACTTTCCACTCGAATGAGGCTGGGAAAAGACTAGTTTTCAGTGCAAATATCTTTCACTTAATTAAGCATATTTTCCAAAGTCTGTTTATATTTATGAATATGCTTAATACATCCCTTCTTAGATTCACCCTAAGAAACTTAAACTGTGCCCATTCAACTCTCTTATGCACACTATACTCCATTCTGTCCAGGGAGACAGTTAATAGGTGCTTTGGGCAACTATTTAATTGGCCCCTCCTGAATGGCCACTTTCACAGCCCCACCATTTCCAGTTTTAGTTTTTTCTTGCCCTCCTCTGTGTTTACCCTCTTTGAATGTGACAGAAAAGCCTGTCTGATGAGCAAAGGCACAGTTCCTCAGCGAGAGACTTCTCAGGAGTTGTTTTAATAAATAGCTAAGAGTTATTGAGTGCTAGCTATGTTCTAGGCACTAAACCAAAACTTGGTGTGGATTGTCTCATTAATGCTCACAATAGCCCTATGAAGTTGGTATTGTTAATGTTCATAGTTCATGGATAGGAACGCTGAAGGTCAGAGAGAAGTAACACTGCCTACGTTCGCTCATTATAAGTGTTATTGGTCAGTGAAATGCTAGCTGTGGGCCCGGATTTGAACTTCTTAAGCCTCACTCCAGAGCCCTGCTCCCCTCCCTGGGGATGGAATGGGGTGGGGAGTCCTCTGGGCTTGTTGCCGCAGGCAAATAGGCAATGGAAATACAGGAAAGGGGCAAAGAGGTTTCCTGTGGGATTTCCTGAGTTCTAGGCCAAGAAGATGCAGGACATAGGGTGTAGTCATGTGAGTGAGGTTGCGCTTCCAGAACCTGAGAAGTCAGGGGAGACCAACACTCCTCCACACTGGCCCTCAGTGGGCTGGATGAGGCCCACCCACATTGAGGAGGGCAATCTGCATTACTCAGTCCACCAATTCAAATGCTAGTCTCTTCCAGAAATACCCTCACCAACACAGCCAGAAATATTTAACCAGATATCTGGGCATTTGGTGGCCCAGTTATCTTAACACATACAATTAATCATCACAAGTCCATCCCTTGTCAACTTGGCACTCATACACATCTCTGTAAACCATACTTAATCTCCAAATAAAGACAAGAACAAGGTCATAATTCCACCTAACATAATACAGCTCTCCTGCAAACTGAAAATGTACTAATCCCTCCCCTAGAAGACGAGGTAAATCCTTGAGTCATGGTTACTCTTCTCCTTGATATCCTGTAACTGAAATACTATGATGTAAAATTAACACTGAACTACTAAGATATAAAGTTGATACATCTTATGTTGTATGATAAGGGAATAAGAGGGAAAAAACAAATATAGATGTGTATATACGTGTATGTGTGTATATGAGTCCAGAATAAGTATTCTGGTTACCCAAATATCTGGGTGCAGAAAGTACCTGACACTAGCATGTCACTGGCTGTTAACAGTTGGAGTGCTTTTCAAGTGATTGGTTATTGCTTTGGACAAACATCAGGGGCATAATATTATATTCTGGCATTTCCGCATTCACTGGCTAGAATTACGCCTTTTTTTTTTTTTTCTTTTTTTTTGCGGTACGCGGGCGTCTCACTTTTGCGGCCTCTCCAGTTGAGGAGCACAGGCTCCGGACGCGCAGGCTCAGCGGCCATGGCTCACGGGCGTAGCCGCTCCACGGCATGTGGGATCTTCCCGGAACGGGGCACGAACCCGCGTTCCCTGCATCGGCAGGCGAACTCTCAACCACTGCGCCACCAGGGAAGCCCGCCGTCTTTTTTTGCTTTTTGCGTGGAGTAGGGAGGTGAGGTGAGTCAGCACTTTAATAGGGTTTAATGTGTCCTCAACCTCCATCTCACGAAGGCATGAGGCATGATTTTATCTCTTCCCAAGTTGCTCTCCTGGTCTCCTCTCCCTAAGGCTGTTGAGGCCAAACAGAATCTCTAGGAAAGATGAAACGGGCTGAAAACATTTTCTTTTCTTTTTTTTTTTTTTTGGATACATCTTCCTGAGTTTCCCTCTCACTCTCTGAGGTATCTCTTGATAATGTTGGCCATATTTGATGTCATATTATTGTTTCTCTGAGTCACATATATACCTCATCAAAGCCGAGTCATTACTTTTCCTTGAAAGAAAATTTAGGTGAAATATTTTAACTTAAGTTAAACATTTATATATTTTTTCCTGTTACCCAATCTTTGTATTCACCTGCATTTTTCTTTAATAGTTTGTCCAATTTTCCTCCCCAGTAACCACCCCCACTATCTTGGCTATTTTTACCGTTAACACAAAATATGAATATGGTATTTAATCAAAATTGTATTGAATCGATTTGCTCTGGAGCTTAAAACTGATGGAGACACGGGAGCAGAAAAGTAAGTGAAAATGCAGACTTTACAGGTAGGATTCTTAGATTTTATTCTAATGCTAGAATTGCCTCATCCTGTGTGTGTAAGACGGACATTTTACCATTCTGTGTCTTAGTTTTCCAACCTGCAAAATAAGACCTTTCTTATCTCTTAGGGATGCTCTGAGGATAATGTGATAGCATATTTGAAAGAGCTCTGAGCACTTAGCATGAAAGACATCATAATCTGTCTCCTATTATCTCGTGTTATAAAGGGGACTAGCATAAGGAATAATTTAGGACCTCGGTGCTTTAAAAATAATTGCATACACTTATTCAGCCTGTCTCTTACTCTTCCTCATATATGTCTGTTCTATTAATGTCTGTCCTGGAGCGGATAGATAGGGTGGAAACACTCCTAGGCTGGTTGGCATGGAAACTAACCCCAGAGCATGCTGGGAGCATGCAGGGAGGCAGTCCTTGTATCCAGCTGTGTAGCAGGTGTGACAACACTGTGAAAAATCACTGTGGGACTAAGCAATACCTAATTTGACTAGAACTAGAATAATAGAAATATAATTGAGTTGTAAATACGTTATTATCCCTTCTCTTCAAAAAAAAAAAAAGAACACTAAAATATCTTATGATAAAATAGACTTTAAATCAGTCTCTCTTGGCATATCACAACCTGCCTTATGGAAATTATCCATTTAAAGAAAGACTAATAGGGTCTCCTATCTGCTCTGATAGATGCTTTTAGGGATGTCTGCCCATCCTATACCAGTACACTTTCTCTGGAAACATCCTCTCCCTCCAGAGTGCTGAATGGCAGGCACCGATGTTTGTACTTTGAGCCACCCTGACTGGATTAGAACTGAATACTCGCTTCAGATAAACAATCAGATTCTCTCTCCCTGGAATTGGGAATTGGAAATGATGCTATTTTAAAAATTATTTAACAGATGTTTATTGAGCAGTACGAAATTCTAGCATGGGAGAGAGATGGGGTGGAACAAACAGGAATTTGCTACTGTTCTTGAATAGCTCTAAAAAAACAGGTAGTGGAAGGCAACACATCTAGAACTGAACTCAAATTCTGCCTCCTACGTGGACCAGCTGTGTGAACTTGCACAAGTTCTAGTGCTTCCCTGAGTCTTCATTTCCTTATTTTAAACAAATTTTTTTTTGGCAGTCTTTTCTCCCTGGTTTTATTGAGATATAATTGACATATAACGTTGTGTAAATTTAAGATGTACAAGTGTTTATTTGATACATTTATATATTGCGAAATGATTACCACCATAGCACTAGGTAACATCTCTATCCTATAATATGATTACCATTTCTTTTTTATAGTGAGGACATTTAAGATATATTCTTTCAGCAATGTTCAAGTATGTAATACAATATTATTAGCCATAATCACCACGCTGTACATTAGATCCCCAGAACTTGTTAATCTTATAACTGGAAGTTTGTACCATTTGACCAATATCTCCTCATGGAAATGATGATTTTAATTCAATCTAGACTATTTGCTTAAACTATGCCATGCCCAGGAAATATGCCAAAGATTAGTTAGGTGGGTTTTACTGTTAATTATGTACAAGTTTATCTCCCCCACTAATTTGTGAACTTGTTAGTAGCAAGAAATTTTAGTTTTATTCATCTGAATTCACCTGAGCACACCAGATTGTGAACTTTGACCTACTAACCAAGAGCTGTGAGAGCTATGAACCACTTGGGGTTTTGATCATTCCTCCTGGAAAATTGGGAGGTACAGATTACACAGAAAAGTCACCAGAGTTGGGAAGAAATGGAGTTTAAATGAGGGTGGTGATTATATGAGTCAGATTCCTGGCAGGAAACAGTTGGCACACCTATTGTATAATTTGAGAATTTAATAAAGGGACTATTTACAAAGGCATAGTGTAGGGAGACAACAGGGATAGTCTAATACCCTGTAGGTAGTGGGCTGTTGTTACTACTCTCATGCCCAAATGGGGAAGGGCAGGAAGTGGTTTTGGAAACCAGGAAAAGAAGAGAAAGTGAGAGCGTTAGGAGGGAGAGGAAAAGCACGAGGCCTCTGTAGAGATCAGACAATCCTGGGTAGAGAGAATAAATTCCTACTCAGTAAGGAATTGACCTTACTCTCTCAAGTCCTCTTCACCATTAATCTCCTTCTGTTATTCCTTATTGGCCAAACCCAACTACAAGAGAGCCGGTTGATGTCAACCATGCAATTCAGACTCCTGGGCAACGAGCAGACTGGGGAAGGGCGCTGGGTGGATTGGGGAGCAAATAGGAAATCAGTGACTGCCTCCCCTTCCACCCACTCTAAATAAGGCTCTCATCTCCTCCTACCTAGACATTTACTGTAAAGTAACCTCTTACCAGGTCTAATCATGGGCATGGTGTCTCTGTCCTAATAAATATGGGCCTAATTTTCCACTACCCTCACACTTGTATCCTGAAACCCCTCCATTGAAATACTTATAGTTTTTCTTCCTGCCTCTTTATATTTGTAGGCACCACATGCTCTGCCAAGAATGCTCTTTGCAGCCCTTGACCACCTGTCAAACTTCTGTTCAGCTTTCACAAACCTAAAGTTCACTTTCTCTGTAGCTTTCTGTCCATCCCAGTAGGGTTAGGCATCCTCTGCCTTCCTATGGTCACACAAGTTGCAGAGTACTGTTAACACACTGGTTCATGTCTCTCCCTCTGCTGTGGATCCTTGAAGATTCCTGTTTCTGAGGCACTCCATGTGGTATCCTTAGCATTTGCCATAGGGTCTGGCACAGACTTGATGCTCAGCAAATGCTTGATAAATGAACAGTTTTCCTGCTTTCAGTTATGTTCATTCGTCTTCCACATTTCCACACACCCTCCAGACTAATCGTTCAAAACACAAACTCATTGTGATCCTCCCATTCCTAGACCTCTCCCATGGCTTCCTACTGAGAGCAGAATGATGTGCAAGCTCTCCAACCTGTCTACCTTTCAGTGTCATCTACCACTCCTCCCTGGCTCCCTTCCTACTCCCCATTCCCAGTCCTGTGGAACTGCACAGAGCTCCCTAGCAAGCCATACTTTGCCATATTTTGTCACATGTACATCTGCTCCTCTTGCCTGGAATGCCTCTTCTACTTTACAACACTCTCTATCGACTCCTGCCTTCGTACCCCCCTCCCTGATCTTTTCCACCAGTATAGTTGGCAAAGTCATATTTTTTTGAAGACTTACCTTACACGATATTTACTCTGTGAAAGTTTTCTTAAAAACTCTCCTTGGGAGAGAAAGGACCTGAGAAAATATTTGAAGAGATTATAGTTGAAAACTTCCCTAACATGGGAAAGGAAATAGCCACCTAAGTCCAGGAAGCACAGAGAGTCCCAGGCAGGATAAACCCAAGGAGAAACATGCCAAGACACATAGTAATCAAATTGACAAAAATTAAAGACAAAGGGCTTTCCTGGTGGCACAGTGGTTGAGAGTCCGCCTACCGATGCAGGGGACAAGGGTTTGTGCCCCGGTCCGGGAAGATCCCACATGCCGCGGAGCGGCTGGGCCCGTGAGTCATGGCCGCTGAGCCTGCGCGTCCGGAGCCTGCGCACCGCAACGGGAGAGGCCACAACAGTGAGAGGCCTACATACCCCCCCCCCCCCCCAAAAAATAAATAAATTAAAGACAAAGAAAAATTATTAAAAGCAACAAGGGAAAAATGACAAAAAACATACAAAGGAACTCCTATAAGGTTAATAGCTGATTTTTCAGCAGAAACTCTACAAGCCAGAAGGGAGTGGTATGATATATTTAAAGTGGTGAAAGGGAAGACACTACAACCAGGATTACTCTACCTGGCAAGGATCTCATTCAGATTCAATGGAGAAATCAAAAGCTTTACAGACAAGCAAAAGCTAAGAGAATTCAGCACCACCAAACCAGCTCTACAACAAATGCTAAAAGAACTTCTCTAATTGGGAAACACAAGAGAAGAAAAGGACCTACAAAAACAAACCCAAAACAATTAAGAAAATGATAATAGGAACATACATATCAATAATTACCTTAAATGTGAATGGATTAAATGCTCCAACCAAAAGGCACAAGCTCGCTGAATGGATACAAAAGCAAGACCCTGTATATGCTGTCTACAAGAGACCCACTTCAGATCTAGGGACACATACAGACTGAAAGTGAGGGGATGGGAAAAGATATTCCACGGAAATAAAAAAAAAGCTGGAGTAGCAATACTCAGATAAAATAGACTTTAAAATAAAGAATGTTACAAGAGACAAGGAAGGACACTACATAATGATCAAGGGATCAATCCAAGAAGAAGATATAACAATTATATAATTATATAATTATAAATATATATGCACCCAACATAGGAGCACCTGAGTACATAAAGCAAATGCTAATAGCTATAAAACAGGAAATCGACAGTAACACAATAATAGTGGGGGACTTTAACACCTCACTTACACCAATGGACAGATCACCCAACAGAAAATTTATAAGGAAACACAAGCTTTAAATGACATAATAGACCAGATAGATTTAATTGATATTTATAGGACATTCCATTGGAAAGCAGCAGAAAGATCTAAATGTAAGAACGGACACTATAAAACTCTTAGAGGAAAACATAAGAACACTCTTTGACATAAATCACAGCAAGATGTTTTTTGACCCACCTCCTAGAGTAATGGAAATACAAACAAAAATAAACAAATGGGACCTAATGAAACTTAAAAGCTTTTGCACAGCAAAGGAAACTATAAACAAGATGAAAACACAGCCCTCAGAATGGGAGAAAATATTTGCAAATGAATCAACGGACAAAGGATTAATCTCCAAAATATATAAACAGCTCATGCAGCTCAATATTAAAAAACAAAGTAATCAAAAAATGGGCAGAACAGCTAAATAGACATTTCTCCAAAGAAGACATACAGATGGGCAAGAGGCACATGAGAAGCTGCTCAACATCACTAATTATTAAAGAAATGCAAATCAAAACTACGACGATGTATCACTGCACACCAGTTAGAATGGGCATCATCAGAAAATCTACAAACAACAAATGCTGGAGAGGGTGTGGAGAAAAGGGAACCCTCTTGCACTGTTGGTGGGAATGTTAATTGATACAGCCACTATGGAGAACAGTATGGAGGTTCCTTAAAGAACAAAAAATAGAATTACCATATGACCCAGCAATTCCACTACTGGATGTATACCCAGAGAAAACCATAATTGAAAAAGACACATGCACCCCAATGTTCATCGCAGCACTATTTACAATAGCCAGGTCATGGAAGCAATCTAAATGCCCATTGACAGACGAATGGATAAAGAAGATGTGGTACATATATACAGTGGAATGTTACTCAGCCATAAAAAGGAATGGAATTGGGTCATTTGTAGAGACGTGGGTGGATCTAGAGACTGTCATACAGAGTGAAGTAAGTCAGAAAGAGAAAAAAAAATATCGTGTATTAACGCATATATGTGGAATCTAGAAAAATGGTACAGATGAGCCGGTTTGCAAGGCAGAAATAGAGACACAGATGTAGAGAACAAACATATGAACACCAAGGGGGGGAAGCGGGGGGTGGGGAAGGAGGGGGTGGCATGAATTGGGAGGTTGGGATTGACATATACACACTAATATGTATAAAATAGATAACTATAAAAAAATGAAATAAAATAAAATTTAAAAAACTCTCCTTGAAATGCAAGAAGTTTGCTACTTTTTACCTCTATGAGATTTCTGACACATTGTGTTGAAATGACTTATTTACTTATGCATCATATTGTCTTTCCTATGTCTAGAATCTAACACAAAGCCTGACACAGACCATATGACTAACAATTGTGTCTTGAATGAATATATGAATGAATCAATCAAACCTGACTCCTGTGGTTCCCTGAACTATGCAGAGAACAATTGTGCCATTCGTCTTTGGTGGTTTGTGAGGTCCTGCTTGTCTGTGGCACACAGGGGTAGACCAAGTCACGTGGGACATGGTCAATGGAATGTAAATAGGAAGTGTATGAAACTAGGGCCCGGTGTCCTTAAAGGGGAAGGGAATGCCCCTCTTCATTCTTTTCTCCTTTCTGTGGGCTCTGTTGTGAATATGTGGGCTGCAGTAGGAACAGCCATCTTGGAGCATGAGTTGGAAGTCACATGCTGAGTATGGTGGGAGGACAAACTGCAGGGAGCCTGGGTCTCTGATGATTGTGGAGCTGTTGTAGCAGCCCTAGATGATCTCTGAAGACTTTTAAATGAGAGAGAAATAAAATCTATGTTTTCAAGCCATTGTTACTTTGGGGTTCCTGCCATTTGCAACCAAACCAAATCCTAAATAAGGTGTTTGCTAAATCATTTCTACTGGCTGAGCCTGAATCAAATATCACACACACACACAAAAAAGGTAAATCATGTCTTACTCTTCTGTACCTACTGTTCTTGCTTTGGTTTTCTTTTGTGACTTTTTAAATCAGTTTGCAGAGAGGCATATTAAAGGGCCTAAATTTAGATAAGCAAGGACATCACTCTTTAAAACAGTCTTAACGTCTTATTCAATTTCAGGATTTCATCTTACTGCAACAGCTGACTTTTAGTTGACAGTGTCTATACCTCAGCATCACAGAAATACTCAACAGGGGTAGGTCTGTGCTGCCAAAGAGTGCTTTATTTTGCTTCCGGTGAAGGATGCTGCCTCCACTGTCAGGGAGAGACTAATGTGTTTGCCTATTTATCTCAGTGATATTTACCACTCCTTTAAATCAATGCCCACATCTCCCTCTCAGCACCTCTTGATCTGGCTCTTAAGACAGACGCATCCTATGCATTGTAGCCTCTTGTTCTTGCTTTTCAGTATTATTTAAATATTTTTTGTCTTGGTTCACTTCTCAACAGGCAGAAGATGGGCAGCAGTTCAGAAAAAGAGAATCATTATCGCCTCATCTGGCAAAGTTCAGCTTACTGTGTGAATTGGGACTTTTGTATTAGAAAAAAAGCTGGAGGTTTTTGATTAAATGAATTTTTCAGGGAGTTTTCCATGAGGAATCATCAGCCTGTGGTTGCGTTCTGCACCTGTTAAAAGATGGAGCCGTAAAACTGATGTGTAGGTAATCTCTCCTCAGGTTTCCATGGCAACAGTGGCAGCGATTCAGTGAGTAGGTTTTCCATTCTTCCTTCGTGACCTTCAGGCTATAAAATTGTTTCAGGAAAGAAAAAAAAAAAACACTGTTCTTCCTTTAAAATATAATATATTCATTTAGATTCATTCTAATGAGACAGTTATGAGACTAGGAGTATTCCCGAGATGTGAATACAGTAAGTAAGTGGTTCTGCTACTAACAAGCCGTGTGACCTTGGCCAAGTCAATTACTCTCTGTAAGCCTTGATTTCCTCATCTACAAAATACGAACAAAAATATATCTACACTACAGGGTTGTGGGAGGACCAAAAGCATGCACTTGTACTGTTAAGCACAAACCACAGTTTATGGTAACTATTGGTCATTATTCTGAATGAACATTTAGCCAGGTGGGACATGATGTTAGATTGTAAGGTTTCAATATGAACGTCGCAACATAGTCCTTTTAATATCAGCAGGATTTGTAGAGATGTCGCTTTTATCATCCTGATATCCGAAATTTGTGTTTTCTGGGGTTTTTCTGTGTCTTTATATTTAAAGTGCATTATTTATAAACAGCATGCATCTGGGGGTCTTTTATGCAGTAAGATAAGCTCTGTTTTTAATTGGAGTGTTTAGTCTATTTACATCTAATATAATCATTGATACAGTTGGGTATAAATCTATTTGGTTTTTGTCTGCTCTATTCCTTATTCTTTCTTTCCAGCCTTATTTTAGATTAATAAAATATTACTCAGTATTGCATTGTATCTCCTCTATTGGATTTTTAAATACAACTTTTGTATTCTTAGTTTTTTAGTGGCTTCTCTAGCAATTACAATATTCACCTATTCTATTTACCTTCCCTAACATCTTTGTACTATTGATTTTGTATATTTAACTTCTACATGTGTTACATTGTTATTATTTTGCTTTACACAATTATCTTTTAAAGAAAATGGTCTTTATACCTAGTCACATATTTACTGTCTTTGGTGTGTTATATGCCTTCCTATAAGGCTGGTATGATTTCTGTTCACTCAGAATAACTTTTTTTAGCATTTCTTATAGTGGGGGTTGGCTCAGCTTTCATTTATCTGGAAATGTCTTCATTTTGCCTTCATTTCTGAAGAATATTTCCATTGGATAAATAAATCTAGCTTGACAGGTTTTTTGTTGTTTGTTTTCAGCACTTGAAAGTCTTATTTTTGGGGCCTATGTTGTGTTTCTGATTCTTAATATTGTTCCTCTGTATAAAATACGCCTTTTTTCTCTGGCTGCTTTTTTCTTTGGGCTTCAGCAGTTTGATTATGTGTGCCTTGTTTTAGTTTTCTTTGTATTTATCTGTTTGAGGTTCACTACGCTGATTAGATCTGTTGATTAATGTTTTAAATTCTATTTGGAATATTTTTGACCGATATTTGTTCAAATATTTTTATCTGCTGTATTCACGCTTTCCTTCTGAGGCTTTAAGTACATCTGTGTCAGATAGCTTGATATTGGCACATAAGTCATTGAGGTTCTATTCATTTCTTAAAACTTTATTCTCTTTGTGCTTCAGATAAATTCTGTTGATTTGCCTTCTAATTTACTAAATCTTTCTTGTTGAGGCCTAATATTTTTAAACCCCATCAAATGAATATATTTAATCCCATCAGTTTTATAGAGATATAATTAACATTCAATAAAATTTGCCAATTTTAAGTGTATAATACTATGAGTTTTGACAAATATATACAGACAACATCATCACATTGAGGATATAGAACATTTCTATCACCCCAAATTTTCTGTCTTGCCCTTTTGCAATCCCCTCCTATACCCTCCACTCCTGATAACTATTGCCCTGTTTATGTCACTACAGTTTTGCCTTAAAAATAAGTAATATCGCATAAGTGGAATTAAGCAGAAAAGAGTCTTTCGTGTTTGGCTTCGCTCACTTAGCATAATGCCTTCAGGATTCACCTGCATTCTGGCGTCTGTCAGTTGTTACAGCTGAGTAATACGTAGGTATATGTGTATGAATATGCCACAGTTTATCCATTCACTAGTTGATGGATGTTTGGTTTCCAGTTTGGTCCCCATTACTTCCTTATAGCTAGAGAGTAGAGGTCACTGTCAGGTTTTTTAAATGTTGAGCTATTTTATTGGGCATGTAGTAGAATTTCATTGTGGTTTTAATTTGCATTTGCTTGATTATTAATGATGTTGAACATCTCATATACTTTTTTTGGGGGTCATTCTTATATTATCTTTGCTTAAATGTGTGTTCAAATCTTCTGCTTATTTTGAAAATCCTTGAGTTGTAAGATTTCTTTATGTATTCTAAACAGAAGACCTTTTATCAGGTATATGTTTTGCAAGTATTTTCTCCGAGTCTTCAGTGTGACTTTTCAATTTCTTGCTAGTGATTTTCAAAGAGAAGAATATTTAAAATTTGATGAAATTTAATATATAATTTTTTCTTTTTATGGTTCATGCTATTTGTGTCCTGAAAGCTCTTTGCCTAAATCAAAGTTTTTCCCTATGTTTTCTTCTAGACAGTTTATAGATTTAGTTAGTACACTTACATCTATGATCCATTTCAAGTTAATTTTTGTGTATCATGTGAGGTAAGCATTAACGTTTAGTTTTTCCAATAGGGATATCGGTTGTACCAGTCAGTTGTTAAAAAGGCTATCTTTACCCTATTGAATTATTTTGGACTCTTGTCAAAAGTCAGAATATCTCATTTTCCTCTTCACTCTTTCGTGTCTTCCTGCCTCCGTTTCTCCCAACCCTCACTGCTCTCCATCCAATACCCATCCAACCACCCATCCATTCATCCATTTCTCTACCTACCTATTCTCTCTCTTGCTCCAAGAAAAACTTTAAGTCTTCATATCACAGCACTCAGCTTTCATAGGTAGAAAACCCTTAACCTTGTTGTATTTCCATAAGCAATAGAGGAAATATAACTTGCAACTTTCATTTTTTTACTTTTTAAAATTAATTTGTATTGGAGTAGAGTTGATTTACAATGTTGTGTTGGTTTCTGCTGTACAGCAAAGTGAATCAGTTATACATATATCCACTCTTTTTTAGATTCTTTTCTCATATAGGTTATTACAGAGGATTGAGTAGAGTTCCCTGCAGTAGGTTCTTATTAGTTATCTATTTTATATATAGTAGTATGTATATGTCAATCCCAATCTCCCAATTTATCTCTCACCCCCAACCGTAAGTTTGTTTTCTACATCTGTGACTCTATTTTTGTTTTGTAAAGAAGTTAATTTGTAAATAAGTTCACCCATCCACATATCCATTCATCTACCTACCTATCCTCTCTCTTGCTCCAGGAAAAACTTTGTCTTCATATCACAGCACTCAGCTTTTGTAGACAGAAAACCCTTAACCTTGTTATAATTCCATAAGCAATAGAGGAAATATAACTTGCAACTTTTAACTTCTATCATGTGTTTTTCAAAAAGTCCAGGGAATTTTGCTAGGGTGGTTGCTTAAGCCCCAAAGCAATATTTTGCCCAAAAAGATTCATTTAGCAACTTTTTTTTTTTTTGCGATACGCGGGCCTCTCACCGTTGTGGCCTCTCCCGTTGCGGAGCACAGGCTCTGGACACGCAGGCCCAGCGGCCATGGCTCACAGGCCCAGACTCTCCGCAGCATGTGGGATCTTCCCGGACCGGGGCACGAGCCCGTGTCCCCTGCATTGGCAGGCGGACTCTCAACCACTGCACCACCAGGGAAGCCCAAGCAACTTTTTTTTAAAATGAAAATATCAGGCTGTGATGTAAGGAAGTCAAGACTATTTTTATTTAGTGTAAAAATAACGACAATTGAATTTAGAGTTAGGAGTGATCTGGTGTGGGAAAGTCCATATAAAACTCACAGCTTTAGAGTTACCTTTTGAAACACTCCTCCTGAAACAGCTTGAAAAATTGTGAAAATCTTTTTGACAATTTGAAGAGCCATTATTTGGAAAAAATATTGCTGTATTTCACTAACATTCAGTTTTTTATGGTTCTTTACTGCCCTTAATTACAGTATGAGACAGTATCAACTTTAAATATCAAAACGGGGAGGAGGAAAGAAGCCATCTGGCGTTTGTTTCTGTTAGAGGCAAGATTTCTAGTTGTAATTTTGCTAAGTCTTTATTGCTCATTCAAAGGTTTTCTGTTTGTAAGGTAATCATACTATAACATTGCATGTGACCTTTTCTTTGCAGAGGGATTTATAGTTTGAAAAACACTTTCATACCCATTATCTTGTTTGATCCTCATACCATTCATTCAAGTCAGTCAACAAATACTTATTGAGTATCCATATCCTGTTGGGCACCAAAGATACAAGGGTGAAAGAGATGGTTTTAAATTTTATCTGTTTGCTGATGTTGCCCAAATTTATGTCTCCAGCCTCTATACCTTCCCTTGAACTTCGGAGTCAGTATATCTAACTTATTCAACATTTCCCCTTGGATCACTAATAGGTATCTCAAAATTAATTAGTATGTCTAAAACCAAACTCCTCAGCCTCGCCTCCCTCCTTCTCATGTTAAGCTTCTCCTCCAGTAAGCTCCCCATCTCAGTTCCAGTTGTTTAGGTCGAAATCTGGGAGACATTCTTGATTTCTCTCTCTTCTCCTCCATCCCCGCCATCTCCACATTTAATCTGTCAGGAAATCCTGTGGCCTCTACCTTAAAATATATATATCTGGAATTGAAGCCCTTCTCACTACCACCATTTACCACCCATTGGTACCACCTACCATGGTACCACCCATTCAAAGCACCTTTATTTCTTCTCTGGATCATTGCTAGAACCTCCACATTCACATTGCTCCCAGTCAAGCCCTTCAATCTGCTCTCCAAGCAGCTGCATAGGGAGCCTCAGAAAACCAGAGTCACTCCTTCACCCAAAACCAGCCCATCTTTGCAGCTCACTTAAAATCAAAAGTCCTTACCACGAATGGCGTGTTCGGCCATGAGCTGGGCTCCCTTTCTGTCTCCTCCCTGTGTGCCCCTCGCTTACTGCTCCTGGCACACAGCCCTTGCTGTTCTTGGAACCAAGCAGGGCCTCTGCTCTAAGAACTCCACTTTCTGGAATACACCAGATATCTGCAGGTCTTGCTCATTTATTTCCTCCAGGTCTCTCTTCAAATGTGATCTACTCAGAGAGGCCTTCCCTGATGACTCTATATAAACTGCACCACCCTAATGATACATTTTATTCCTTTACCCTACTTTATCCTTCTTCAAAGCCTCTGTTACCACTGAATGCAATGCATGTTTTTACTTATTTGTCAAGGCCTGACTTCTCTATCAGAAAATGGGCTCTTTCTCTCATTACTTGACTGATGCATCCCCATCCCAGTGAACAGTATCTGGCACGCAGAAGCCACTAAGCAATACATGTTGAATGAATCAACAAAGACAAATGTCCTTACTCTCAGAGTCCTTATATTCTATTTGGAGGAGACAGGCAACAAACAAAAAGCAGAGTTTGGGGAAGAAATTGGAGCCAGGTGATGTGACAGAAAGTGGTTATATGGTTGGAGGAGACACTTGCGATGGGATATCTCTCTGAGGAGGTGACATTTAAACCAGGGCTTCAATAACAGTAAGGAATCGGCCTCAAAGCAGAATTGTTATTTTTAACTTTATAAATCAGGAAACTGAGGCTAAGAGAGACTGTGTGCCTTTGTGCATTTGTTGAATAGTAGAAGTGAGTTTATAATCCCAAACTTTGACCACAATTTGTTGCCCTTCCTGTTAAACGTCAAAGCCTTTTACAACTAAAATGGCTAAAATGAACACCAATGAAAATGCAACAAACACACAGTCCATCTCTCTGCTAACTTTAGGGCAAGAATCATCACCCAGGCTAGGCAGATTGGCAGCTGTTCACATGGAGACAGTTGGAAAACATGCTTATTGTTTTCTGTTTCATTTTATATTCAACCTTTGCATTCAAGACTAGTGAACATGCAGCTCAGCTCAAAAAAAAAGAAAGTCCCTGACTGTTCTCACTCAGACAGCCACTTCTCAAAAGTCATTTCTCTCAATTCCGCGAACTAGTCCCAGAGGAGTGACCTCCTCTGGCTGCACAGTACTGAGCTTGTCTTCGTGTTTCTTGAACGCTCCAGGATTTCTTTTTTAAATGAAGTCATGCTGGTTGTTTTCAAGTCCTCAGAGCTCTCTCAGGCTTTTTCTCAAGCACAGAGACCCAGTGCAAGGCCGAATGCTCTTGGTTTTGTTCCTGCTTCCTGCAGCAGATGGTAATCCTGCATCTGAGACACTGAGGCTCCCTTTTGCTTTGCGAATAGCCCGTGAGCCTTTGGGAAAGCTTGATTGATAACATCTTTGGAAAAAAGTAAAAGAAAAACCTATTGAAATGACTGTTCTGGTAATGGCTTGAGGCCTAGCTTGGAATGTCCCCAATAGCACAAAACTTTGAAGAGCAGAAGCAAAAATTCAAATGTTTGCTGTCACCAGCCCTTAGTAATTCACCACCTCACTATCCCGTGTTTTCTTTCTCTAGTTTTCATTTTTATATACATGACTTAACTAACTTCTAGGCTTGTTTCCAATGATGTGATGTAGAAAGGGAGCTCAGAGGGAATAAGGCAAAGAATGCACAATTCCTAGAGTGAGAAATGAATTTCAGCATGAGCACAGGGAAATGAACATTCTTTTTCCCGTTTTTATTCTGTATTTTTGTTGTTGTTTAAAAAATAAGAAAGATTAACTTTTGGTTGATGCTGATAAGACTAGTTTAAGGTGTTAACTGAAGAAGAAAAGAGATGAATAAAGGCTGTACCGGTGAGGAACAGAAATTGACCACGTTAGAGTCAGAGGAACAGGAAATAGTTAAGGAGAATGACCAGCTGAGAATGTCCCCATGCACAAATGAAAGAAGGGGAGAGGTGGAAGCACACACAGCATCTCAAAGTCTGTGATGCTGGTGGGTAAGGAAAGCACAACAGAGGAGCTGAACTGACACAGATTTGGGATGTAGAAGTGTGTGTGTTTGTGTATGTGTATGTCTGTGTGTGTGTGTGTGTTTATGGGGGAGGACCACCGTATGAAACTGCAAAGCAAGTGTATGAAACCTGAATTGGCTTTTCTGATGGGGGTGGGAGGCTGCAGGTGGGTCTTTTGGCATGCTGGAAATTGTGGTGCTATGTATGCTTGATGGAAATAATTTAGTGAAAGCACATGATTGCTACATGCAATTAGACCTTGGAATAAAATATGATTGCTGTTTTCACGTTTGCATATGTAGGATTATATTGTAATTAAATGGAATAGTAACGAGAGGTATGTGTAAATTATCTTCCTGGCTTGTGTGAAAGATAGAAATAAGCACAAGTGGATCTGAAGCAGTGGAGGAAGCACTCTCTATGGGCTGTTTGTTCCAGAAAATGCCAGCACCTCACTAGGAAGCTAAAGCTATTGGGGAGTTACTCATTCAAGTAAGAAAACTGCCAGGATCCTGGCTTTGAATCATCAAAGGACTAAGCTTTTGTAGTTAAGGGAGAAGCATGAGCTCCTATGACTAGGTTGAGATAATTTTTAGAAGAGGATTATCCTGTCAATGCCACACTGTGCCTCATCTAATGCAGGTTTTCTCATTAAAGCTCTGTTTCTATATACAGGCTTGATCAAGGAAACACTGTTCACTTACATCCCTACCAACTAATGATGTCCTGAAACTGGTCTTTCCTTTTCTCGCTATCTTTATTTTCTTTTGCTTAAAGCTAAGGACTAATTGGTTGACTGTTCCTCATTAAATGTTAACTATTTATTATTAACCTAAGTAACTTGGGTATCAGGGCATGAGAATGAGAATTTGACATCTACAATAGGTAGATTTATAGTTAACATTTGATGCATGACGTTATTATTAAACCATATAAGTGATCAAGGAGGAAGAAAATGATTTGAGGAACAGGCATGTTGAGTTAGAGGTACCCATGGAACATCCAAATTGCAGTGTCCAGGAGATACTTGTATGTACATCCTGTGTCTCTAGAGCTCAAGACATAGGAGTGGAATAGAGATAGACATTCAGAAATCATCAGCTTATGTGGGTGTTGAAACCAAGCCATAGGAAAGAATGAAATAACCTAGGATGAATGGAGAGACTGAGAAGCTGGTCAAGGATGGGTCATTGGGACACACCAATTTTAAGGGTGAGTGGAGGCACATAATTTTAAAGAGAGAAGGAGAAGAAGAAGAAACCAGAGATATAGTAGGAAAAGCAGGAGAGGCTGGTGTCAGGAAAGCTAAGGGAGAAGTTTCAGGAAGTTACGAGAAGGATAGATGATATCTTGGGTCACAATTCAAGCCTTGGTAGATTTAAGAAAATTGAAATCGTATCAAGTATCTATTCCGACCACAATGCTATGAGACTAGATATCAATTACAGGAAAAAATCTGTAAAAAATACAAACACATGGAGGCTAAACAATACACTACTTAATAACCAAGTGATCACTGAAGAAATCAAAAAGGAAATCAAAAAATACCTAGAAACAAATGACAATGAAAATACGATGACCCAATACCTATAGGATGCAGCAAAAGCACTTCTAAGAGAGAAGTTTTCAGCAATACAATCCTACCTCAAGAAACAAGAAGCATCTCAAATAAATGACCTAACATTTTACCTAAATCAATTAGAGAAAGAAGAACAAAAAAACCCCAAAGTTAGCAGAAGGAAAGAAATCATAAAGATCAGATCAGAAATAAATGAAAAAGAAATGAAGGAAACGATAGCAAAGATCAATAAAACTAAAAGCTGGTTCTTTGAGAAGATAAACAAAATTGATAAACCATTAGCCAGACTCATCAAGAAAAAAAGGGAGAAGACTCAAATCAATAGAATTAGAAATGAAAAAGGAGAAGTAACAACTGACACTGCAGAAATACAAAGGATCATGAGAGATTACTACAAGCAACTCTATGCCAATAAAATGGACAACCTGGAAGAAATGGACAAATTCTTAAAAATGCACAACCTTCTGAGACTGAACCAGGAAGAAATAGAAAATATGAAGAGACCAATCACAAGCACTGAAATTGAAACTGTGATTAAAAATCTTCCAACAAACAAAAGCCCAGGACGAGATGGCTTCACAGGCGAGTTCTATCAAACATTTAGAGAAGAGCTAACACCTATCCTTCTCAAACTCTTCCAAAATATAGCAGAGAGAGGAACACTCCCAAACTCATTCTACAAGGCCACCATCATCTTGATACCAAAACCAGACAAGGATGTCACAAAGAAAGAAAACTACAGGGCAATATCACTGATGAACATAGATGCAAAAATCCTCAACAAAATGCTAGCAAACAGAATCCAACAGCACATTAAAAGGATCATACACCATGATCAAGTGGGGTTTATCCCAGGAATGCAAGGATTCTTCCATATGTGCAAATCAATCAATGTAATACACCATATTAACAAACTGAAGGAGAAAAACCATATGATCATCTCAATGGATGCAGAGAAAGCTTTTGAAAAAATTCAACACCCATTTATGATAAAAGCCCTCCAGAAAGTAGGCATAGAGGGAACTTTCCTCAACATAATAAAGGCTATATATGAGAAACCCACAGCCAACATTGTCCTCAATGGTGAAAAACTGAAAGCATTTCCACTAAGATCTGGAACAAGACAAGGTTGCTCACTCTCACCACTATTATTCAACATAGTTTTGGAAGTTTTAGCCACAGCAATCAGAGAAGGAAAAGAAATAAAAGGAATCCAGATAGGAAAAGAAGAAGTAAAGCTGTCACTGTTTGCAGATGACATGATACTATGCATCGAGAAGCCTAAAGATGCTACCAGAAAACTACTAGAGATAATCAATGAATTTGGTAAAGTAGCAGGATACAAAATTAATGCACAAAATCTCTTGCATTTCTATACACTAATGATGAAAAATATGAAAGTGAAATCAAGAAAACACTCCCATTTACCACTGCAACAGAAAGAATAAAATATCTAGGAATAAACCTACCTAAGGAGACAAAAGACCTGTATGCAGAAAATTATAAGACACTGATGAAAGAAATTAAAATGGTACAAATGGATGAAGAGATATACCATGTTCTTGGATTGTAAGAATCAACATTGTGAAAATGACTCTACTACCCAAAGCAATCTACAGATTCAATGCAATCCCTATCAAACTACCAATGGCATTTTTCACAGAACTAGAACAAAAAATTTCACAATTTGTATGGAAACACAAAAGACCCAGAATAGCCAAAGCAATCTTGAGAAAGAAAAACGGAGCTGGAGGATTCAGGCTCCCTGACTTCAGACTATTCTACAAAGCTACAGTAATCAAGACAGTATGGTACTGGCACAAAAACAGAAATACTGATCAATGGAACAGGATAGAAAGCCCAGAGATAAACCCATACACATATGGTCACCTTAGCTTTGATAAAGGAGGCAAGAATATACAGTGGAGAAAAGACAGTCTCTTCAATAAGTGGTGCTGGGAAAACTGGGCAGCTACATATAATGAATGAAATTAGAACACTCCCTAACACCATACACAAAAATAAACTCAAAATGGATTAAAGACCTAAATGTAAGGCCAGACACTATAAAACTCTTAGAGGAAAACATAGGCAGAACACTCCATGACATAAATCACAGCAAGATCTCTTTTGATCCACCTCCTAGGGTAATGGAAATAAAAACAAAAATAAACAAATGGGACCTAATGAAACTTAAAAGCTTTTGCATAGCAAAGGAAACCATAAACAAGACCGAAAGACAACCCTCAGAATGGGAGAAAATATTTTCAAATGAAGCAACTGGCAAAGGATTAATCTCCAACATTTACAAGCAGCTCATGCAGCTCAACATTCAAAAAGAAAAACAACCCAATCCAAAAATGGGCAGAATACCTAAATAGGCATTTCTCCAAAGAAGATATACAGATTGCCAACAGACACATGAAACAATGCTCAACGTCATTAATCATTAGAGAAAAGCAACTCAAAACTACAATGAGATATCATCTCATACCGGTCAGAATGGCCATCATAAAAAAATCTAGAAACAATGAATGCTGGAGAGGGTGTGGAGAAAAGGGAACACTCTTGCAGTGTTGGTAGGAATGTAAATTGATACAGCCACTATGAAGAACAGTATGGAGGCTCCTTAAAAATCTAAAAATAGAACTACCATATGATCCAGGAATCCCACTACTGGGCATATACTCTGAGAAAACCATAATTCAAAAAGAGTCATGTACCACAATGTTCATTGCAGCTCTATTTACAATAGCCAGGACATGGAAGCAACCTAAGTGTCCATCGACAGACGAATGGATGAAGAAGATGTGGCACATATATACAATGGAATATTACTCAGCCGTAAAAAGAAATGAAATTGAGATATTTGTAGTGAGGTGGATGGACCTAGAGTTTGTCATACAGAGTGAAGTAAGTCAGAAAGAGAAAGACAAATACCGTGTGCTAACACATATATATATGGAATTTAAGAAAAAAAAATGTCATGAAGAACCTAGGGGTAAGACCGGAATAAAGACACAGACCTACTAGAGAATGGACTTAAGGATATGGGGAGGGGGAAGGGTAAGCTGTGACAAGGCAAGAGAGAGGAATGGACATATATACACTACCAAACGTAAGGTAGATAGCTAGTGGGAAGCAGCCGCATAGCACAGGGAGGTCAACTCGGTGCTTTGTGACTGCCTGGAGGGGTGGGATAGGGAGGGTGGGAGGCAGGGAGATGCAAGAGGGAAGAGATATGGGAACATATGTATATGTATAACTGATTCACTTTGTTATAAAGCAGAAACCAACACACCATTGTAAAGCAATTATACTCCAATAAAGATGTTAAAAAAAAAAAAGTTAGGAGAGCGACAGCACTGCAAGGAAATCAACGCAGGCTGAAAAGACTGACATCCAAATGGATGAGATTTCAAAGTAGTAAATGGGATCGAAGTGCCAGATCCAGTAGGTATGTATCTAATTTCTTAGAGTGACTCAAGCCAGTATTTTTAAAATTTATTTATTTTTATTGTATTTTTTTACTTTTGGCTGTGTCAGGTCTTAGCCGCGACATGTGGAACCTTTCATTGAGGGGCGTGGGCTTCTCTCTAATTGTGGCGTGTGGGTTTTCTTTCTCTAGTTGTGACGCATGGACTCTGTAGTTTGCAGCATGCAGGGTCTGTAGTCGAGGCACGCGAGATCAGTAGTTGTAGCACGTGGGCTTAGTTGCCCCATGGCATGTGGGATCTTAGTTCCCTGACCAGGGATCAAACCAGCGTCCCCTGCATTGTAAGGCGGATTCTTTACCACTGGACTACCAGGGAAGTCCCAAGCCAGTATGATTCTTCCCAACAAAATGAAGTTGGACCAGTCTATATATTTACTTTTCTCCCAACATCTCCTATAGTTGTTTATTTTGCTAACTCCTACTTTTTGGCTACTTCTGCTGTTTTTCTGTTTGGAACCCTGGTCGTAAATCTCAGCGTCCCTTGGGAGTACCTGCCAGTTGCCTAGTAAGTACCTCTCTGTACCACCCTCCTTTCCTCCTCTTTGGGCAGAGGAGAAAAAATGGGGTCCATTGACAGGTGGTTGGGCAGCATGTTTAGTGGGGCTGAGGGAGCCAGTCAGCACTGACTAATGGTGTGGCAAGAGCAGGTATCCAAGAGAATGCAGTCTCATAGCCCTCACTTCCTGAAAGGTGGAGGGACACTCATGGGACAGGAAGGGACAAATGCACCCAATGTGCTGCCACTGTGTGATGCTGGCCTGGTCGGGGAGGCTTACCAGTCTCTTTGTCCTCCTCCTGGGGTGGGTTTGGAGTGGATTCCGAGGAGCAGATTCCAAAACAGCAGATGAACAAGGCTATAAAATAACGTATTAAGAATGACCTCAGAGCTTATACATCTGCCCAAACATTATTCCCAGCTATAGGCGTCTCCTCTCCTTGTAAGAAGGATGCTTGTTCCAGGGATTCCATTATGACTCTGAATGCCTTTGGGGCTCTTCATCCCCTTCAAGATCCCCTTCATCTCCTTCTATGTTAGTTTTCTCCTGTTGCAAAATAAATTACCACAAACTTAGTGACCTAAAAACAACACCATTTTATTAGCTCACTGTTTTGTAGGTTAGAAGTCCTGTGGGTTGGCTGGGTTCTTATCTGGAGGCTGTGGGGGAAGAATCGGCTCCTAAGCCATTTGGGCTGTTGGAGAATCTAGTTCATTGCTGGCTGCCAGCTGGGGGCCACTCTCATATTCTAGAGGCTGCACCCATTCTTCATCACGTGGCCCCTCCATTTCCACATGAGCGATGGTATGTCTAGTCACTCTTATGCTGGGAACCTCTCTAACTTCCTCTTCTGTCACCAGCCAGAGAAAATTCTCTGCCTTTAAAGGCATCATGTAATTAGACCTAGTCCACCAAGTGATCTCTATTTTAAGGTCACACAATTACATCTGCAAAAGCCCTTTTGCCATGCAATGTGACGTAATCACAGGAGTGATATCCCATCATATTCACAGGGGAGGGAATTATACAAAGGTGAGGGTCTCTAGGAACCATTCTTAGAACTCCGCCTACCACATTTTCACAGCCTTCATTCTTTTAAATGCCACCAGTAGTGCCAAAGTTTAAGAGTGGATCTGCTCTTTTGGACACAGCCAGAAGTCATTTAGTGAATAAGATGGGGCATCAAGTTTTTATTTAAAAACTGGGCAAAAAAAAAAAAAAGGATTTGAATATGAAGTAATATGAGTGTGTTGCTTGCATGACCCATAAAGAAGATCTGAAAGTAATTTCAACATGGGAAGTTTCTTATTTCATATTTGATTATGCTACTGAAAAGGGAATGCTTTTCATGGGAACCTATGTGTTGAAAAAAAAGGAGAAGAAACATTTGAATGGAAGCACAATGCATAAGTATGTGAAGCCTAAAATTTCCTTCCCCAGTTTTAGATAAACTGGTCTCCTAGGTCCAACATTTATTCACTAGCAATGGAATTTGTGTCTTAATTTCCCTTTCCCTCCACCTGCAAGGGACTCTGGGCCAGAGGAATAAAATTCCTGTGTAGCTCAGCAGTTCTAAAGAGGAGCAAACCTCCTGGGCACTATTTGGAGAGATAGTCAGAGGCGGGCTTTTGCATTTTGGTGGAGTTTGGACAGACCATGCATCTACTACAGGTGGGTGGTCTGAATAATCGGCAGACGGTTTAACTCCTTGGGGTCTTGGGTCCTGGAATATGCCTAACATTTCAAAATCAGCTTGGTTCTGGAAGGTTTTCTGGAGGCACAAAATTCAGAATCAAAAATGATTTCATTAAAACAAGAAGAAACAGCTGAAGCTGAGGTCCCAGAGGGAGATGCTTTTCCTCAGACTTCCTTTATTTGACTTTCTTCAGCCAAAAAAAGTATTTAAATAAATAAATAAATAACAAAGCCTACATGTTGTAACTAGTATGTAAGAAACCATCTTCCTGAGGCTCTCCTCTCCCTGCTCTCAAGCTTTGTAATGTCGTGGTGAGAGGGAGGGAGGGCAGAAAGAAAAGGGGAGCGTCCACTGACCAAACCCACAGGATAAAGTAATAAAGACCAAATTAGGGAAAAAACTAGTGGACTTCAGGTTTAGTGTTACATAAATATGTCAAATTCTATGATAAAAAGGAAGAAGCAGGACATATCCGTCAGAAATGAAAACCACCTCAAAGAATGAGGTGATGTAACCTCCATATTAATGGCAGAATTTCTTAAATTTACAAGGTGCATTAGGTAGCAGAAAGGAAGGAATAATGCCTGATTAAGAAGATGAATGCTCCTTCAAGAGACTAGCTGGGTATAATGATGGGAATGCTCTTTAAAAATTTGTAAATACATATATATACACACACACACACATATTTACTTTTTAGATTGTTCATTATTTGCATCTGACTGAGTGAAATTTCCTCTCCAACATCATGCACCTTATGTAAACTGGCATTTTCTAATTTCATCAATGTGCTGGCCCTAAAATATTTTGTCCAAACCTTCACAGAAACATACTAATTAAATAAAATTTTAATAAAAATTAACTAAACATTAAACTTACTAAACTCTTGCTCTTACCATTTCTTTCCTTTCTTTTCTTTTTCTGACCCAGGGTAAAAATTTCCAAATTTAATACATCATCTTCTCAGTAAGAGAACTTCAAGCCACTCAGTGGGAGGAAAATTTGATCTTGGGTGTCTTTGAAACATGAGACTTACCATCTATTCAAAAATTACTTTCAAAATCCTTTATGACCTGAAGATTTAACTATCAACAAGTGAGGAGAGAAAATAGCTTAGTATAATGTAAAAATTGAGAATGTGGGCTTCCAAGTCAGACCCACTTACAAACCCTGGCCCTGCCTCTTAATATTTATGTGTCTTTGGGCAGTTGCTGAACCATTTTGAGCCTGTTTCCTCACCTATAAATTGGGTATAATAATAATAAATACATATGGTAATATATAAACCTGGAACACAGTAAACACTCAAATATTAGCTATTAATATTTTTTTCCCCACTCTGAGCACTTCAAGCACAATTCTTTTAAGGTTGGGTTTTTAAAACTTTGGTGATTTATCAAAAAAAATTTTTTTTTAAAAAAGAAGAGAAATCCCATAAGAACTGGATCATTAGACTCTAGTAGATGAAGCCTCTTTTTCCATGAACCCCATTAACCTCAACCCTGAACTTGAACCTTTGCCTCAAGGGTCTGGAAGGAATTTCATCCTCTATTGCTCTCACCCACATTCCCCATATATATATCATCCCATATTCCCCTCACCCACTTCCTTTCTTTCTAATACACCACCCACCAGTTGGTCAACATATCACTGACAGCCTTCTCTGTTTGTCTTGGCTGATTGATTTTCCAGAGTACCATTAAAGGCATTAGCCTTCACCTGTCCTAGCTGGGTTATTTCGTTTGTAATGGCCTGGAATGTACTTACACTTATCCTTTTGGAAGAGGTTAAGTTAGAACCCAGGCCTTGCTCATAAATGATTCTGATAGTTACAATGTCTTGCCTTGATATACAGCCCTAGCAAACAGGAAATGACAGAATGGCACTAAATGCCTTTTTCTATGGGAGTAAAAGTTCATTGCCTCACTTCCGGAAGCTGAAAGAAAAAGGACAACATTTTTGTATATGTTTTTACAGGTATAATGGGTAGGTTATTATGTGGAATACTAGGAAAGCAGAGTAGAGTTTTTTTGGTGATGTGTTTCTTTTTATAGAAAAGAGTATCGCCGGACACCCTGGAACAGGGGTTGGCAAACTATGATCCATGGGCCAAAATGGTCCTCTGCCTCTTTTGTTAAAAAAAAAAAAAAAAAAAAAAGCTGTATCGACCACAGTCAGGCTGGTTCATTTACACACTGTCTATGACTGGTTTTATGGTACAACAACTGAGTTCAGTAGTTGAAAGAGAGACCATGTGGCCCACAAAGGCTAAGATATTTGCTCTCTAGCCCCTTACAGAAGTGTGCCAACACTTGTGCATTTAAAACAGGACAAAGCTTCCACAAATTCTCTGTTGGTTTGGCTGGTATGTTCTGAACATCTGGTGTTGATAGAGCAGCCATACTACAATTTCCTGGGACAGCCTGTCTATTGTTATTTCCCTATTGTCCTCAGATGTGTATATGAGGAAATTTATACTGATTTGATAGTATGTTTTGTTCTTTGGTTTAAAAAAGTACTGTCCCCATGGGTGTAAATGCCAGGTTTCCTGAGGAGCATGGAAACACAGAAACTGGCAGAGGCTGCAATGATCACTGTGTTGAATCAATGTGATCATTATTTGTCCTGAGGCTTCCTAGGTATTTTGAAAATGTCTGCTTACTGCAACTTAGCTTTTCATGTGAGAACATAGGTGAGGATTTTCATTTTCTTTAGTCACAGAGAAAGCAAGGGAATTTATATCAGTGAATGGTTCTCCAGCCTCCCTCCTCACCCATGCCTAAGGCTATAAAAACATGTTTATAAGAAGTATTCTTCAGGCAAACAAGATTCTTGACATGAATAGGGCCTAAAAATGTTACTATCTTCTACAAGATAACTTGATAAGAGGGCACTTCATATTTGTTCCCTAGCATTTTTTAGTGATTGTGGGATTTATGGTGATAGGTAAAGGAAAGTCTATTAAACTAAACCAGATAGCTTAAGGAGAGAAACAGAGATGATAGAAAGAATACTGCTGTGAAAGGAAAGATAAACTCTCCGAAAAGTTTTTATTGTTCCAGTGCATCTAATAAATGAAAACACATAAACATCTCAAATATAACATTAAAAAGATGAACAAATCTTGAGTATGCAAAAGCAACCCGAAAATGTGTGAAGATGAGGTACTGCTTGGAAATTTATTTATTCTTTAAATGCACAGCTAAGTACAAAGTTTTTTCAGGTTGCCCCCAACCTAAAATGCCTGCCTCACTAACAAAGTAATTATTTTTCTCACATAAGTGCCCCACCTACTCTGTGGAATTCCCTTGGCTGCCATCAGGAGAACAAACTGGAACTGTTTCGAGAACTTGTAGGCTATAAAAGTGAAAGTTCTAAAACTTTGAAAAATAATAGCTTGATTAAGGGAGTTGGTTTTAGATTATGATCCCATCCAGAAAACCACGGAATGCTGGGCCCAGATTTAGGGAAGCAGTGCAGCCCAATTCTAAGGCAAGGGTGTGAGAATTTGTGTTCTATGGAGAAGGGAACAAAAACCCAGGTACATCATACAGCTGGGTGAAGAGGGAGGAAGAATATAGATACAGGACCATTGGGAGGTGAAAATGGAGACCAGGAATGAGCAGAAGTATGAAGAGGCAGGTAGAGTTTGATAGAGTGTTTCGGGGTAGAGGAAATGTAGGAAATATGCTACCAGTGGACACTTCTGTTAAAGTGTCTGTAGCCACAACTGGGAGTATCCCAGAGCTGTTTGTATTGTACCAGTCAAGGTCTAGTCAACAGTCAGAAACCACCACTTATTTTAACAGAAACAGAACAAAAAAACCAAAACCAAACAAACAAACAAAAAACCTTAGTATGGGGCTTCCCTGGTGGTGCAGTGGTTGAGAGTCCGCCTGCCGATGCAGGGGACGCGGGTTCGTGCCCCGGTCCGGGAAGATCCCACATGCCGCGGAGCGGCTGGGCCCGTGAGCCATGGCCGCTGAGCCTGCGCGTCCAGAGCCTGTGCTCCGCAACGGGAGAGGCCACAACACTGAGAGGCCCGCGTACTGCAAAAAAAAACCCACCAAAAAACCTTAGTATGAAGAATTGACTAGATATTGAAGAACTGAAAAGGTAAAACTAGAACATAAATTATAAAAAATTTGCAACTGGTGAAAACAGCTACTGCTCCTGAGTCTGGAGGAGCTAAAGGAAGGGGTGGGAGAAGGGGCCCTGTGGGATTGAAAACTCAGACCTCTGAGGAGGGAGTTGTTATTCCGCTCAGGCTGTCGTGAAAAACTACCAATGACTTGAACATGATGTTTGGCAGGCAGGAGTTCAAGATCAAGGGGACAGCATGGTTGGTTTCTGATGAGAGCTCTTTTCCTGGCTTGCAGATAGCCACCTTCTTGCCATGTGCTCCATGGCCTTTTCTGGGGTGGGTGCTACTGGAGAGAGAGAGAGATTCAAATTAAGGCCCCACCTTTATGATTGCATTTAACCTCAATTATCTCCTGAAAACCCCAACTCCAAATACAGTCACATTAGGGGTTATGGCATCAACCTATGATTTTTGAAGGCACACAACTCAGTCCGCAACAGGGATGACAGCTGGCCTGGTGTTGGTACGTCTGAAGTGAGGAGAAGTGAGGCTGGTCTATGAGTGCTGAAAAAAACTGCAAACTGGTATCAACTGCTGCTCCTGGAAAGAACCGCCAGTGCCAGGGGGAAGAAGCAAAGCTGAGTAACATGCACAGGAACAGCATCCTTCCTCCTCAGTTTTTCTAGTCTCCCTCCAGAATCCCCTGGCAAAGCAGAATATAGTTTGCAGAGTCCCATCTCCAGCATCACAAAGCAGCGTACAAAAGGGAGAAATTGCAACTGAGAGGCAAGTGCTAAGTAACTGGCTCATTAGTGCTGTGGCAAAGACTGCTGGCTGCTTATTTTTAACATCTATTCTTCCTTTCATTCTTAGTAATAGAACCCTAAATTTATTTGGGAGGCAAGACTCAGTTAAAGGATGTTTCTCAGCCTTCCTTGCAGCTAGATATGGTCATGTGACTATATTTTAGCTAATAAATGTGAGTGAAATTATTATGTGGTGCTTCCAGGAAGTTTTTGTTTTTGTTTTGGGTTTTGGGGGTTTTTGGTTTGTTTGTTTTGCCCTGTCTTTCATCATGCTTCCCAGAATGTAGATGTGATGGCTGGTGCTGTATCAGTTATATTGGGCCGTGAGGACAAGAACCACTCTCAAGGATGACAAATGAATTGTGGACTTTGATGATTTTGTGAAGTAACTATACTAGTCCTGGATTGCTAACTCCCAGATTCCTTTTATATGTATAAGGCAGATTAAGGTCTATCTCGTTTAAGCATTTTAGGGATTTTCTAGTATATGCAGCCCAAACTGATCCTAAGAGAGAGGACACTCAGCTGGCTTGGACAGGCAGATCCACCTTGCTTAAAGGATAATCATCCCATTTCAAACTATTTTTCCTCATAGTACTGGAAATTTTAGTTGATTTTGTTATCAAAAGAATGACTGAAAATCCCTTTATTTAGATATTTAATTAGATTAGAAATCTTTCTCACTTCAAAGTACAAATATTTCTGTGAGGATTAAGGGAACATGAACCATCCATAGCTTAGAGTAGATTTGTTTAATCAGATTGTTTTTTTCTAACCCCTAGCCAAGATCTGTTACACTGAAGATTTGGGTGTCTTGTGGAAATTGTTACCAATTCTTACAACAAACCTACAAGGAAAGATATTGTTACCCTCATGTTACATATAAGGAAACTGAGACCCAGAAAAGCTAAGTATGTAGCTAAGGATCCACTGTGAGTAGGCGGTGCTAGGGATTTAAAACACTCTTTTCACTGTACGACTCTGGCACCAACTAGACTGTCATAACTCAATTATATTACGGATTACCTACACTTAGTGAGCTAATATGTGAAACTAACCACTGTCTATAACACCATTTATATGGTAGAATAAATTTCAAACCACCAGTTGAGGACTGCCCATATTACTAGTGACAAAACTGTCACCAAAATATTTTCCATAGAATTTACAGAATTGTTGCCTAAGCAATGCAGCATGTTCAACTATAAGTCTGATGTCTAGATTAAGCAGAGATATTTCCACTATAAGTGTAACCACTTTAAAATTTATCGCCACAGCTCAGCTATAACTGAATTTCTCTGTAACCCACAGGGTCGATGCACAGTGGCCTCCTGTGGTTCTCGCTGCCACTGCTGCTTCTCTGAGCCTCAGCTGAGGCTTCCATCTGGCCCAGGCTTTTGAGCTTTCCACCCCAGACCTTTGGGACCTTGCCCATGGCCTTGGCGGCTCCTTGGAAGGACTGCAGGCATTTAACTTGCCGCCGCCTTCTACATTCCCTCTTGGGGCATGAGAAAATATTTGAATCTTATCTGTGCCTTGTGCTGGTTTTGCAGAATTCAGAGGGGGCCATGGGAGGTGTCTACTAGCCCAGGCTCTCTCTGCGTAAATATTCAGAACCACTCGGCTGTCACTCTCCTGAATTAGTGTGAGATGCATTGTGAGTTAGTCCCCTTAGCACTCAGGATGGGAAGTGGGGAGCGAAGCCCTTTAGCAGAGGATTTTTAAACCTGCTTGGGGTCTTCGTCTGCCCTGCGCCCAGCAGGGCTTTCCACACTGGTTGAGGGGTGCGGGTAGAGATGCAGTCGAACAGCAGGCCGGAAAGGCTTCTCACAAGCATCTAGACGCTCCTGATTTCTCTCTCCAGCTTCCCTGCTGCCCAGGAAGTGATCTGATCTCCCTCCTGTGGGGCAAGAAACTGCAGTTAATCCGGCTCTGTGCTCTACCCCAGGCTCTGGCTCACTCTTCCACTCAGCTCTTTTAGAAATCAAAACAAAACCACTTCTCTCTCATACTCTTAGCTTTCACAAATAAAAAAATGCTTTGGTTTTATGCCTGCCATGACTTAAAAAAAAAAAAAAATCAGCAAGTCAGTGGAAGCCTTTTTCTCTGTTTCTGCCCTCCCTGTGCAGCCCTGAATGCCCTGTATCCAGTGCATGGAGAGCTGAGAGGCAACAGAGATAATTTTCAGAAAGGAAAACCTCCATTTAAAATCTCCGTATATTACCCCATTACATAAAAAACAGAAGCCAGGGGCTTCCCTGGTGGCGCAGTAGTTGAGAGTCCGCCTGCCGATGCAGGGGACACGGGTTCGTGCCCCGGTCCGGGAAGATCCCACATGCCGCGGGGCGGCTGGGCCCATGAGCCATGGCCGCTGAGCCTGTGCGTCCGGAGCCTGTGCTCCGCAACGGGAGAGGCCACAACAGTGAGAGGCCCGCGTACAGCAAAAACAAAAACAAAAACAGAAGCCAGCTTAAGCTATAGGTTGAAGAGGAAAGAAAGGAACTTATTGGCAGAAACCCCACTTGGTTCTCTTTGTACCTGGCTGGCCTCCCTTCTCAGCTTTTGCTGGCTGTTCCTATCTTCCTGGATATAATCACTGGGTAGCCCCAGGGCTGCTTCTCCTTTCTATCTATGCTCCCTGAAGGATTTCTCTCAGACTCACAGTCTTTCAAGTCCAACTATACTCAAGTGACTCCTAAATTCATGTCTCTGACTGCAGCTCCATATTCATACAGCCAACTATCTAATTGATGTTATCCTTAAGGCTATCTAAAAACACGATTGAACTTAGCATGTCCAAAAACAAAGTCCTGATTTCTCTAAATCTTCCTCTTTCCCCCCATTTCCATTGCCTGTCCCTCTAGTTATCAGGCAGCTGGCTCCCTACTTAGCCCTCTAAGGCTTACTCACACTGTAGTCAGGGTGAACATTCTAAAATGTGATTGCTTTCACTTAACTACTGGGATCAGAGCTCTTTATTGTTTTCTGTCTTGCTCAGAGTAAAAGCCAAAGTTCCTATCATTACACTCAAGCTTCCCAAGGCCTCACCCTTGGCCACCACACCGACCTCTCCTCTGGCTCCTCTCTCCCTCATCTCACTGCTCCAGAAACACAAATCTCCTGTTTCTCTCTCCTCCTCAGGGCCTTTGCATTTGCTATTCCCTCTACCTGGAGTGCTTTTTTTCCCCCAGATATTTGCATGGCTTACTTACTCACTATACCCAGGTCTCTGCTCAAATGTCATCTTGGAGTGATGCCTTCCCTCTGCATTCTTTGTAAGATACCAGTTTCTTCTCCTTATACCACACTCCCTGTTTTCCTAATCCTGCTTTATTCTTTTCCATTTACTATGCTGTATTTTTACTCTCTGACTTGTTTATTGTCCATCTCCTCACCTCCCACGCAATGCTCACTAGAGTGCTAACTTAATGAGAGTGGGGACTTTGTTTTGTAGTAATAGCACAGTAATCTCATATTCTTAGCATAAGAACTTATCTGGTATTTATTAGATACTCAATGAATATTTCTTAAAATAAATAAGAGAACAGGCAAAGAAACCAAACCAAACCAAACCAAATTAGGATATATCTATTAGACATTACTTCATGAAAAGTTACTCTAAACTCTGACTTAAAACATGAAAGTATTATTGCTTGTGCACCTATGAGTCAGCTGGATGTGTCTACTGATCTGGGCCAGGCTTGGCTGATCTTGGCTAGGTTTGCTCAGAAACTTGTGATCGGCTGCCAGGTCAAATAGGGGCTGGCAGGATCGGAATAGCCTCAATGCCTCACTCACATGTCTGGTGATTGACTGGTTCTTCACTGGGACTAAGGCAGTGAGTGGGTAACATGTCTCTGATTATCCTAAAGGCTACACTGAACTTGTTCCCGTAGGAAGCAGAGAACAGGAAAGAGAGACAGAGGAAGAGAGAGAGACAGAAGAGGTGTGGAGACTTGTACGTCATTTTGACCACATCCCATTGTTCAGTGCAGGTCAGAAGGTCATCCCAGATTCAAAGGATAGGGAAACATATTCCATCACTGGAGGAACTACAATGCACACTGGGAAGAGGGTGGGTCCAGAGAGGGGTGAGAATTGCTGCTATTTACACAAATCGTTTTGCCACATGTATCTTACAGAATCCCAGGTCGAGTTTAACAACAAGGCCTAGGGAGGCTTAACGTTCAGCTGTGGAACTCAGAGACATTCTCTCTAAATTTTTGACATTAAAGGAACTGTTTCCAATTCCCAGATTCTGAATCTCATAGTTCAAACTCTAGATTCCCAGGGGAAATAATTGGCCTAGCTTGGGCCAGGAGTTCCTCTTGGCCCTTCCTTGTTCCAATTCACATTGGCTAGAAGGGAGGATTAAATTTAGGCCCTGTGGATCAGGGGCATTTCCCAAAGAGGTGGAAATTATCAGGGAAATGAGAGGAGAATCCCCCGAAGGATCTATCACAACATCTAAATATAAGTTTTTGAAAACCTAACATTTAAAATTTATTGCCTTTAAAATATTCAGATTTCCATGAAATATGTGGAAGAGATTTCTGTGAAGAGAGCCTTGCTAGGGGGCTGAATTAGATTTAATATAATCTGTAAGAGACATTGAAAATATTTAAATAAATTGAATTACCAACTAACAAAAGATGGTTCTAGGCTAATATGGCATAAAGCTTACAGTATTATCCCATATTTCTCTTGCTTTTATTTGGATATATGTGATACCTTTCTCATTCTTCGTTAAATTGTCTTTGTTGAGTTTTCCTTCAGTATTGGACTTGGCTTATTGGGTTCTGAATTTATGAGGCAAAGAAATGAAGAAAACAATAATGAAAGATATTAGGTGTCTTAGTTTTCTATTGCTGCTGTAACAAATTACCACAGCTTTAGTGTCTTAAAACATTTATTTTAGTAAATTCTAGAGGTCAAAAGTCCAAAATGGGTTTCACTGGGATGAAATCAAGAAGTTGGCAAGAATCGAGTTCCTACTTGAGACTCTAGGGGAAAATCCATTTCCTTGCCTTTTTCCAACTTCTAAAACCATCTGCATTCCTTGGCTCTTGGTCCCTTATTCCAATCACTCCAACCTCTTCTTCTGTCGCCATCACATCTCCTTCTCTGACTCTGACTCTCTTCTAAAGGACTCTTGTGATTACATTGGGCCCACTGAAATAATCCAAGATAATCTCCCCATCACAAGGTCTTTAATTAAATCTGCAACGTCCCTTTAGCCACGTAAGGTAACATATTTACAGGTCCTGGGGATTTGGACCTGGACATCTTTGGGGGGCCATTATTCTTCCTACCACACTAGGTAAATATAAAAACCAGACCAATCCATCCTTGAGTCATGTAGAATCTACATTTTTCCAAATATAGGTTCTTACTCATAAAGTCTTTATGGATCATTGGGGCCTTCAACAAGTAGGGGTTATACCTATGCATATTTAATTGTATCCTCAAACCCTCAGAAATAGGAGTAAAGTAGAATTTGTTAATTTGATATCATTATATTATTGCAGAAATAGTAACATTTCCAAGTATGCATTTCATTCTGGTAATTGTTGTTAAACCACTCAATTGCTGTGTGGTTCATAAATTATTCCACAGCATTGGCAGGCAGAATTGCCACTGTTGTCAAGTCTTTAAGACCCTTTTTCATTTTTGGCTGAGTACTTTTGCTTTAGCTTTCTTGATTCATCACTGAGAATCATAATTCTTCATAAAAATTTTAACCCTGCATCTGAATCTTCCCGAGAGACCAGCTCTACACAAGCTCCTTACCAGTACCTCTGGGCCTCTGCTTCTGGGTCATTACAGCACTCTGTGGGTCCTCAATAACCTTGCAGACAGTTTGTCTGGCTTGAAAATATTCATTGCAATTTAATTCACATTAAGCTGGCCTCCAGGTACTAATGTGACGCTTAGAGGAATCTTGCTAAACTAGTTACTTTTCACAGAATACCTGCTTTATATAGAGTTATGTGTTGCAAAGTATCTGGAGAAATTTAGTCCTCCCCTGAGGACTTTGTTCTGCCCTTTAAAATCCACATTGTCCTTTAAGGGCCACGTAGAACGTCTTTCTAGGAAACAGTCCTGTCAAATTCCCATTCTCCTGATTGAGGCACTTGGTGAGGTTCAATTGCCAATGATTTGGCCACCCAAATTCCAGTGTGTACGGGGCTGGGGGGATTGGGAGTTGGTTTCCCCACACCATCAAGCAATCCTCTGACACAGCTGGGTGTCCTGCAATTCAGCTCAATGCTAATACTCTCCACCTGTGGAGAGCCTGGAGGAGAGAGAGCACCATATTCCACAGGTTAAGGGCTCAGTCCTACAAGACTACCCTTCTCTCCACTTATTTTCTATTCTCCACTATTTTTTTTTAACACCTTTATTGGAGTATAATTGCTTTACAATGGTGTGTTAGTTTCTGCTTTATAACAAAGTGAATCAGTTATACATATACATATGTTCCCATATCTCTTCCCTCTTCCGTCTCCCTCCCTCCCACCCTCCCTATCCCACCCCGCTAGGTGCTCACAAAGCACCAAGCTGATCTCCCTGTGCTACGCGGCTGCTTCCCACTAGCTATCTATTTTACGCTTGGTAGTGTATGTATGTCCATGCCTCTCTCTCACTTTCTCCCAGCTTACCCTTCCCCCTCCCATATCCTCAAGTCCATCCTCTAGTAGGTCTGCGTCTTTATTCCCGTATTTTCCCCTAGGTTCTTCATGACCATTTCTTTTTTTTTTTCCTCAGATTCCATATATATGTATTAGCATACGGTATTTGTTTTTCTCTTTGTGACTTACTTCACTCTGTATGACAGACTCTAGGTCCATCCACCTCACTACAAATATCTCAATTTCGTTTCTTTTTATGGCTGAGTAATATTCCATTGTTTATATGTGCCACATCTTCTTTATCCATTCATCTGTTGATGGACACTTAGGTTGCTTCCATGTCCTGGCTATTGTAAATAGAGCTGCAATGAACATTGTGGTACATGACTCTTTTTGAATTATGGTTTTCTCAGGGTATATGCCCAGTAGTGGGATTGCTAGGGCGTATGGTAGTTCTATTTTTAGTTTTTTAAGGACCCTCCATACTGTTCTTCATAGAGGCTGTATCAATTTACATTCCCACCAACAGTGCAAGAGTGTTCCCTTTTCTCCCCACCCTCTCTAGCATTTATTGTCTGTAGATTTTTTGATGATGGCCATTCTGACCGGTGTGAGATGATATCTCATTGTAGTTTTGATTTGCATTTCTCTAATGATTAATGATGTTGAGCATTCTTTCATGTGTTTGTTGGCAATTTGTATATCTTCTTTGGAGAAATGTCTATTTAAGTCTTCTGCCCTTTTTTGGATTGGGTTGTTTGTTTTTTTGTTATTGAGCTGCATGAGCTACTTGTAAATCTTGGAGATTAATCCTTTGTCAGTTGCTTCATTTGCAAATACTTTCTCCCGTTCTGAGGGTTGTCTTTTCATCCTGTTTATGGTTCCCTGTGCTGTGCAAAAGCTTTTAACTTTCATTAGGTCCCATTTGCTTATTTTTGTTTTTATTTCCATTTCTCTAGGAGGTGGGTCAAAAAGTATCTTGCTGTGATTTATGTCGTAGAGTGTTCTGCCTATGTTTTCCTCTAACAGTTTGATAGTGTCTGGCCTTACATTTAGGTCTTTTAATCCATTTTGAGCTTATTTTTCTGTCTGGTGTTAGGGAGTGTTCTAATTTCATACTTTTACATGTACCTGTCCAGTTTTCCCAGCACAACTTATTGAAGAGGCTGTCTTTTCTCCACTATATATTCTTGCCTTCTTTATCAAAGATAAGGTGACCATATGTGTGTGGGCTTATCTCTGGGCTTTCTATCCTGTTCCATTGATCTATATTTCTGTTTTTTTGCCAGTACCATACTGTCTTGATTACTGTAGCTTTGTAGTATAGTCTGAAGTCAGGGAGCCTGATTCCTCCAGCTCCATTTTTCGTTCTCAAGACTGCTTTGGCTATTCGGGGTCTTTTGTGTTTCCATACAAATTGTGAAACTTTTTGTTCTAGTTCTGTGAAAAATGCCAGTGGTAGTTTGATAGGGATTGCATTGAATCTGTAGATTGCTTTGGGTAGTAGAGTCATTTTCACAGTGTTGATTCGTCCAATCCAAGAACATGGTATATCTCTCCATCTATTTGTAGCATCTTTAATTTCTTTCATCAGTATCTTATAATTTTCTGCATACAGGTCTTTTGTCTCCTTAGGTAGGTTTATTCCTAGATATTTTATTCTTTTTGTTGCAATGGTAAATGGGAGTGTTTTCTTAATTTCACTTTCACATTTTTCGTCACTAGTGTATAAGAATGCCAGAGATTTCTGTGCATTAATTTTGTATCCTGCTACTTTACCAAGTACATTGATTGGCTCTAGTAGTTTTCTGGTAGCATCTTTAGGATTCTCTATGTATAGTATCATGTCATCTGCAAACGGTGACAGCTTTACTTCTTCTTTTCCTATTTGGATTCCTTTTATTTCTTTTTGTTCTCTGATTGCTGTGGCTGAAACTTCCAAAACTATGTTGAATAAGTGTGCTGAGAGTGGGCAACCTTGTCTTGTTCCTGATCTTAGTGTTATGGTTTCAGTTTTTCACCATTGAGGACAATGTTGGCTGTGGGTTTGTCATATATAGCCTTTATTATGTTGAGGAAAGTTCTCTCTATGCCTACTTTCTGCAGGGTTTTTGTCATAAATGGGTGTTGAATTTTTTCAAAAGCTTTCTCTGCATCCATTGAGATGACCATATGGTTTTTCTCCTTCAGTTTGTTAATATGGTGTATCACGTTGATTGATTTGCATATATGGAAGAATCCTTGCATTCCTGGAATAAAGCCCACTTGATCATGGTGTATGATCCTTTTAATGTGTTGTTGGATTCTGTTGGCTAGTATTTTGTTGAGGATTTTTGCATCTATGTTCATCAGTGATATTGCCCTGTAGTTTTCTTTCTTTGTGACATCTTTGCCTCGTTTTGGTATCAGGGTGATGGTAGCCTCATAGAATGAGTTTGGGAGTGTTCCTCCCTCTGCTATATTTTGGAAGAGTTCGAGAAGGATAGGTGTTAGCTCTTCTCTAAATGTGTGATAGAATTCACCTGTGAAGCCATCTGGTCCTGGGCTTTTGTTTGTTGGAAGATTTTTAATCACAGTTTCAATTTCAGTGCTTGTGATTGGTCTCTTTATATTTTCTATTTCTTCCTGGTTCAGTCTTGGCACGTTGTGCATTTCTAAGAAGTTGTCCATTTCTTCCAGGTTGTCCATTTTATTGGCATAGAGTTGCTTGTAGTAATCTCTCATGATCCTTTGTATTTCTGCAGCGTCAGTTGTTACTTCTCCTTTTTCATTTCTAATTCTATTGATTTGAGTCTTCTCCCTTTTTTTCTTGATGAGTCTGGCTAATGGTTTATCAATTTTGCTTCTCTTCTCAAAGAACCAGCTTTTAGTTTTATTGATCCTTGCATTGTTTTCTTTGTTTCTATTTCATTTATTTCTGCTCTGATCTTTATGATTCTTTCCTTCTGCTAACTTTGGGTTTTTTTTGTTCTTCTTTCTCTAATTGCTTTAGTTGCAAGGTTAGGTTGTCTATTTGAGATGTTTCCTGTTTCTTAAGGTAGGACTGTATTGCTATAAACTTCCCTCTTAGAACTGTTTTTGCTGCATCCCCATAGGTTTTGGGTCATCATGTCTCCATTGTCATTTGTTTCTAGGTATTTTTTTGATTTCCTCTTTGATTTCTTCAGTGATCACTTCGTTATTAAGTAGTGTATTGTTTAGCCTCCATGTGTTTGTATTTTTTACAGATCTTTTCCTGTAATTGATATCTACTCTCATAGTGCTGTGGTCGGAGAAGATACTTGATATTATTTCAATTTTCTTAAATTTACCAAGGCTTGATTTGTGACCCAAGATATGATCTATCCTGGAGAATGTTCCATGAGCACTTGAGAAAAATGTGTATTCTGTTGTTTTTGGATGGAATGTCCTATAAATATCAATTAAGTCCATCTTATTTAATGTATCATTTAAAGCTTGTGTTTCCTTATTTATTTTCATTTTGGATGATCTGTCCATTGGTGAAAGTGGGGTGTTAAAGTCCCCTACTATGATTGTGTTACTGTCGATTTCTCCTTTTATGGCTGTTAGTATTTGCCTTATGTATTGAGGTGCTCCTATGTTAGGTGCATAAGTATTTACAATTGTTATACCTTCTTCTTGGATCGCTCCCTTGATCATTATGTAGTGTCCTTCTTTGTCTCTTCTAATAGTCTTTATTTTAAAGTCTATTTTGTCTGATATGAGAATTGCTACTCCAGCTTTCTTTTGATTTCTATTTGCATGGAATATCTTTTTCCACCCCCTCACTTTCAGTCTGTATGTGTCCCTAGGTCTGAAGTGGGTCTCTTGTAGACAGCATATATATGGGTCTTGTTTTCGTATCCATTCAGCCAGTCTGTGTCTTTTGGTGGGAGCAGTTAATCCATTTACATTTAAGGTAGTTATCGATATGTATGTTCCTATTCCCATTTTCTTAATTGTTTTGGGTTTGTTATTGTAGGTCTTTTCCTTCTCTTGTGTTTCTTGCCTAGAGAAGTTCCTTTAGCATTTGTTGTAAAGCTGGTTTGGTGGTGCTGAACTCTCTCAGCTTTTGCTTGTCTGTAAAGGTTTTAATTTCTACATCTAATCTGAACGAGATCCTTGCTGGGTAATCTTGGTTGTAGGTTTTTCTCCTTCATCGTTTTAAATATGTCTTGCCACTCCCTAATGGCTTGCAGAGTTTCTGGTGAAAGATCAGCTGTTAACCTTATGGGGAATCCCTTGTGTGTTATTTGTTATTTTTCCCTTGCTGCTTTTAATATATTTTCTTTGTATTTAATTTTTGATAGCTTGATTAATATGTGTCTTGGCATGTTTCTCCTTGGATTTATCCTGTATGGGACTCTCTGTGCTTCCTGGACTTGATTAACTATTTCCTTTCCCATATGCGGGAAGTTTTCAACTATAATCTCTTCAAATATTTTCTCAGTCCCTTTCTTTTTCTCTTCTTCTTCTGGGACCCCTATAATTAGAATGTTGGTCTGTTTAATGTTGTCCCAGATGTCTCTGAGACTGTCCTCCATTCTTTTTATTCTTTTTTCTTTATTCTGCTCTGCAGTAGTTATTTCCACTATTTTATCTTCCAGGTCACTTATCCGTTCTTCTGCCTCAGTTATTCTGCTATTGATCCCTTCTAGAGTATTTTTAATTTCATTTATTGTGTTGCTCACTGTTGCTTGTTTCCTCTTTAATTCTTCTAGGTCCTTGTTAAATGTTTCTTGCATTTTCTCTATTCTATTTCCAAGATTTTGGATCATCTTTACTGTCATTATTCTGAATTCTTTTTCCAGTATACTGCCTATTTCCTCTTCATTTTTTAGGTCTGTTGGGTTTTTACCTTGCTCCTTCATCTGCTGTGTGTTTTTCTGTCTTTTCATTTTGCTTATCTTACTGTGTTTGGGGTCTTATTTTTGCAGGCTGCAGGTTCGTAGTTCCCTTTGTTTTTGGTGTCTGTCCCCAGTGGCTAAGTTTGGTTCAGTGGGTTGTATTGGCTTCCTGGTGGAGGGGACTAGCGCCTGTGTTCTGGTGGCTGAGGCTGGATCTTGTCTTTCTGGTGGACAGGTCCACGTCTGGTGGTGTGTTTTGGGGTGTCTGTGGCCTTATTATGATTTTAGGCAGCCTCTCTGCTACAGGGTGAGGTTGTGTTCCTGTCTTGCTATTTGTTTGGCATAGGGTACCCAGCACTGTAGCTTGCTGGTCGTTGAGTGAAGCTGGGTGTTGGTGTTGGGATGGAGATCTCTGGGAGATTTTCACCGTTTGATATTATGTGGAGCTGGGAGGTCTCTTGTGGACCAGTGTCCTGAAGTTGGCTCTCCCACCTCAGAGGCACAGCACTGACTCCTGGCTGGAGCACCAAGAGCCTTTCATCCACACCGCTCAGAATTAAAGGGAGAAAAAATAGAAGGAAAGAAAGAAAGAGGTTAAAATAAAATAAAGATAAAATAAAAGTTATTAAATAAAAAATAATTAAGAAAAATAAAATTTTTTTAAAGTAAAAACAAACAAACGGACAGACAGAACCCTAGGACAAATGGTGAAAGCAAAACTATACAGACAAAATCTCACACAGAACCATACTTAGTCACAAAAAGAGGAAAAGGGGAAAAAATAATATATTTTCCTCCCAAAGTCCACCTCCTCAATTTGGGATGATTCGTTGTCTATTCAGGTATTCCACTGATGCAGGGTACATCACGTTGATTGTGGAGATTTAATCCGCTGCTCCTGTCGCCGGAGGGCGTGTTTTTCGCTCAGACCGGACGGGGTTAAAGGAGCAGCTGCTTTGGGGGCTTTGGCTCACTCAGGCCGGGGGGAGGGAGGGGCACGGAGTGCGGGGCGAGCCTGCGGCGGCAGAGGCCGGCGTGACGTTGCGCCAGCCTGAGGCGCACCGTGCGTTCTCCCGGGTAAGTTGTCCCTGGATCCCGGGACCCTGGCAGTGGCGGGCTGCACAGGCTCCCGGGAGGGGGGGTGTGGATGGTTACCTGTGCTCGCACACAGGCCCCCTGGTGGCGGCAGCAGCAGCCTTAGCATCTCATGCCCGTCTCTGGGCTGCACGCTGATAGCCGCGGCTCGCACCTGTCTTTTTTAAGCGGCGCTCTTAATCCCCTCTCCTCGTGCACTGGGAAACAAAGAGGCAAGAAAAAGTCTCTTGCCTCTTCAGCAGCTCCAGTCATTTTCCCGGACTCCCTCCCAGCTAGCCGTGGCGCACTAGCCAGCTTCAGGCTGTGTTCACGCTGCCAACCTCAGTCCTCTCCCTGGGATCTGACCGAAGCCTGAGCCTCAGCTCCCAGCCCCCGCCCGCCCCAGCAGGTGAGCAGAGAAGCCTCTCGGGCTGGTGAGTGCCGGTCGGCACCGATCCTCTGTGCGGGAATCTCTGCACTTTGCCCTCCGCACCCCTGTTGCTGCGCTCTCCTCCGCGGCTCCGAAGCTTCCCCCCTCCGCCACCCGCAGTCTTCGCCCGCGAAGGGACTCCTAGTGTGTGGAAACCTTTCCTCCTTCACAGCTCCCTCCCAGAGGTGCAGGTCCCGTCCCTATTGTTTTGTCTCTGTTTTTTCTATTTTCTTTTGCCCTACTCAGGTACGTGGGGAGTTTCTTGCAGAGGTCTGAGACCTGCCAGCGTTCAGTGGGTGTTCTATAGGAGCAGTTCCACGTGTAGATGTATTTCTGATGTATCTGTGGGGAGGAAGGTGATCTCTGTGTCTTACTCTTCCGCCATCTTCCTCAATTACTCTCCACTATTTTCACACAGCTAGAAAAGGAAGTTTCAGGACTCAAATCCAGGACTATTTTTAGTTTTTAATTTATTTATTTTTGGCTGTGTTTGGTCTTCGTTGTGGCTTGCGGCTTTCTCATTGCAGTGGCTTCTCTTGTTGCGGAGCACGGGCTCTAAGCATGCGGGCTTCAGTAGTTGTGGTTCACAGGCTCTAGAGTGCAGGCTCAGTAGTTGTGGCACACGGGCTTAGTTGCTCCACAGCATGTGGGATCTTCCCAGAGCAGGGATCGAACCCGTGTCCCCCGCATTGGCAGGCGGATTCTTAACCACTGTGCCACCAGGGAAGTTCCGAATCCAGGACTTTTTGAATCTAAAATCTGGGCTATATTCTATGTCAACTCCTAGTGAAACAACGGAACGTTTACATTCCAGCCTAGGTTGCTTTGCAAATTGCTACCTGGTCTTCTCACTCACCCTGGGAAGTTCATTTATGGGACAGAATACTTGCATTCATAAAGTGCATTTATTTTATACATTTATACATTTGTTTATTTATTTTATGATGTCTTTTCTTCAAAACTAGATTATAATCTGTTGGTGAGCAGAGATAATAGCTTCCTTTTGTTTAAAGTAAATTGCTCCTTGCCTGGAAAGTTGCAGAGTAAACACTCCACTTTATGCAGAAAAAAATGAAATAAGTAGCATGCACATAAACGTGAGGAGTAAGTGTCCTGAAGTGCAATTAGTTTTCATCTTTGAGGGGTTGCCGGGATCATAGATGAGAAGCATGGGATCAATGAGAGATGCTCGTATGGGACTGCCTGGGCTCATGCCTGTTGTCTTCATGTAATTTAGTCCTCCTTTTCACTCCCAAAGGGTCCTGGTTTAGGTAACAAATGATCACCCTAACTCTGTGGGTGCAGGAAAGGAAATGGGCAGTATATGTGCGATGCGTTTGTCATCCCATGCTGTTTTACTTCTATAAATGTTGTAAGAATCCAAGGGACAGGGTCAACTTCCAGGGAGGAGGGTCTACACAGTAGAGATGAGCTAGCTGGACTCCAGCAATGCAACAGAGATGAAAGCAAAGCCTACATATATGGGCTGGAAAAGAGGAGGACTGGGTGGGCACCCGAATGACTAGTACTCATCACAGATATGATGGACCCTGGGCAACACACTGTTACAATGTGTGACTTTCTCTAAAGATGAAATTAGGAGTCACTCCTGAACTGGCCAGGATCTGAGCCTAAAGATTCCAGTCTTTGGTGATTTCAGCTGAGAAGGTGTGGGAAGAAAAATTGCAGAAATAGAGCATTTCTTCTCTAGGGTTTGGGTAGCTGGAGAGATTCAGAACATACGAGCTTCTAGAACACCAGCAGATATCATATGACTCAGTCATTTAGACTAAATAGATAGCAAGAATTCACTGACTATTTGCATTCAGAAATTACCCAGAGAGAACAAACAAGTAACAATTCTGTTTTACTATCTCTTGCATAAATCATGGGTGAAGAGGTCAGTGACTGTTTGCACTGAACAAACTGTCCACTGAGTTTCCCTTAGAGTTGATATACAGAACAGCATAGTGATGAAGAGCTTTGGGCCTGAGGAGAGAGACAGACCTAGATTTGAGTCTCAAATCTCCATTTACTAGCGGTGTGACACTGGACAAATAACCCAACCTCAGAGCCTCAGGATCCTCATCTGTGAAATGGGGAAAATCAGAATGGTGACCACAGAGGGTTCTTGTGAAGATCCAGCAAGGTAACAGAGAGCCTGGCATATACAAAGTGCTCGATAGATGCCAGTAATGTCACTTATATTAAAGACAATAGTTTCCTCTCTTTATTCACACTGACCAGTGTAGTGTCCTGTCTCCGTGGGACTTGCCCAGACCCCCTGTGCCCCTCCATTGCATGTGATGGGAAGATCCCTTAGACATGGCAGCTTCCATTGTGATCTGAGGCTCTGGTCAGTCAAGAAGCACTCAGCACTGCCAAACAGCTGGGAAGTATCCTGCGTATGCATGGGAAGCTGGGAACTGGCCTCAGGGAGAATTGTTTTGGCGGTAAAGAAGTTGCTATTTTGGCTCTCTCACAGCAGCGATTCACTGATGGCACAGAAAGAGCGTTTTTGTCCGTTCCTTTTGCGGACACATTCCAGCTGTTTTCTTCTAACTACTCTTGTTCCCCACCCTTAGATAGCCGGAATGTTTCTCTTAGATATATTTATTTCTTCTTAAAAAAGAGAAGAAAAGAATAAGAAAGGGAAGGGTGACTCTACTCTAGTTACCTACCCAAAAGTCAGGAGATGTCACTCACCACCCATTCACATTTTATTTTCTCTCCTTTTTTTCTCCCTGCACCTCAAAGCTCTGGATGACAGGTGGCAAGAGCACCCTGTCAGCCGTGGACTCATGCCACAGCCATTTTCCCTTGTGACAGCTCATAAAATGCTGCATAATCATTTCTGTGTGAATATGTATGAGAAAATACTGAAACAATGTCAAGAAAATCAAGAAAAAGGCAACTGGTCCCCTGTATGAGTCTGCAATGGGTCCTATTGCCTAGAGCCTCGGCTGGAAGCAATGTAGAGACTGCTACCCTAGGTGAGTGGTATTGAGCTCATAGGTCAGGGTAAGGCAGAGTTTCTTCAGTTGCCGCAGCCTTCAGCACCTAGTCTTTCCCATTGTCCAATAAGCTAGAGATTTCATTTCAGATATATTTTTTTTAGTTTGGGACGTCAGAGAAATGGTCAAGGAAGATGTAATCTCAGTTTCTCAGATTCATTTCTCTTCCCTTGCTCTGCTCTCTATGGCAGTGGGGCTGACCCCTGCCTACAGGCTGATTCCCAGCCTCCTGTGTCCGCTGGCTTCTGGCTTTGGGCAACGTGAGAACTGGTGAGACGTTGGGGGTTGCAGGCGGAAGGGAGAACACAGGACTGCTCTCTGCTTTGGGTGTTTCTCCAGCACGGCTGCATATCCCCTGTGGCTCATTTCCCCCCACTCCCGCCACGACAGGTCCATTGAGGTGCCAGCTACTGTCCTGTGACCTTGGCTCTGGGCTCTGAAAACCCCACAACAGCCTTTGGTTCTCTCTGCCATTGTTCATCTCCGGTTGCCATGCTACCTCCTGTCTGGCTTCCAGCTCTTCTCTCACCCTTGTACCCAATTCCCTGCATTGATTTCTCTTGATTAAAAAATGGTAAAGTGGTTTCCTTGTTGGCCCCTGACTGCTACATGTAGGCATTTGGGAGGAAATCAGGCATAGTTAAACACTTTTCAAACAATGAACACAGTCAATGTTTGTTTCTAGATTACCTTGGAAATAAGTCAACTTACTTAATGCAAACATTTGGAGGCCATTATCATTAGACCTCTGCTGTTTGAACGATGTACAGCCATTTTAAAATATGAAAGTCAAGGAAAATGCACTAGATATTTCATGGGAAAAGATGAAAAGGGCTCCCAGCATCTCTCTTTACCCTGTTTTTCAGAACTCATGGGCACTGCCTGCCTCACTTCTTCCCCTCCCTTGCTCTCTGTGGAGAAAAAGGGCAGGGCCTGGGCAGATGTGGGCAAAGGGTGCTGGAACTGCTCGGGTTCTTTTGTTCCCGTGCCTCAAGGCCTGAGTGAGTGAAACAGATCTGTTTGTGCCAGGAACACTATATGTTGTGGTAAGCAGCTCCCTCTTTTTGTTTCTTAGCTCCATCAAGTCCTCAGTCTATTGGAGTCTGAGGTTTTGGTAAAAATGCAAAAACATACTTTCTATTATGATCTGCAGTTTTTCAGAGGAGAACCCTCATAAATGTTCAATACAGCTTTTATACACAGGGTGCATAAAGTGCGGTAAATATACACACAGTCATTTGTGTTTTGCTGCTCTGAAAAGCGTGCTTTAAAACCTAGAATTTCAAAGCAGCCTACTCGAGGACATTTAATTCCACCTGGGACGTGGGTGGTGTGAGACCTAGTGTCGGCTCAGATGCTGTATTGAATTCATGCACATTTAGCCACAAGGAAGGAATTCACAGCAAACCAGCTTCTTAGTATAGTTCCAATAAAATCAGAAGCATCCAGGCCAGTTATAAAACAAGGCCTTCATTTATAGAAGAAAAGTGTTATAGAGAGTGATATTCAACTGCTGAAGAAGCCGTACTGATTCATTTGATAACAACAGCCTGTTGGAATTTTCTGGGCTCTTTACATGTCCCCAAACCTTCTCAATGAACAAAACGGATGTATAAGTTGTGTTATGTATTTGTTAACCAAAATGAGCTATTCCCCACGTTATCCAAAAATACATATGTGTAAATAAAAAGATGTTACTTCAAAGAATCATTTGTAGATTAAAAAAAATTGTTTCTCATTCCATAACTTAAGAGGCACAGAATACCACACACAATTTGAGCAAGGGCTTTTGTAGTTATACTGCTTAAAATTCTTCAGTTAGTAGGATGCTTGTGTGACAGGATGATTTGTTGAGACATTATTTTTCCCTTTTCTCTAGTTTCAAGCAGAAAGGCAGTTTTCTGTGTTCTCTTGACACACGGGATGTTCCCGTCTGGTGCCAACAGACTTACCTCATTTATGTGGTTATGTCAGGGGTGTGTGTGGGCAGCAGGGCAAGTGTGCACTCCTTCTAACTGGCATACCTGCTACTGTGCATCCTCCTTTAAAGTGGGGAGACAGAGGCAATTCCCGTGACACCGTTTCTGGAACTGAAATGCACAATGGTAGCTTATTGGATGAAGAAAGTAAGGTCAATAAAAGCTAAGTAACTTGCTCAATGTTACACAGATAGTAAGTGGTATAGCCAGGATTTGAAACCTTACAATAAATACAAAATAAATATGAAATACTAGTGTTAGCTAGGATGTTACTATTATTGTTATCTCTATGTATTAGCCCTGTGACCCTGAGTTCCATCCCTGCAACTCACTTTCCCTCATGTATTCCATGAACATATTAACACTCTTTGGCATGTGGAGAGCTGATACGTGCAGATCAGAAAATCATGTGTATTTAAACATAGTCATTGCTTAAAGTACTCCATCAACTCTATTCCATTTCCTTGTCCTCATTTCCCATAATCAAATAATACATCAGGCTACCATAATATTTCCTAAGCTCCCGTCTAAACCTACCACTTTCATACTGTCCTCTGTCCTTCGTTACGTCCCCATCCCATTCTTCTGCTCCTTGCCTGTCCCCTCCCTTCGCACATAATTCCTGGTAGGATGGTTGGAGGGAGAGTCCCCCATTACACTGCTTCCGCCAGTGACAATCCTGAATTTTTGTTGTCATTTGGTTTTTTTAACTTGTTTATTTATAACAGCCTAATTGAAATATAATCCCCATGCCACAAAATCCATCCCTTCAAAGTGTACAATTCAGAGGGGTTTAGTGTATTTAGAGTTGTGCAACCATAACCACTATTTAATTTTAAAATATTTTCATCACCCCCAAAAGAAACCCCATACAATCCTACATTTTATAAAATATTGTGGAAGATATCTGAGACAATGATGATTGCAATTACACATGGTTATCAGGTAGTCTACAGAACAAATACTCTTTAAAACCAAGCAGTAGAGTTGTTCGTTTATATGAGTAAAACAACCTAGAATGGAAAGCTCAGGTTCATATCATATGTCCCAGCAATTTTATCTCCAGTAATATGTGAAATGGAAATGTAAGACTATGGGAATCAGAAGATATGTGTAAGAAAGTTCTTAGCAGCATTATTTATAACAGCCTTAAACTGAAAAACAACCAAACGTTCATCAACAATGGAATGGATCAATAAATTGTGGTATATTCATAGAATTAAATGCAACATAGGAATAAAAATTTTTAAAAACTACAGCCGTATGCACCAGCATGTACAGATTTCACAAAAATAGTATTGCACCAAAGAACAGAAAATACATACTATATTATTCCTTTGATATGAAGTTCCCAAACAGGCGAAAAAGAAACTAAAGTGTATTTAGTGTATAGTATAGAGTATACTTGTACTCTAGTATATGCCAGAGTAAAAGTACAAAGAAAAACAAGGGAATGATAACTATAAATGTCAGTACGGTGATTCGCTTTGGTGAGGAGTGAGGTGGGTGTGTCTGGGATGCTATTTTATTTCTTTATTGAGGTAATGGCTATGTCTGTATATGCATTAAGCTGCATGTTTACCTTTTATGGACTTTTCAGTACATGTATTTAAAACATTTCAAAAAGGTAAATAATAATAATGAAGGCAGCATGGGGATTCTACCTGGTTTGTCTTATACAACTGATAAATGAGCCAACACTTAACCTGCTGATCACCACCTAGATGTCAGGGAGAGTGAGGAGAAGCTATCAAGGAGTCTCCCAGGGAGGGCCAGACTTACAAAGCCTGAGCCACCAAGAAAGGGATAAATTGCATCTCAGGCCAGTGTTTTCAAGCTATGCTCCTGAAGCCTGAGGAGCTCTGTGGAGATGCCCAGGGATTGCCTTAGCCAAGAAAGGAATGGGCAGGGCTTCTGGATCTCTACCCTTTTTCAAAAGCAGCTCTACTTACACCTGTTTTATATAGTCTTTGGTATTGTCGACTGAAAAAAAAATGCAGAACCTAAAAGTTGAGAATTATGTTTTATCTGGCAGGCAAGACTGAGGACTTAAGCCCAGAAGACAGCCTGTCAGACAGCTCTGAGGGACTGCCCTGAAGAGGTAAGGGAGGAGCTGGTACATATAGGAGTTTCACAACAAAAACCAGGTAGTGGGACCATCAAAAGATTACTGTTAATGAAAGAAAACCAGACATCTCAAGTAAATGATTCTAGAGAGCTTTTCTATGTATAGGAGGATGCAAGAGTCTGGGCTCACTGAAATCATTCCTTTGACATGCACCTTAACTCTCTAGGGCCAGTAGCCTGCTTTTCTCCATCCTGAATCCCCTCAGGATGCACGGTTGGGGGTGGCTACAATGGCTGATGGCTTGATGGCTGCAACATCCTTTGTTTACCGATATGGCAGGCAACAGTTTTCATCCACAGAATACAATTTCCCTTGAAGAAAGAGTTCTTGTCTTGAAACCCACTGCTAAAGTGTCTATCAACATTTTAAATGTGCATACTCTTCCGAAGAATTCTTTCTTGAGGAATCTATTATACAGAAATATTGTAAAATGTGCAAAGATACATGTATGAGGGTGTTCTCCATGAGATTTTTAGTAATAGTAAAAAAAAAAACAACCGAAGTGTTCATTAATTCAATGTATTATTGTGTGTCCATATATGGAGAACTATTAAGCCATCACGACAGAATGCAGCACACCTAGGTTAGTTTTGCTCAGTCCTCTAATAGCCAGTGACTCCTCTTTGTAATGAATATTTTTTAACGACCTCTTTACTATTGAAAATGAAATTCATAAATAATATAACCTTCTTATACAATTATATTTTTAGAAACCAATATACTGTTTTAATTAAAATGTGAGGTAGAAATAGAAGAAAAACAACTTATATATTAATATCTATGATGATTGATGTTATGAGTCATTTTGACTGGGCCAGAAGGTGCCCAAGTATTTGGTCAAACATTACTGTGGATGTGTCTGTGAGTGTGTTTTTTAATGAGATTAACATATAAATCAGTAGACTGAGTGACAAAATTGTGCTCTCTAATGTGGGTGGGCCTCATCCAATCAGTTGAAGGCTTGAATAGATCAAAAAGCCTGACCTCCTTCTGAGTAAGAAGCAATTCTTCCTGCTTGGCTGCCTTTAAACTAGGACATGGTTTTGTTCCTGCCTTCAAACTGGAACTGAAACATCAGCTCTTCCTGGTCTTCAGATTGAAACTGCACCATTGGCTCTCCTTGGTCTCCTGCCTGCCAACTTACCCTGCAGATCTTGGGACTCTTCAGCTTCCATAATCATGCAAATCAATCCCTGATAATAACTCTCTTCATATTATTCAGGAGAAGCATGATTAATACAATATCTATTTAATTATGTAAATCTTCAGGCACAATGAAATTAGCAGGTAAGATAATACTGTCAGTGCTTTGAGGCAAAATCTACAACTGCAGACCAACACAGCTGCATCAGTATGATTCAAACAAAAGAAAATGCAAACTTCCCTCACTTTACAGTAATTGTATTTCCTGAAAACTTCAGGAAATGCGTGTATATTGAAACTATGCAAAAACTACTTTGTGTTCACCAACATTAGGTTCTTGCCTCAAATAATTATGAATTAGTTTTCCACCTACATAAATGACTGGAGAGAATATTCAAAGGTCGTGCAAAAGGCTGAACAGTGTTTCACTGTGTGGGACCAGTATGAATGCTGCCCACTCAATGCCTGTAGCATCCTCCAATCACCTGAAACGCAAACCACCACCATCGTATATTTCCATATGGGCAGTACGGCCTTCAGTGAGAACCACTGATCCTTAGGGAAACTTTCCAAGATATTAATAGTGTGTTTGTGTGTGTGTGTGTATAAATAATTATGTACCGTATCTGTTCCCTAGGGCTGCCATAACAAATTACCATAAACTTGTTGGCTTAAATCAACAGAAATTTATTCTCTTACTGTTCTGGAGGCCAGAAATCTGAGATCAAGGTGTCAGCAGGATTGGTTCCCTCCAGAGGCTCTGAGGGAGAATCTGTTCCATGCCTTTTTTCAGGTTCTGGTGGCTGCAGACAATCTTTAGTGTGCCTTGGCTTATAGATACATCATTCTCGTTCCTGCCCTGTCTTCACATGGCTTTCTCTCTGTGTGTCTGTGTCTTCTTTTCTGTCTCTTATAAGGGAACTCATCGTTGAGTTTAGGGCTCTCTCTCTTCCAGGATGATGTCATCTCAAGCTCCTTACCTTAGTCACATCTGCAAAGTCCCTATTCCACGTAGGATCATATTCTGAGGTTCCAGGTGGATGTGAATAGTTCATTGCAATAATTTTCATCACTTAAGAAATCTCTCTTCTTTGCCATAAGCAAAGGACAAGTCGATTGTGAGCAGATATACTGCACAGGGAGTCTTTTTTTTTTTTTAATCAGCTAACGCCTATTTAGAGAACTACTTAATGAGAATTAAACTTGGGTGTGGCAGAACTGTTGTTTTGTATTTTTGTGCTTTGTGTGTGTTTAAGGAGAAAGGATCTCCAACTCACTGAGAAGGACAACTTGTCCTGACCCTGGGGAAGAAAACACAACTCTGACTTTTATTTATTTATTTATTATTATATATATTTTTTTCGGTACCCGGGCCTCTCACTGTTGTGGCCTCTCCCGTTGCGGAGCACAGGCTCCGGACGCGCAGGCTCAGCGGCCATGGCTCACGGGCCCGGCCGCTCCGCGGCACGTGGGATCTTCCCGGACCGGGGCGCGAACCCGTGTCCCCTGCATCGGCAGGCGGACCCCCAACCACTGCGCACCAGGGAAGCCCCGACTCTGACTTTTAAAGGGACAACCAGGATGGGAGGAAGGGCCAGCAGGCATTGTCAATAGAAGAGCAACCAGTCTTCCTGCTGCAGGACCAGAGCTGCCGCTGCTGGGGCATCCCAGCAAGGAACACCTGTGAAAAATGATAGTTGTTCTTTGGAACTTGTAGGTAAGAAAAGAAAAATTACGTGTACCAATCTACTCGTGCAAGTGCCGAATAAGCTGGTTCAAAACTGGGGCAATTGTATGTGGCATTATTTGGAATAGAGAAAATTTTAAACTGGAAAAGGGAAAAGCATGCAGTGCTGGGGCAGTTACTCTCTTTGAGTTTTGAAACGAACAGATTTTTCTTCCATGTTTCATCTCCTGCTTATCTGTGTACTGCAGCACATACCTCCCCCATCAAGAGTGACCTCAAAATAAGCACATGCCAGGGCAGTTTTGGAATCAAAAGTACAGGTACAATGTGATGCTGAAAGCCAAATATATATTCTCGGGATCTTAATTTGCTTTCAATTTTCCATGCTTTGGTGAATGAATGTAGTTGGGTTATTTTAAAATTATTTCCAAGGAGTCTTTTTAAAATATTTAAGCTATAGAGTTCAAAGTGCATATACCATTTCAGTTCTGCTAAAATAAACCATAACCATGTGAACTTGAAAATTTCTAGACTTTCATTTTGATGTTGATTATTTATTAAGAAGTCAAATAGTCATCTGTTTAATCAAAGGGCATTTGCTTCAGATTGCTTCCATCCATTGTCCTTACCATGAAAGACTGATTGTGCTTTGAACTAGGCTCTTACTTTTTTTTTTTATTAAGGGAGAGATAAAGAAAAATTCTTATAAAAGAAAACTTCACATCAAAGAATCAGCTTCTTTAAACCATTTTCCTTTTATACATGTTGGCTACATGCCTACATCTGTTCGTAAATTGATACGTAGTCTTTTTGTATGTACATTTGACATTACTGAACATTTTCAAAGATAAAAATATCAATAGATTGGAAAATAAACTTGAGATAAGGAATTGCATAGAAAAGGCTGTGGGTTATCGTTATTTGTTTTCTTATATTTTTGCATTAGGTTTATCATAAGCTTCTGTTTAATCTGAGATTGAGTTTTTAATAATTTGTTAACAAATAAAAATACAGTCAGAAGTAGCCAAAACTAAGATATGAGAAAGTACCAGAAATCCAGGATTGACTACAATATTTACTATAAACACCTTAATTAACCCATTTTTGGTTATGCCCGATTAGACTCCAGAACCTCATCTTAGATGACAGTAGAGATAAAAGAGAGATTGGCCACACACTACATATAGGGATGCAAAAGAGAGGAATAGTGATTATGTTTTTTCCTTCCTGACAACCCAGGAGAAGGGGAATTTTGAGAATTGAGACCAAGGTAAGAAATGAATGGGAAAAAAAGTAAAAAATTCCTTGTGGCAGAGAAGGGCCAGTGGACTTTAAACATGGTGACATCAAAAATTAAAATTTAAGTTCTTCCTTTCTCTCTCTTGGAATTTTCACCATTATCACCAAATCTTTCATATGTCAGATACCTATCATAGCACTGTGATAGGGCTACTTTGTGGAATGGAGGTCTTCAAATTTGGGGCATAGTTGCCAGGAGGGCATTGAGGAAGCCAGAAGTGGTAGTGAGATCACTGAAAAAGACAGAGTACTTAACTAGGAGCAGGAATTCAAAACAAAAGGAGACCTTTGAACACAAACACTCTAGCCCAGGGGTCCTCAGAAATCCAGGGGAAGGGCACAGGTAGCAGCGATGGAAGCGCACTGCCCTCATCATCATTCAACGGGAACTGTTATGGGCCACGGTTGACTTACAGCTTAGAGCCACATGGCAATCACACCCAAGCCGTGCTTCCCTGGCTGCTCCCAGCCACTGACTGAGCCAGTCACTGAACATGGTATGGGTGCTTGAACTGGGCCATGCCTTCCTGATGCGGGACACTTTTAATGGTAACCTTTTCTCACCTGTGCTCAAGGGTCACCACCCCTTGCGCCTGACCTCTGGCTCAGGGCATCCCCACACTAGTGGGGCTCCATCAGTGTTGCCAAGACTTTCTGTGAACTGCCCTGAGGTCTGAGCCTCTTCCTACCCAATCCTTCCTTTCCTCTCTCCTTTTGCAAGAGTCACACCGGCACCTGCATTGCAGTCTGAAGGTTCCCCATACCTGCTCCTGTTCCCTTACCTTTATCCTTGCCCCAGGAAATCTCGAATGTCTAATACACCTTAGTGTCTGTTTCTTGGAGGTCCTAAATGGAGACAGGTGGTATCAAGGGTGGGGACTGAGAAAGCTGACAGTAAGATTGGTCTTGGGTCTGGCTCACTCACTGTCTGGCCAACACAAAGAACTGTTTCATGAGTGGAGTGGGGAAGGCATGATAAGTCTCTGGCACAAGGTGAGAGCCCACTGAAGATTTCCCCAGCAGTGACCTTGGAAAATGTCCCAGTGTTGAGAAATGCTCTCGATAGTGCAGTGATTCTGGCATGTGAAAGATACTGGGGACTAATGCCTAGGAAGAGTGGAGTTGCCTTATTATTAACAAGCTATATTGACATCCTGTGATGGGATAATGAGAAATTGAGAGCAGTTAACAAACTATTAAAGGCTAATTGTGAGAGCCAGAGGGCCTCTTTGACAGCTTAAGAAGGGATCTTTATCTTCTGACATGGAAGAGTAAAAACAGCTGAGCAGCAGAGATAGTCTATGATAGAGGCAAGAGCTCTGACGATGTTTAAATGCTCAAGCCAGGGCCCCGGTTGGAAAAACCTGGGACCCTGAATGCTCAGGGCTTGCAGAGGTGGCCCACCCTTCCTTGAGAGGGAGCTGTCACTCCTTGCTGCAAGCAAGGAAGAGACCTTTCACCTGCAGGGCAACAGGTGCTGCCCTCAGGAGCTGCTCCTACTTCCTTTCCTGGCTGCTGGAGCGATAACTAGGGTTAAATCTCCACAGGACCTGGCTGGGGATGTGCTGAGGCTGATAAGGAATGGAAGAAATTACACTCTGTCAGAGTTTTAAGAAGTAGCTAGCATGTACCATGAAGAATGAGAGGACTACCCCCAGAATTGGATTTTGAGAGTGCTTGATCAAGAGGGCTGGAACAAAAGAATGGTTAAGCAAGAATTCATTAACGTTGGGGCTCTCTCTTATGACACATCATTTAATACTCCGGTGAGGCCCCAGAAGATCAGGCAAACTCACTGTCAGGTGGGTCTTAGAAGGCTAGAGAAAGTGATGGCTGACGCTAAGTAAAGTGTAAAGTCCTGAGTTATTCTGGCAAGCCAAAGAGGACAACAAAACAGCATGAAGGGGCTGATGGAGGCGAGTGTGCAGGAGTGGATGTATTATGGGAAGATGGAAGATTTTATGTTTGAGCTGCTGCATCTTCAGATCTCTCTATTCACACTGAGGCCACACCTCGCTCGGCTTGTTTCCAGCCAATAACTAAGTGTATGTAGTGTGGGTACCAGAGTTGAGCTGGCCCAATGCTGGCCTCCTCTGTTAGGCACTCTTTACTCAGAGACTTTTTGGTATAGCCGAGACGTTCTCAGAACTGCACTGCAGTTAAGCATCTTCCTACCCAGTCCCTCCTTTTCCTCCCTCATTTCATAGGTTGCAGATCTGCACTGTGATCTGAAGGCTCCCTTCTCCCTTCGTCCTTCTCAAGCATTTCTCCCAGTGAATCTCTTGGCATGTCTGATCTCGAGTTGGTCTGCTTCTCGGACCTTGTGAACTGCCAAAACTCGTACCTCAGTGACGTGTGACAAATTTTTATTGACTACTTTGTTTCCTGAGTATTGGTCACATTTTCCTGTTTCTTCTTGTGTCTAGTAGCTTTTGTTGAAACCTGGCCATGATAGGTTTTATATATATATATATATATTTTTTTTTTTTTTTTTTCTGTACGCGGACCTCTCACTGTTGTGGCTTCTCTCGTTGCGGAGCACAGGCTCCAGACGCGCAGGCTCAGCGGCCATGGCTCACGGGCCCAGCCGCTCTGCGACATGTGGGATCTTCCCGGACCGGGGCACGAACCTGAGTCCCCTGCATCGGCAGGCGGACTCTCAACCACTGCGCCACCAGGGAAGCCCCATGATAGGTAATATATTAAAGCAGTTCTGATTCTGATTTTTCTTCCCCCTGAACATTGTTATTGTTGCAGTTTTGTTAATTTATTTCTCTGTTAGGAATCTACCTGGCTAGGTCTGTGAAATCCATCTCCTCTGTGGTTTGTGATTGCTGATGTCTCTGCTTATGGTCTTTTTTTTTTTTTTTTACATCTTTATTGGAGTGTAATTGCTTTACAATGGTGTGTTAGTTTCTGCTTTATAACAAAGTGAATCAGCCATACATATACATATTTGTTTTTTAAAATAGTCTTGTGTTTGTTCCTTGACGTCAGCCCTGTGTTTGCATTGCTTCAGTCAGATCTAGGTTGGACAGAGGTTGTGCTCAACCACTTCAAACCAGCAAGGCTTCTGTTCTCTGCTGATAGATAGGTATGTGGGTCAGGGGGGTGGCATTCAAAGTTCATGCCATTTTCAAGTATGACCAGTCTTTTACTTTCTGCTGGACCCTTTTGTGTCTCCTCTGCCCATGTGTTCTGCTCCGGGGCTGGCCAGGTATCTGTCACTAGTTTGGGGTTTCTCAGTGCCTGCTGCACATTCACACAGTCTAGCGAGAAGTATGCCGTCTCCAACGATGACTGCAACCTCAGGCTACTAGAGCTGTGGGTCTTCCCTACTCAAACCACCATTGTGATTATCACTTCCACCGACCACACTGCTGGGTGCGGGCTTTTTCCACCACACCAAATTGAGGGAGCCCCTTTGCCAGTCAGAGAGAAGCTCCTGGTCCTTAAGACCTGCCCTGCCCTGGAAAATCTCCTTGTCAACTGGGTTGGGGGGTGGGGCGGAAGGGAGAGCAGCCCGGGGCCAGAGCACTACAGATTCCCAGTATTTAACCTGGGAGGTTAAGATTTTTAAGTAAAAATGCTTTTCAGATTGTTACCTGCTCTTGTTCATTTCCAGACGGTTGAAAAATGATTTTTCTTTTTTTTCAGACTATTTTGTCCAGATTTATAGTTGCTTTTCAGGGAAAGGATTTGCCAGTCTCCTCACTTGGCCACAGCCAGGGATTCTATCTCTACAATAGCTCCCTCCAAGCTCCGTGATGAAATCTAAGTGATCATTCTAAGACACTAATATGGTCGTATCTTTCCCATAATTTAAAGCCTTCCATGGCTTTCCATTTTCCTTAGAATGAACTCCTTATAAGACTCAGCATAATCTGCGTCCTTCTTGCTTTTCTAGCTTTCTTTTTACCTCTTTTCCCTAGAAGTCTTTGGTCTGACCAGACTGGATCTCACCCATGCCACACTTTCTTTTATGCCTACACGCAGCATGTGACTTTCTCCTTCTAACACTCACAAGCCACCCCGGACTCTTTCCTTCTCCTCCCAGCCCAGCTCTTATTTTTCTGACTGACTCCTATTCATCCTTCAGATTTAAGTTTAGACATCATTTCCTTCTAGGAACATCCTTCCTTTATCCCTCTCCATTCTAGGTTTTGGTGCCTTTGATCTTTGTTCCCATAGTGCTTTACTTTCCCTTTTCTAGACTGGATCACACTATTGATGTCATTGCTGTTTAATCGTTTCCTCCACTAGACTATAAACTTCATGGGTGCACGGACTACCACTGAATGTTCTTTGATTTATTCTTACCGCTGAGACCAATGACTAAGATTCTGCAAAACACTTATTAAATGATAACAAATGACTAAATGCCTGATTAAATCAGGAGTCAGAAAACTTTTTCTGTCAACAGCCAGGTAGTAAATATTTTAGGCTTTGTGGACCATAAAGTCTCTGTTATAACTACTCAACTCTGCTATTTTAGTGTGAAAGCAGCCGGAGAAAATATAAGGAAGAGGCATAGGCTTCGTTCCAGTAAAAGTTTATTTATAAAACCTGGTGGCTGGCCAGGGGCTGTAGTTTACAAATTCCAGGATTAAATGAACGAGTGAATGAATGAATGATAGTTGATTAGGAAATGTTTTAATGAATTGAACTAAACTCTAACCTGTAGTTCTTTTGTAAATAATTTAAACTTATTTTCTCTACCTTTGGTCTAACCAAGAAAAAGTACTAAGCATTTTCCACATAACAACCTATCATCAGAAATAAAAATTATGTCATTTTATATTTTAATACAAAAACTGTCTCTTGGGTCAGCCGGGGATGTTGGGTTCTTCTTTGTCTATCTTCACTTAGTCCTTCTGTCTTTCTTTTCTTACTTTTTATTACTTCATATAATCTAAGGCACAAGGTTAGTCAAAGAAATCAGGATAATTAATTAACATGGTTAAATGACAATCTACATAGTGTGCTGAGCATCGGCATAAAGAACAATGAAGAAATATGCCCGTTAGGAATGACATGAAAAATGACAGTTTGACATTTTGAAGCTTTGTCTATTTGGCATCATCTCTCTCTTACTTTTATCTATTTAATGTTTTACATTAATGCACTTACTTTTTAAGCAGTGTAGTCAATTAATTAAGAATTGGTGCATTATTAGATGATACCTGCTCATTAAGAATCACTATTCTGTTCTTTGAAATTACAAGTATAATTATGAAGAAAACCTACTTTAGTTAGGAAATATTTTTACAATTACTAGCAATTACATAGTATTGTGGAGACAATTCATTATATTCCTTATAAAACTGAATTAGTATTTTCCAATTTTGTTACAGTGTTGGCCATTTGTCCTAAATGTACATACAGAAGGAAGCAGAATGCTGGAGTTAATCAATAACACCTGAACGCACATTTAATTTAGGCACTTTAAAAAATTAGCATTCTCTAATTTCACTTCCATGAAGTCTTTTTGTCACTTAAGAAATAAGACATCTTACTCAAGATTTTTACTGAAATTTTTTTCAATGAAAGAAAAATTATTTTTAACTGCTTCTTAGAACTTTTCAAAGTATTAAATGCAACCTTTTTCTACTAAAGAAACAGAGTGAGAGTATGTGTAACCAGGGTTTCATTACTGGTGAAGAGAAAAACCTGATGTTACATTTCCAAAGTCATCCTCTACTCTTGAGGAATTTTGAGGAAGGACTCAAAGGGAACAAGAAATTATTTGGTAATCTTGCCTTTAGCAATCTCAGGCAAGAAGCCAATGATCTTACATTTACGTCATGTACACCAAGATCAACTGATTCACTATAGGTGGCTGAATTGATGATTTGTTTTATCTTAGTGGCTCATTTAATTGTACTAATTAAAGCTTAGTGAAAGGCTGTTCTAAAAACTTGACAGTTAGTCCTGGGAAATTGTGTAAACAGAAACTATTTATCTCAGCATGAGATTCAATAAATACCACATTAAGGGTAAGGGCTTCTAATTAAAGGGGCACCACATGTCTATACCTGTGCACAAAGGTATCTGAGAACCAACTGGAACTGTATCTGCATAAACCCAGCAACACATATAGCATTACAAGTAGCTTCCTTGCACGTGAATTTGAATGCATCCAAACTGAGATAATGTTCCTTATCCTACAATGGTATTTCTGAATTCTCTATTTTAATGTGTTACTCTAAAAAAAAAAGAAAAAAAGAATTCTATGGTCAAACACATTGGGATATCCTGTGTTAAACAGAATAAAGTAGTTGGCTTTCTTTCCTAGGGGACTTCTCTGATCCTTGAATATGCTAAAATATACACTAGACTATCTAGGAGAGGTGAATAGTACATATTTTGCAAACTGACTACCATGGAACACGATTTTTCTCAGAATACCCATTAACATGATGAGGAATCATGCCTTTAAAAAATAAGACTGGAAGACCCTTTTATAACATAACTTTCTAAATGAACAGTTAGGGTCACATATATTCTATTTTCTTATTCTTTTTGCGACACCTTTAAAAAATTACTTTGTGCTTATATAAAAGTTGTAAGAAAAGTACAAAGGACTCCTATTTACCCTTTACCTAAATTTCTTAGTTTGCCACATTATTTTTTCATTCTCTCTTTGTCTTTCTTCCTATGGCTCTCCCTCTTTTCCTCCCCCTTATCACTAGCTAGCTATCTAACTAGTTACTTACCTATCTACCTATCTGTCATCTATTCCCTCATGAACAATTTGAATGTAGTATCTTTTATTCCCCAGTGCCCAGCAGCACCTGAAGCATGGTAGAGATTCATTAAAGGACTGATGATCAGTGAATGATGTCTTTCAGAATTTTATCTAAGCAAAGTTCAATTACAAAATGCAACCCTGGAATAATAAATATGAAGTCATTATCTGTTATAAAGAGTCAGTGAATCAATTTTAAATTTCAGGAATATTATCTTACTGGCTCTTAACAATTTCAGCATTTGAAAGTTTCCAAACCAAGAATCAGAACAAATGTCTGACCATATTTTCTTTTTCTGAATAATGAATGTGCTTATGTGGTGAACCAAAGCCAAACACCTTGCCTTCTATTTCAGTCCAGGACATGTATGCTCAGCCCTATGATTTCAAACCAACTGGTACACTTATTGATTGAATTAAACTTACACAACCCACTGAGTCACTGAATTCTGTCAACTGGATCTTTTCTGGGATCCTTTTCTCTGTGTGTAACTCTGTTTTCTCACTTTCTCCTTCAGTGTTATTTCTCTATATAGAATATGTTTTTATACTAGCATTAAAGTTTAGAGATATTCCTTATTCATCCCAGGAAAAACAAAAAACAAAAACAATGTAACATGGTTACATCCAAACAAATTATGGCTTAAAATGAATCTTGCTTGAATCAGCTTGGAAAATAAGAATGTGCAAAGTAGAGGCAAGTATAAGACCCCTATAAAATGTGATTTATTTGATTTTAAGAATGCTAAATGAATGCTAAAAGAATGTTAAAGGCTGATTATATGAGGTGCTTAAAGTACTCAAGTTCATTAAGATAGAAAATAGAATAATGGTTTTCAGGGGTTGGAGGGAAAGGGACATTGAGAGTTATTGTTTAATGGATAGAAGTTTGGAAAGAAGAAAAAGTTCTGGAGATGGTCAGTGCTGATGGTAGCACAACAATGGGAATGTACCTAATGCCACTGAACTATACAGTTAAAAATGGTTAAAATGGTAAAATTTATGGTATGTATATTTTACCACAATTTTAAAAAAGAAAGGTAAATGCTATGGAAAAAATCTATTTGCCTATAGATAAATAAGAATCCTTCTGGTTTTTAAATTCATAACAATTGTGGTTATATATTGCTTACATAAAGTCAAATTTTACATGTAACCTTTTCTTTTCATACAAAATATTTATTTGGTAACTCTTCTACTTCCAAAAGAGAATTTGATGGGAGAGGTGGGAGGTCAACATCATTTGGACTTTTCAAGGGTCTGATATGTGCCCTGCAGCTGGCAAACACACTGGACCAGTGGCTGGTTCACGCCCAGGAAGGGACAGAAAGCCTGAGAATGGGAGGTAACCAGGCTCCCACCAAGAGCTGGGCAAGGAGGGTATTCCCCCTGGAGCAAATGTGGATCCAGCAAGAGAAAGATGACCTGGAGTTCCATAAAATGAGGGACTCCAAAGGCAAAAGTCTGTGAGGAATGGCCCATTATTTGTAACTGCTTTGAGATAATGAACTATTCCCTCAATTATGCCTTCATTTTTAAAAGTTCCTGTTTGTGAGGTTAGTTTTTTAATCTGTCTTTTGTTTATGTTCCCCTCCTCCTGTCCACTTATATCTAACATCTGTGCACAAGTCCAGTGTCAGCACTTTACAGATCATTGCTTATCTTTGAGAAGTACTAATTTCCTATTAGAGAGTAATGTGAAGATGAAGCAAGAGGCATGAGATGGGCAGGCCAGAGCTTTGCTTGAGGTTTAAGTGCCATCTCATCGATTTGTTTTCTTTGCCTTGGGAGTATGTCTCTCTCAGCTTTTGGTGTTCAAAAGCAAAGATGTCTGGCCACCGTTTTTCTGCGCTATGATCTGTCCGTTGCCACCTTCTCTTCTTTTACCCAATTTCACAACCGCTAGCTCCATAGACTAAAAGTTAGATTTTAGTCATGTGGGAATAGACTATGAGTACCTCTTCCTTTTTCAGCTGCAACCAGCTCCCCTGTTATTCTCCCTCTAAGAAGGATTGGGATATGCCTTTCAGGATTATGACACCAGCTTTTGGAGAAATCTATTTTTAGCTCAGAGGTATGCAGAGTTATGGGCTAGCGCTCAGCTTCCTTTCTAGTCTTTGGCCAGCTTCCACAGTATTTCATAGATAATGCTTCACAGTTGGTCATACAGGAGGCCATAGGAGGCCGTGGGAGTACATCCTAATTACATTGTCAATCAGTTTCATCTCTGTTGTTTTCATTTGTAGACAACAGTCCCAGATAGAAAAATGTAAGATGTTACTTGAAAGAATTTCTGGATCTCTACGCTAAATCCAATCCTAAAGATGCCACAGAGTGAGGGAGAAAATGATGGATTTTTTTTAATACTGAAAAGCCTGAGAAATCTCTGGAGAGACAGAAGTTCGCTGGGTTCCAGGTTCCCCCTGAAATGACAGCCTAGGAAGGCAAGGGGCAAGGAGCCACAGATGGAAGGTAGCATGGGTGTAAAGGAAAGCCCTGAGTGGGTCTTGCGTCCTCTGTTGCAACTTGAGGCAGGAAAAGAGAAGCCCAGGTTAGTGTGAGTAACACAACCATAATCTTTGAGCCCAGGGAAGATAGGGAAGAATAAGATAAATACAGACAATTGAGCAGGCCCTGTGTTTTTCCACCTCCCCAACCTCTCTCCCACTGCACACCCCAAGAACTATCAGTTGCAACTGAGGGAAACAGCTCTCAGAAAAGGAGAATTGTGGAGTACAGGGATGGGCAGGTGGCAGGGAGGGGACTGGTGGCAAATTGGGAAGCCAGACTGCTAAGTCTTTCAACTTTCTCCTTTTATGCATCCCCTTCAAGACTGGGGCAAGAATAGACTTTAACTGATTATGCTCAACATAGTGTTGGAGTCCTGATTAGCAAAATATGGCAATGAAGTAAGTAATAGGTTAAAGATTGAAAGGGGAGAAACTGACAGTCATCATTTGAAAATGATAAGATAGGGCTTCCCTGGTGGCGCAGTGGTTGAGAGTCCGCCTGCCGATGCAGGGGACACGGGTTTGTGCCCCAGTCCGGGAAGGTCCCACAGGCCGCGGAGCGGCTGGGCCCGTGAGCTGTGGCCGCTGAGCCTGCGCGTCCGGAACCTGTGCTCCGCAACGGGAGAGGTCACAACAGTGAGAGGCCCGTGTACCGCAAAAAAAAAAAAAAAAAGATAATCTACATTTTTTTTTTTTAAAGCTGAATCAACTGAGAAACTGAGAACTAATAAGAGACTGTAGCAAGTTTCCTTCACCCATACTGTTTCTTTATACCAGAACAACCAACTAGAAAATACATTAGAAATCCAGGCATCATCCACAAGAGCATTTAAAAGCCGGAAAAGTATATGTTTATACATAATAAACAATTTTATTATTTTTCTTCTACCACTCCCTTTGTATTTTATAGTGGTCGTATAATGTGGTTATAATGGCTAACATTACAGTATAGTTCATAATTTCCTGGATATCAAGGCAGGATTGTTACTGAACTAGAGGAGAAATGAATATCCCCCAGAAGTGCAAATAATCAAACAAGAACTTACAAAATTTTTATGGAGAAATTTTTAAAATATTATCATAGTACATAAAATAAGGACATACTAGAGAGCCATTCCGTGTTCACCGAGGCACAATATTGTAATATCAATTATCCCAAAATCATTCAATAAACTCAATATGATTTTAATAAAAATCCTAGAGTATTTTTGAGGCTCTCATAAAATCTATTCCAAAATGTATATGGAAAACTAAAAGTCTGCAGGTAAAATCCTGCAGTGACCTGTCTTATAATGGGAACCAGATTCTCACTGTTTTCAAACTTAATCTATGTGAATAGCCAATCCTAATTTCCCATTTTATTCCTTGAGGGTTGGCAACCACTGATGGTACCAATTACTGCATAGACTAGCCTCCTTCATTGTGGGCAACAGCACCCTCTCTATTTTGAGCAGAGGGGGTTTTATTAAATGGTAGGTATAGTTCACAGAATCATCGGGAGGGCTGACAAAACAGACTAAGCTGAGCATCTACGTCTACCTCCAGTACCCCTCAGCTCAGCATCTGTACATGCTCTTCCCCATTCTCAAATTTTGAAGCAACCACAGGCTCCTACCTAATATAACTACCCTCATACAAACAAAACGTACTCAAGCTGCCCCAAAAGGCTATGCCAATATCTCAACATCGTTAAAACAATAAGATACTACTTTTTACTATTTATTGTTAAAACAGTAAGATACTATCTTTCTAATTTTGATAATTTAATGGGTATAAAGATACCATCAAATATTAATGTGAATATAGAGAGACAAAAAGTCCCATGCTCTGCTGGTGGAAGAGTAAACTGGCCTGGCTGTCCTAGAGAACTAGAGTAGGTCCTGGAGTACTCAGTAAAATTAGGTACGCATATGTGACCATGAAATCCTACTCCTGGATCCATATCCTAGGGGAACACTCTTACAGATCCATGAAGGACAGTACAAGGGTATTCATTACAGTGTTGCTTATTGGGTTGGGGAGTTATAGGTCACTTAAGTGTCCATACTAGGGAATGATAAAGAAAAAGTGACAAATGCACACCCTGGACTGTGCAATAGTCAGAAACAATGCATTTGATGCTCATTGAGCCAGAGGAGTAGATCTTAAAAGCATAGTGTTGTCCCCAAAGTAAAAGACAAAACAGTATCTATACAACAGTGCCATTATGTGAGTTAGCACACACACACAGTGTAGATTTATAAGTATCTATTCATACATAGGGACACATATCAAGCACTTTGGAGAAGGGGGCTATAGTGTAGAGAATGGGAGTGGGAATAAGGAATTAAGTAGAGAAAAATAATTAAAAAATGATGAGCCTTGCATGGATGCATAATGATGTGCCCTGCATAGACAAATAGGGTTAGTTCAACTCTGCACCTGAGAGGTTTTTTTTGTTTTTGTTTTTGTTTTAAATAGGGAGGTATTCTGTGATTATGGCATCCCATTCCCCCCATTTAATCATAATAATTAAAAAGTCAAAAATTGCTCTGAAGGTAAAGATGCATTTCACTTTCAGACATAAAGCTGACTTCTTTATGTATCAAAGGAAACTTCCACCAAATGCTTCAGTCTCATTCATCTCCAAGCCACTTATTTTCTTGATTCCATCTAATCTTGGTAAAGGAAGGGGGGAGGTTAGAATAATCTTTCAAAAATTTGAAAATGGTTCTAATTGCTCTACATTTAGGTAAAGTTACTGGTTGCTTAATAGCTATTTAGAGCTCTTTTTGGAAAGCAGACAGCCATTCCAGTCTATAAAGGTAGTTTTATGGAAATGTTCCTTTTGACAGAAAGAAGACATTGGAGAATTCGTATGCTATTTTAGCTGATTCTGTGATTGCAGTCACACAAATGACTACATTCCAGAGAGATCCCATAAACAGAAGCTTTTTCCATTTCAGTCTTTCAAGGTAAAACATTATCTTTTCATTTTCTATATACTCCAGAGTGTCAAGAAATGATGAAATGTAAGCCATAATTACAATAGCATTTCTAAGGCTTCCTTGATGGTCAGAGGTAAGAAAAGGAAAGAGGAAGATAACTCTTTTGTTCTCAGTGACATTAAAATGCCCGTTCAGATAAGAAAAAAATATATTGGACTGGCTTCCCTTTGTTCAACTGTTGTAACCTCCTGCAATCTCACTGCCTATTTCACCCCAATGTGAGTTAGTGTTACAAAGCAAGATAATGACTGTCTTCCGTAAGCCTGTGTAGTGCAATAGAACTGGAATTGGTTGGTGCAAAGAGCTGGAATGAAATTAGAAGGTGAATGGACTGTAGATTTGTCATACAGTTTTCCAGCTGTTCTATCTGGCCTTCTGTTCCTTTCTTTGGTACTTCTTTTTATGCACATGAGGAAGCAGACAGTATAAACAGCCAATATCTCTTGGGCCATTCAATTCTGGCTTTATATTTTCAACTATGCCAATAACTGTTGGTCACATTTCTATTCCATTTGGGTGGTCTGATTTAAATGTAGACTATCATATGAGGGATGGCCAGAACGGGTACCTCAAGTGAAAGCTACATTCAATAATGCAGTTTTAATTGCTCAGAAAACTCTAGCCTGGGAAACCCAGCTTATCCAGGCTTCCTGAGTACTGACCTTCACTATAGCATCTGCTAAGTTCTGATGTGCGTGAGCTCTGTTCACTACTGAGGGAAGACTGTCTCTTAGGAGCTGAACAGTGTTTGGTAGCTGCAAATAGAAGTCTGTCTTTTTAGTAATAAACATTGCAAATATGAGCCCTTTGGCTATGAAAAATATCTCTCCATGTGATGAATAAGATAATCCAAAATGACTTCTTTTCCAGGATCATTTCTTCAGACATAAAAGAAAAGGTGCAATAAACTGAAATTCATAGGTGCGGCTGAACTCTAACCTATGAAACCTTTCTGAACATTCCCTCATTGAAAGCTCCCTTTCTCTTCATCACTTTTCCTGCTTTGTATTGCTACATGGCCATGAGCAGCTAAAATCACAGGCAGATCTGGACAATATTTGCTAAAAGCATGCTGGCACACAGATTCCGCTGTTGCTCGCTAAACAGGAGGCTAAAAATAAAAGAGATGCTAGAGATATGAGTAAGTCCACGGTTTTGTGGTAAATGGCAAAAGACTATAGTCTGCTTGTTGCAGGAACATAAAACCCAATATCAAAATCATTTGGGTGATAATCTGCTCTTTCTCCTCCAGTCAGCAAATAACCTACACTCTTCAAATCCCTAAATACTTTTGTGTTCACATTTTCCAAATGCTTGAGACTGCTATTCTGAGATAGTGGGAACCAGCCCAATATATCATCTTATCTCTCTTAAATAATGAAACCCAGATTGCCACAATCAGCTAAAACCAGGATTCAGAGATAGCTATTCAAGAATGTGAGATGTTGCTAATGGGAGAAGTACAATTTCATAGCCAAGGCTTAAAATCACAGCCAATGTGTTAATGACCACCATATCTGAGTTAATTGTAAATACACAGGAACATATGTGAGCCCAAAGATTGAGGAGTCCTTAAACATTAAAGTTGCTCCACATTTTGTTAAATGATCTTACTTTCCTAAAGTGAAAGAATATAAAAATTTTTTTGAAAGGAGTCCGCTCTAAGCTCATTATGCTTTTCAAAGCCAAGTTGATTTTACTCACATTGATTTTAAGTAAAATCAGCTTGGGTTTGAAAAGCATAGTAAGTGATCATTTCACTTCTAGTACCAATGCAAATAAGGTTAAAATGTAAGAAATTTAAAAAGTTTAAAAAAATTTTATTTGAAAAAATTTTCTGTTGAAGTATAACTTACCTACAACACTATGTTAATTCAAGGTGTAAGACATAGTGGTTTGATCTTTCTAAACATTACAAAATGATCACCATACAAAGTTATCACAATATTATTGACTATATTTCCCACATTGTACATTCATTCCCACGACTCATTTATTTTGTAACTGGAAGTTTGTACCTCACGATCTCCCTCACCCATTTCACTCCTCCCCCTACACCCCCTTTCTGGCAACCACCTGTTTGCTGTCTGTATGTATGAGTCTGTTTCTGTTTGGTTATGTTAGTTCATTTGATTTTTTTTTTTTTTTAGATTCCACATGTAAGTGAAATCATATGGTGTTTGTCTTTCTCTGTCTGACTTATTTCACTTAGCATCATACCCTCTAGGTCCATCCACGTTGTCACAAATGGCAAGATTTCATTATTTTATGGCTGAGTAATATTCCATTCTTCTTTATCCATTCATCTATCACTGGATACTTAGGTTGCTTCCATATCTTGGTTATTATAAATAATGCCGCAGTAAACATAGGGGTCCATTAATCTTTTAGAATTGGAGTTTTTGTAAGAAATTATAAAAGTTTAGCCTAGCGTGCCCTCAGCAAAATTCTGCCATCTGATTAGTGTGTGTTACTTTACTTTCCCTCTTCCTTAGTGCTGAAGGTTGGTTGAATGAATCTGATGCCTGGATTGTCCCTGCAGGGCAGGGATGTGTTAGGTAGGTGCACTCTCTGGGTGGAATGTGTCTCAGATCAGGTCAAGCCGATAGGGCTGGTTATGCGTGGATTGCAAGGATAGAGGCAGTAGGTAGGAGCCAAGGCCATAACTAGAAAATTGAAGGGCATACATTAAAACAGTGGTGAGATGGAGAAATTAACAGCATTATTATCCAGAAAATACCCATCCTGGAAAGCAGGACAGGATGCAGGAGGTTAGCAAAGTTAGCTGATTTAGGAGCTAGTATGTTTAATTAATTATGCAGTGAGGCTTGCTTTGCTGTGAGGCGTGGAGCACGGTGAGTGTGATTGCTTAAAGGAAGCACAGTAGCATGGAAATGATGCAGCAACTCAAATTTAAGGGTGGAGCAGCAAGAGTAGGAACAAAAGGAGATATGTGGGCTTCCCTGGTGGCGCAGTGGTTGAGAGTCCGCCTGCCGATGCAGGGGACACGGATTCGTGCCCCAGTCTGGGAAGATCCCACATGCTGCGGAGCGGCTGGGCCTGTGAGCCATGGCCGCCGAGCCTGCGCGTCCGGAGCTTGTGCTCCGCAACGGGATAGGCCACAACAGTGAGAGGCCCGGGTACCGCAAAAAAAAAAAACCCCAAAAACCCCCACAAAAAACAAAAATTAAAAATAGAGTTACCATATGATCCAGCAAGATATGCATATATAGGCATAGCAAATTCCCGCAAGCCTATTTATTAAAATATTTAATAGAGGTTATCTGTCTATATTGATGTTTTCGGGTAATTTTACATTTTATTAATTATATTTTCTAATTTCCCTCCATTAAACACATATTACTTGAATAACAAGAAACTTCAGAAAAAATATTTAAAAGAATCAAATGGAAGAAAGCCAACCATCATGGTTTAAGGCCCAGTCTATAACATTCTAATGCAAGAACAGGACCAGTTGTCACACGTGTGCGCGCACACACACACACACACACACACACACATGCACACACTACATGTGAAGCCAAAAGAAACACATGATTGATTTATTCCTGCTGGAGAATATTACAGACTAAGACAATGTCTAGGGAAAGACATGATTTTTGTTCTCATATGTACAGTGAAGGGTCAGCAGTGCCTCGGATGGCTTGTGCGTTATGGTTCTAAAGGGAAGGAACACAGTCACTCTGCCCTAAAGCTGGCTGAAGTGCAGGGACCATGTCTGCCATGTATTTCCACGGCTAATCTAATGTATTTCCACGGCTCAGCACGTGCCTGTTTGTTCATCAGCATTACAAAGTTAATCATATCTACCTTTCAGAGGACTGAGTGAGATAACAGGATTTGGTTATTGGTTGTGTATTGTTGCATATAACAAACAACCCAAAACCTAGTGGCCTGAAGTAACCACAACAATTATTTTGCTCACCAAGCTACAGTTCGGGCAGGTCATGGTGGGAATAGTTATTCCTGCTCTACACAACTTCATCTGGGGTGCCTTGAAGACGGGGCCTGGAATTACCTGAAGGCTTGCTGACTCATAGGCTGACAGTTGAGATTTTCTCTGGGGACCAGAACACCTACATGTGGCCTCTCCATAGGACCTGGGCTTCCTCGTAACGTCATCTTTATGTTCCCAGAGTAGACATTCCAAGAGAGAAAGCTGGGTGGAACTCTTATCACCTTGCATTGGAAGTGTGCAGTGTTGCTTCCACCATATTCTATTTGTTTAGCCAGATAGTCACAAAGGTCAATTCAATTTCAAGGGGAGGAAAAATAGACTCTACTGCTTGATGAAGAGTGACATGTGGGACCATGAATGTTGCTGTAGCCTTTTTAAAAAGTACAGCCTGCCATATGGGCGCATAATGGAATACTGAAAATTTGACAATTTTTATTTTAAGATTAGATGTTGGCTAGGTGTTATTAATCATTCTATTTCTAGTTATGCTACCTCTCCTCAAATATGTCATTGTTTGATTAGCGTGGGCTTCTGTAGCAAGAAATAAGTTCTTTCTGGTGTGAGAAGTTCCTTGATTCCTGGAGAATAATCTGAAATTCTATAGAAATTTGAGACCTTGATTATAATCACAGCCTTTCATTCTGGAAAATGTATTTGAAATGGGAATTAAAATGAGCAATATTACTGATACATTTTTAAGCAAAGGCAAAAATAAGATACTTGCATAGATGGATACATTTTGCTCAGATGTAACCTAGGAGTATTTCTGTTGAAGCAGAGAATGAAAGTGAGCAGTATAATGACTATAACTACAGAAATTTTCCCAGAAACTGATTCTTTAAGATCCTATTTTGTGTTCACATTGAACTTCTAGGCTTCTGAGCAGAGCAAAGAAAAATTCCTCTAGTTCTTGAGGTAAAGGAGAGGTCTCCGATTCCACTGTTTGGACAGCTGGAACCGTCTCTCCTTAACCTCCTGGAAGAGAGGGACTGCCAACTCCCAGCCCCTGAGAATCTTGCATTTCCTCCCACTCCAGGATTGAGAAAGGTGTGAGGAGAGCCTTTTGTCTGAGGCCTTTAAAAGCTAGAATGACCACAAGGAGTGAGGTGCTAGATTTGGAGACCACACAAATGAAATCACCTGGGATTTAAAAAAAATCACTTGTGTTTCTGAATTGAGAGGAAATGCTTCACGTGTCTATTTAACCAGTAGAATAGGGTGTGTTTCAAGGCTTGCGCCCATTTACTCATTCATTCATTTACTAAATAGTTTTTGAAAGTAAACTATATGCAGAGTACCAAGCTAGATGCTCAAAACAGAAAGATGAACAAAAGAAACAAGTTTCTTGCCCTCACAGGCCTTACAGCTAGTTGAGATAAAATTGTGTGAGACTTGTTAGTTCTAAAGTTTAGAGTGGCACAGCGTGGCACAGGCTGAGATTGGAGCTGGGCAGAATTAGGGTCAATGAGCAAGTTAGAATATACAGCCGTGGGTGACTGCTTGGATGGAAACCTATATCCTCAAAAGGAGAGCAGGAAACAGAGGTGATACCTCATGTCCTTGTGGCCTGTGTCCAGAGACTGGCAGAGACTGGAGTCTGAATCTGCAATAAAATCCCTGTCTCAGGACCTAGATGGATAGGTGTGACCACTTTCCAGAACGAGGCAGGACACCACAGCTACTTGTAGTTGGTGACTGAGATGCAGACAGGCCTTGGGCTACAGCAGAAGCAACATCACTCTTTCCACCAAAAAGAGGAGAGTGAGAGATGGAAACCACCCAGTGTTAGGATCTTCTTTCTCCCTTCCAGTCCTTTCTGATCCAAAGTGGAGTACAGCCCTCCTGTAGTCCCCAAGCTTGCCATGTAGTACTAAAGCTACTTAAATCTCATTTTGGCTTCTGTTTTCTCTACAGTGAAGAATGGGCTTCAGAGTGGATCAGATGGAACAAATAGGGATTTGGCTGAGTCTCCAGATAGATGAAATGACCCTGAAACTTTATTCCAAAATTCATTATTTTTTTAATAGCATCCTAAATGAATGGACCACAGGAATGCCAAAAATGTACCAAAAAGGCATCAAAAATGTATTGATTTCATCAAGGTATTTGACAGTCTTTGTCATGGGATCCTTGTAAATAAGCTCAAGAAATTGGATAATTAAGTGGCAAAAATGTTTCTCAAGGGCTTCCCTGGTGGCGCAGTGGTTGAGAGTCCGCCTGCCGATGCAGGGGACACGGGTTCGTGCCCCGGTCCGGGAAGATCCCACATGCCACGGAGCGGCTGGGCCCGTGAGCCATGGCCGCTGAGCCTGCGCGTCCGGAGCCTGTGCTCCGCAACGGGAGAGGCCGCAACACTGAGAGGCCCACGTACCGCAAACAAAACAAAACAAAACAAAAAATGTTTCTCAAGAATACTGTTAAATTAATCAGTGCTAATCTGGACCAGTGTTTCTCAGACTTGAGTAATATGTAGATCCCCTTTAAAGGAAACATATACTCGTAGACCTCCACAATATTGATTTAAAATTTTATTATATTATTCAAACATATAAACCTAAATTTAGAAATAAGTTGTTCACACTTGCAGGCCTTATTCAACAATAAATGTTTAAAAATCAAAATGGACACACAAATCAAATAAAAACATAGTATAAGTTAACAGCATTTGTTTAACATGACAGATAATGTTGTTTGTGACAATAAATCACTGATGTTGAATTTAATATTAATACGATGAGGATTCATGTCAGCCTCCATAATTTTCAGCATTTTGGCTTCACTGTTTCCAATGCAAAAAAGGTTTACTAGCCTAAATATGCTGTACAAAATGCAATTTAAAACTCCAAGGATTTGTTTGATAGTTCAGGTTAGTCACATAATTTATCAAAATTCTCCCAGCAAGAAATTCTTACATGCCAATTTTAATTAACTGCTAAAGATTAGCACTAAGGTTAGTATTTTTAGGGATTAAAATCTGCATAAAATGGGAACTTAATCCATTTATTTCTGGGAATGGAAACAATTTCTTCATATTTAAAATAACATTTCCTGCTAAACTGGTATTCTAGAAGGAAAGTTAAATATTATTTTCAAAACTAAGTATTCAGTCAACAGCAAGCATTTATTGAGCAGATTTCTCAAACCACTATGTGCCCTGTGAACACAGATCTCTCATTACATTTTTATATTTGAACTGCCAGAAACCTCTCTTGCTGTGGGATGCCATTGAATTATTTGGCTTTCACAATGGCAGGCATTAATGCAAGCTTGAACACTAAAATGAAGTAGCAATACTCAGTGTTAGGACCAGATCACCAGATGATGAAGAATATGTTCACGTTGTTTGTTAAAGATCATCATTCAGTGTAAATCCACATTTAAAATTCTGGTTTGAAATTCATGGTTTTTAGCAATTTGTAGCTCAGTGCTTAGAACTGCTCAGCAAATAATAACTGTTTTATTATTGTTGTTGCTATTTAGTTACTTTAAATGTTCTCATATTTATGATAGATAAATAGCGGAAACTATCTTTAGAATAAAATTTATTTTTATGAATTATCAGCTGCTAGATGCTTAATTTTTCTAAAGGACCCATCAGAAAAGCACCTTTCTTGGTTGGCTGTTTTAATGTTGTTTTCCTTTTAATTTTATTCTAAAAAAGATAACGTGTAAATAATAATAGTTTATATTTGCATCTTGATTTAAATTTTGTAAAAATATCATATCTGTTTGGTATAACAGCCCAGAAAAGTATGTATTATTACCTCCATTTTAAAAATGAGTAAACTGAGGCAGTGATGAATTAAGTGAACTGCTCACAGAGGTAGAGAATACTCATTTTAATCACTAAATCACTATACAGTGTCGTTTATCTAGTACCTTGCATTGTTTACCTGCATTTTTGGTACTGGTGTGTTGAGACAATGAGTTAAGTAACTGTTCTTAACCTGAGATCTTGATGTCACCCCATTTATTAGCTCACTTTTAATGTTTGTTTGTGGGTTTTTTTTTTTTTTTTGGCTGCGTTGGGTCTTCGTTACTGTGTGCAGGCTTTCTCTAGCTGCGGCGAGTGGGGGCTACTCTTCATTGCGGTGCACGGGCTTCTCATTGCTGTGGCTTCTCTTGTTGCGGAGCACGGGCTGGGCTCTAGGCGCCCGGGCTTCAGTAGTTGTGGCATGTAGGGTCAGTAGTTGTGGTATGCTGGCTCTAGGGTGCGTGGGCATCAGTAGTTGTAGCTCGCAGGCTCTAGAGCGCAGGCTCAGTAGCTGTGGGCTTAGTTGCTTTGCGGCATGTGGGATCTTCCTGGACCAGGGATCAAACCTGTGTCCCCTGCATTGGCAGGTGGATTCTTAACCATTGTGCCACCAGGGAAGTCCCTAATGTTGGTTTTACCTTTTAATGACATTTGGTATCTTCAGTCATAAATATTTTTAAATTTTAATTTTTAAAGGCTGTTTCTACTGGGAGAAGAGAGGAAATCATTTCCAAAAACTTGAGAAAGTGCCAGGAGAAGCTAAATGATTAATTACGCATAAAGCTCATCAGGCATTTCATTTTGGCAAATGACTCTGAATTAGAAATCTTCCTTGCACTGGAGATAAGACCTTTGTGAGGCTCTCTGAACAAGGAAAAGGCATATTTGACTGGATGGTCAGGAGAGACAGAAATATGGAAAAAGGGCCCCCTAGAATGGGTAGACCCAGAAATGCCCATAAAACGCTCAGTGAACAAATCAAGCTTTGCTAACAGATGTGCCCAGCCTGATCATCTGGCTGATGAAGCGCCATATAACAAGCAAGGATTGAGAATACAACTTTTAAACAAATGATCACTTAACTGAATGCACCATTTCTAAGAATGTACACTCCCCATCAAAGAGGAAGGGAGCATTTAGTCACACATGGGAGAACCGATGCCGGAAGGGAGATAAGAGTCTAGCAGAGGATAATATTGCGGTCTTGGGGTCAAAATGGAGTCATGAATTTGGATGAGTCACTGAGGGGATGAATTCCTTCAGATATTGTAGATGAGAGTAAGAGGAGGCTAACGAGCAGAGAAAGCAGAAGACAAAGAGTGAGACCAGGAATCCGGACAAAAGGCAGTACAAGTTGTTAGGATCCGGGATGGCCACTGGAGGGCAGCAAAAGCATCACACATGTAACTCCCGAGCGCCCCTTAAAGAACCACAAGTTTTTAAAGATATGAATCTGTCACAGAATCTGGACTCAAAACTGCTGGAGTCAGAAAAATATTTCTTAATGACTCATGTAATTTAGTCCAAAGGAACTTTTATATTCAATTTAAAGATTCAAAGAATAAGTAGGAGAAGTGATTCTGGTGAAAGGATTTTCTGAGTGCGGTAAAAACAGAAGATGCCTTCTTGCTTTCATTATTGTCTCTTTGTCTGCCATGATGGATAGAGAATTCTAAGACTAATAACTAAGAAATCAGGACAGATGCTATGGCCTTTCTTTGAAATGGTGGCAAGCAGGCAGCTAAAGGTATACTAACATCTTCAATAAGAACATAGGATGAATAAAAGTGTATCTGAGGAAATTGACGGTTGATGAAACTACTTAATTGCCTAATTAAGTAGTTAATTAAACTACTTAATTAAAATTATACCTGAGGGCTACAATGAGGCTGCCTTCAGAAAGGATTCCTTACTCATTCCTTGTACTCCCATGAGTTTTCAAAAATTGTATGGTGGAAAACGCCTAGGTTTTTATTTAAATCCCATTTCTCTTCAAAAAGGAAAATGAGAATTCATAACTGTAAAAGATGATACCCTCCTACTGTGTCGTCTGAGTGGTCCCCAGAATAGACGTGCTGTTATGTTAGTGACCCGTGAATGGACTGGATTGCTTCAATTTAAGGACAAAAAGCTCAGCTTTGGAGGAAATAGGTGAATCTACCCTATGATGTTGGGAGGGTTACTGGAAAACTAACTAAAATGGAAAATACTTATTTTGTTCAGGGAATGTATTGCTCTCACTATTGTCTCTTGAGGCCTGAATTCCCTGCTTTTTCATTTTTATAAAATTCTGATAAAATATCAGAAACTAATAGGCATTAACCAGGAATTCCCTTCCTAGGAAATGATTCCCCAAAATAATCAAAGGTGCAAAAAGTAATTTATGTTCAATGATGTTTTAAGACATGAGTTCTTTATATTTGAGAAAATGAAAAAACCCCAATATTTTCATAACAATAATAAGCCTTTATTGAGTATTAACTTTGTGCCAGATCCTGTTTTAAGCCTTCATATTGTTTCTCACAACAAGCTTAGCAGGTTGGTGTTATTATTATACCTATTTTACATATGAGGAAATCAAGGTTACAAGAGGTTAATCAACTTGCCCAAGACCACACATCTAATGAAAAGTAGAGTTGAGATTTTTGCTCCAGAATCCATAGCTTTAACATTATGTTATATAGCTTCTTTCTCTATAATGAAATGATTAAATACATTTTGGTACATCCTCATGATAGGATATTTTCCAACCTTTAAACATCATGCTTTTGAAGAATAGTAATGCAAGATTAGAAACAATATGTTAAGTGAATAAGCCAGGATACCAAATTATACATGCAGTATGACCTCAGTTGTATAAGATTCAAAGGAGATATTCCAAAATGTTAACATATTTCTGGATAGCAGATTGAAATTTTCTTTTTTTAATAATTTTCTGGCATTTTCCAGTTCTTTACATGAACATGCTTTGCTTCTATAATTATGAAGAAAGTTATTATATAGCAGGTGTATAGTGAAGACTTTACAATTTTATTCTGTAAGAAAATCTGGTGTAATGAATTTGACAGTTGCTTAGGACTTTGTAGGCAAATTTGCATAGGCAGCCCAAACATTTGGTGGGAGGTGAAGGAGAATCTGACTCCTCTATCAGTGATTCATAGTTACTGAAACTGTTGGGGAGAACTGTGGGGCTTTAATTAAGTAGCAATGAAATGTAATGGAAGTCTATAAAAGACAATCACCATGAGAGCAGAAAAGAGATGAAACTGTGGTGACTCCTGCCTGTTGAGGACCTTCACACAGGGACAGTGTGTCCCAGTTACGATGCTTTTGACCATGGGTGGCACAATACCCAACTAAAATTGACTTAAGTAATAAGGGTACTTATTATCTCCCATAATAAGAATTCCAGAGGCAAAGTGGTTCCAGGTTTGGTTCAATAACCCAATGCAGTGATGAACTCCGGTACTTTCCTATTTTTCCCCTCACCATCCTCAGTTTGTTGACAGTATCTCCCCTCACTGTCTCATGAGGGCTGCAGTAGTTCCAGGCATCACGTGTAGACATAATAACATTCAACATATACGAAAAGTTGTTCTTCCTCTATGCATTTCTTCTTACTCTTGATATACTTCCCATTCATCCTTATTGGTCAGGCATGCATACCAGCAAGAGAGTAGGGCAGGGGGAATGGCCGTTGTTAGGCAATGAATACTGTCTGCACAAGTGCTTCTGGGTGATGTAGTACATAGTAGAACTTGACCTGGTCCTTTGGGTGACACAGTTGTGTGTTCAAAGAGCTGCAACATTGTAAATTGGGAGTCTCAGGTAGATTTGGTGTGGAGTACCTGGGATGAGCATAGCAATGAGTCAGGGTGAGGGTCGGGGATTGACCTCCTGGATGAGATAAAGCATTTCCAACACTTGTGGGTATCACTGGAGAGAAAGCCCAGGTGGGATTCAAGTGATTTAATAGGAATATTTAAAAGAAATGTGACCATACATCATGCTGATAAAATGGGATGTGGTGATTACATTTTACAAAGTAGAAGGATAAAATTATCCAAGATGATATGGTAAGATATAATAGTTTTTAAATAAGATAATGTAAAGAATAAATATAATACATAAATAAGACCAAAAAAAAAGCTGCAAGATGGAGGAAGAAAATAAACAATACCAGCAGGTACATGAGTAAGGGATAAAAGGAAATAACAGAAGAACAAAAAGATCAAAGACGGTGACATAACAAATTCAGTTAAGTGAACATACTTAAAACAAGATGAAAAAAAGTAGAAGAAACAGCTTCAGAAATCTTGGGTTTATATGACTTTAGTTTACAGCTCTTCAGGTTGCGATAGTTATAGAAGGCCAGCAAATATCTTAAATTTCTTGCATACTTCTAAAATGTAAGAAAGGGGGTCTCTATAGCCTTATGCTGAAGGTAGGTATCTCCTGACTTTTTCTTTTAACCTTGTGGTAAAGAAACTGTCAGCTAGCTTTGGGCCAGTTCCAACTGTTCTTCTTCCCAGCCCCAGTGGAAATGCAAAGCTTCTGCCTTATTCCTGCTCAGGCAGACCTACAAGTCCACATTTTGTTCTCCCTTTTAATGAAGGCATCATTTTCCAGAGAAAATGCATTTCTGACTGAATCACGTGCAAATCACACCCACGCCTGGGGAATCCTAACTGTGTAGTCCTCAAAGGGCAGCTACCCAATTTGCAAGTGCAGCATCCAAAAATAAATCACGAGTAGGCATGATTCAAATTCCCAAATGATTGGACTCTCTGCTCCCCATGTGCCTTCGAGGATACTGCAGCCCTCTGTAAACTCTACAGGCTTAAAACTCTGCCTTGGTAACTTTCATTTGTTCAGTCTCTCCTTATCAGCCTCCCACAAGAACTACCATTTCTACCTAGTAAAAGCTGATGGCCCTGCCGAGGCACTTCAACCCTTAGTCCTGAGCTAGGTAATGATGAATTATAGTTATCCCTGATAATATTTTCTAAACTCTTAGCCTTGAAATGTACTGAAACTTATAACTTTTTAAATAAGCATTAAGTGAAAGTATTATTTTTGTTACATGATATATGTTCATTTTAAAAGATGGAAACACAGGTAAGTATGAAGAAAAATAAAAACATTTAAGTGTTATTGCCTAAAGATAAATTCTGTTAACATATTGTGATTGGCCCTTTGGGTTTTGTGTTTTCGTGTGTGGTTATACACTTTTATTCATTGTTTTAATGTTCAACAGATATTGTGTGCGGGCCATGCCCTAGGAACCAGGTATTTTTCAGGGAATATAGCACTGAAGAAAATAAGTCCCTCCTTTCGTGGCATTATGTTCTAGTATCTTTTACCAAAAAAAGAGATCATTCCACACCTGTAATTTAAAAGACTGCTTTTTATCAATTTTAAATATACATTTATACAATTTTAAATATACATTTTCATGCTAAATATAGATGTATGCAGTAATTTTAAATGACTAATAGTTTAGCATTTGAATGCTCCATAATTTTTTTCATAATTGTAAACAGATGGTTTCTATTGTTTTTTGCTATTATTGTATAAACTGCTTTTTGAAGGAACTTTGTATAATAGCACATAAATAATGCACACATGTATTCAATTATACCCATAAGGTACACTTCATACTCCAGTGTGTTGAGTCCTAGATCATAGACCTCTTTCTAAGTCAATATGTAGATCTGCTTTTTGAATATCTTTATATTTCCTTGTATAGATAGTCCAATATTTAAAAGCAGGTCCCTACTTGTTGTTACTATGAACAGCAAAGCAATAAACATTCTTGTGCATGTACTTAGGCACATTTATAGAACATTAATTCCTTTAATTAGATTTTAAAATTGAAATGCATGCTTTGTTTAAAAATAAGTAGAGAAGTGTATTAAATGAAAAGTGTAAGTTCCATCATATCCTTTCTTTCTACCCCCACTTCAACACTTTGGGGGCAAATAGCACACATTCCCTGTGCATTTATTTCTCTTATGAATTTCCTCCGCAGATCCTACATGCACCACATGATGTTTTTGATCCATAGCATCCATGCTGTCTCTCCTTTGCAACCGCACCCTGATTTTTAGGAGTCCCACTCTTCCACCACTAAATCTGCTCCAGCTACTCTGGCTTCCCTGTTGTTCCTCACACAGGTTAAAATGAATTAAAAATGTTCCAGCTTCAGGGCCTTTGCACTTACCATTACCTCTGCCTGGAAAGCTTATCCCTGGACTCTCGTAGCTCTCTCCCTTAATCCTTTAGGTCTTGGCCCAACTTTTATCGTCTCAGTGAGGTATTCCCTAATCACTCCATTTAAAATGGCAGCCCCCAGTCCCATCTCCCTTCTTGGTTCTACTCTCTTCCAGGGCACTCTCCACCACCTGACATTCTACATCTCACCCATTTGTTTATTATTTGAATCCCCCACTAGGGTGTAAGCTCCATGAGAGCAGGAATTTTTGTCTGTTTTGTCCACTGTTATGTCCTCAGTGCTAGATCAGTTATTAACATATAATAAATAAGTGCTCAATTAATCTTTATTTAATAAATTAATGAACAGCAGTGAAGGGCACAAATAAGTTGGAAGCTAATTAGACACTAGTTTGAATCTCAGCTTATTAAGGTCCCAATAGCTGTGTGATGTTGGACAATTTTTAAAATTTATCTAGGCTTGAGTTTCTTCATCTGTAGAAGAGAGGAATTAAAAGTAATTGCTTTCAATGGGACAGGATAGAAAGCCCAGAGATAAACTCATGCACATATGGTCACCTTATTTTTGATAAAGGAGGCAAGAATATACAATGGAGAAAAGACTGCCTCTTCAGTAAGTGGTGCTGGGAAAACTGGACAGGTACATGTAAAAGAATGAAATTAGAACACTCCCTAACACCATACACAAAAATAAACTCAAAATGGATTAAAGACCTAAATGTAAGGCCAGACACTATAAAACTCTTAGAAGAAAACATAGGCAGAACGCTCTATGACATAAATCAGAGCAAGATCCTTTTTGACCCACCTCCTAGAGAAATGGATATAAAAACAAAAATAAACAAATGGGACCTAATGAAACTTAAAAGCTTTTGCACAGCAAAAGAAACCATAAACAGGATGAAAAGACAATCCTCAGAATGGGAGAAAATATTTGCAAGTGAAGCAACTGACAAAGGATTAATCTCCAGAATTTACAAGCAGCTCATGCAGCTCAGTATCAAAAAACCAAACAGCCCAATCCAAAAATGGGCAGAAGACCTAAATAGACATTTCTCCAAAGAAGATATACAGACTGCCAACAAACACATGAAAGGATGCTCAACATCACTAACCATTAGAGGAATGCAACTCAAAACTACAATGAGGTATCACCTCACACCGGTCAGAATGGCCATCATCAAAAAATCTACAAACAATAAATGCTGGAGAGGGTGTGGAGAAAAGGGAACCCTCTTGCACTGTTGGTTGGAATGTAAATTGATACAGCCACTATGGAGAACAGTATGGAGGGTCCTTAAAAAACTAAAAATAGAACTACCATACGCCCTAGCAATCCCACTACTGGCCATGTACCCTGAGAAAACCATAATTCAAAAAGAGTCGTGTACCACAATGTTCACTGCAGCACTATTCACAATGGCCAGGACATGGAAGCAACCTAAGTGTCCATCAACAGATGAATGGATAAAGAAGATGTGGCACATATATACAATGGAATATTACACAGCCATAAAAAGAAACAAAATTGAGTTATTTGTAGTGAGGTGGATGGACCTAGAGTCTGTCATACAGAGTGAAGTAAGTCAGAAAGAGAAAGATAAATACCATATGCTAACACATATATATGGAATCTAGAAAAAAAAATGTTTCTTGGAATCTAGAAAAAAAAAAGAAGAACCTAGAGGCAGGACAGGAAAAAGGCTCAGACGTAGAGAATGGACTTGAGGACACGGGGAGGGGGAAGGGTAAGCTGGGATGAAGTGAGAGAGTGGCATGGACTTATAAATACTACCAAATGTAAAATAGCTAGCGGGAAGCAGCCACATAGCACAGGGAGATCAGCTCGGTGCTTTGTGACCACCTATTGGGGTGGGGTAGGGAGACGCAACAGGGAGGAGATATGGGGATATGTGTATATGGATAGCTGATACACTTTGTTATAAAGCAGAAACTAACACACCATTGTAAAGCAATTATACTCAAATAAAGACGTTAAAAACATTTTTTTAATTAAAAAAGTAATTGCTTTGTAGGGTGTTATGACTCAGAGAGGTTCGGTCATGGTCAAGTGTTTAGAACAGTACCTGGTACATAAGAAGCACTTAACAAAGCTTCCTTTTCTTACCCCCTCCCCTCGCCCTCCCCTTCCTCCATTTCTTTCTTTTCTCTCATTGCTATTTTAAAGTCAAAAGCATAGCTTGTTACTTTTCTTTCTTAGCGTTCCAACTTGCTGGTTAGCACACAAAGCATCCTGGAGCCTCCATGTGCAGCAAGCTGACTCAGCAGCCCATGTATCCTAGCATTACAATGCAGGTTACACTCCAACTCAACCAGCACTGCACTGCTTTGCTCTACCAGGGTCATGAGGCACTAGGGCAATTGTTTGAATACAGAGACATTGTAGCCTACTTCTACACTGTTTGGGACAGCCCTAGGGAGTGGTCCAAGTGTAGAGTCACTCATGTTCACAAAAACCTGGAATCTGGAACAGCTACAATGTTTCCCTCAGTATTTGGGAGCCATACTCTTGGTTCATACTCAAAACAGCTATCTCATTCTTAGTTCATAGTGGCCAAGGATTACATTAGAGTGAAGGAAGAATCCCATATGGCTCCTTGGGATTCAAGAGAAGAGGAAATGACTCATTCATACTTCTCACAGACTAACTCCCGGGAACTTCTTCTGGCCAAGACTCTGTTCGTTCATTGCTATGTTTTCCATTCATGCAACAAACTTTTAAAAAAATAAATAAATACTAGAGGGAAGCCACCATAAAATGTGCCATGAAGATTCGTTCAGCCTAAAGACAATTATTACAACTAGCTATAAAAGTCATAATAGCTGTTTATTGAGAATTTATCTGGTGTCAGGCAATCTACACAGGAACTCAAATCCAAAATGATAACAGTGCAAGGAGACGATGAAATTTACGTTACAAATAAAAAAACAGAAATTCACCGAGATTAGCTATCCAAGGTCACAAACTAGATAGTGACTGATCCAGGACTCAAACCCAGTGCCGCAGAACTCTGAAACCTACGGTTTTTACAAGAGTATATATTATCTCTGGATATTATAATCTAGAGTGGAAAATATAAAGTTTGTCAATAATACAAGTTTTATGGAAATTACTCAGTTGCAGCCAAGAAGCATTTATTGAGAATGTAAAGCCCTGTTAGGTGTTCAAAGAAGGTATAACAACTCGCATAAGATAGAGTCTATCTATATCTTCCCTAGGGTATTGTGCTCGAATATAGTACAAATAAATGCTATAATTGAATTAACATCAGAGACTCCTCTTTCTTTAAGATTTGGTTAGAAAAATTCTTTGCTGTCAGCTGTATTTCTGATTAGAGAGGATCAGAGAGGGGATCACAGTTGATGTCAGGTATTGAGTCAGTGGAGAGGCAACGTGAAGAACATAGCTAAGTTTCAGAGGCCTCAAGTAGTATTGAGCATGCGTCTAAAGGGACAAGAGCTGAAGCAGCAAGTAGCTTGAAGGGGCAAACATAAAGACGTTTGCTGACTACAGACTGGGAGTCACATCATTGCTGGGATCAGTGGGGGGCTGACAGGACAGGAAGGTGGAGCTGAAGAAGATCACAGCAAAAATGTAGCAGGTTGGAGGGGTTTGGGTGCAGAATGACTGAATCATACATGCTGGAGGGATGTGGTAATAATGAGGAGATGACTGTGTGTAGAACTAGCCATCCCCAAGGTTCCAGATGGAACTTGGAGAGGTAATAAGATCATTTAGTCAGCTTCAAAATGTCCCTTTCCAGCCAACGATCCTATAGTTTTGATTTCCAAAACTTATGTTTAAGAGGTAAGATTACTTTGAAAAGGCTTCAGTAGAGTGGGGTATGGTCTTTGGTGACCATAATGGTGAGGAACAGTCTTGGCTTAGTGGTATGACTGGAGAATGTACCCCCAAATGCTGGAGTGTTAGTGAAAAAATTTAAAATCTTCCTAGAGTAACGTCTTACCCCAACATATCAATGAAGAACCTTTCGCAAAATGTGGCTAAATCAGATGCATTTGTTTTTAATGCTCAACTAACAAATGGCTCCTGAAAGTATTTTTTTCTTTCTCTTCTTAATTAATATATAATTGACATAGAACATTGTATTATTTTTAGGTATACAACATAATGATTTGATTGCTCCCTATTCAGGGTTTTACTGAAGCCAGGGAAACCTAAGAAAGATTCTATGGAGGTTTAATTCAGATATCTTTTTTTGTTTAGTTAGTATTTATTGTTAGTTTAAACATAGAAATAATAAAAGCATATTATTATCCTGGTAGAAATTCAAAGTAAAAGGGCTCCTTAGGTGAGACTGTACTGTTTTATTACTATTCTGAATTATTTACATGTAGTATGGTTAAATTTATTACTTAGCACTGGAAATGTACATTAATAACTGTGACTATGACATATTTAATTGTATAATGTTTTATTAAGGTGGATTTTAGATACTTTAACCCTATTGGCTATAAAACATATTTGTTCTTAGGCAACTATTTCTTGCAGTTTTGAATGTCACATATAATACCTATAACCATGTGCTTTCATTTTTAAAATCCCATTGGGAAAGTTCACCCAAGTGATGAGCATCACTGCTACTGAGATTTGCCCTGTTCTCTAAAGTGGAAGAGGCTGTGAGGGGGCAGATTCAAGTGGAGAGCACTGCTACTTCAGTTAAATGCCTTCCTCAAAGCATCATCCCAGAGTCCTGTGAAACACGCAGGGCTTCACCTTTCTTAGTATCAGAATCTGACCTCATCAAGATAAGAGTCTCTTTCATCATGTCAGCAGCCATGCTGTTTTTTTCTGCCCCATGCTTGCAGGACAGGGGCATAGAGAAATTGAGAGAGAGAGCTTTTCCACCTCCTCCACCTATACTACTATTGCTATTACTACTGCTACTACAAACCCTACTGCTTCTTTGACTACTGGCTAGGATTTGTTGGGTATTTCCTATTTGCTAGGCCTCTTCCTAAGAATTTAAATATATAATTCATTTAATCTTTACAACAACCTTATCAAGTAGCTATTATTAACTTCATTTTATAAAATGTAGATGAAGAATCTGAAACACAGCCAGATACCTGACTGGCCTAAATTCACACTGCTAGTAACTGGAGAGTGTAAATGGTCTAATTAATCCATTTTATCCTCTGGTTAAAATGTTAACATTGTACTCTTTTAAAAATATTCACTGATTAAAAATATTCACTGAACATATGCCAAAGTGTAACTCTGTAATAAAATCTCCGCTAAGGAAATTGCATGCGTGAGTGAATCATTTGGCTAACTTTGACCTTGCAATATTTCCCTGTCTCCCCAAATAGTACAATTCATTATTTTTTTTAAAATAAGGAAATTCATAGTCAGGAGTGAAATAGAGTTACTTTGCTACTTCCCTGACTATTTAGGAATTGGTCTCTTTTGTATAGTTGTTTAAAGGTAGGTTAAGAAATAAGAGTTCACATTCTGTATCTGAGAATTTTGTTCTGCTTTGTTACAACGAAGCAAATACATTGGGTTTCTTTTGAGAGAACACTACATTTTGCATTACAGTGATTTGATTTCTCTGAACTCCATTCCACTAGATAAAGATAAGACAGGCACCAAAGTCCAGAAGGGCTTCCTATTGCTTACCTACATATCATACATCGTGCTTGGGGCGGTGATATTTGGAGCCTTGGAGAGAGACTTTGAGGTACAGCAGCGATGTTTGGCGGTTAAGGCGAAAACTGATTTTCTGAAAAATCGTTCTAATATGACTAGGGAAGATGTCCAAAGGTTTGTGCAGGTAAGAGATGGAGAAGTGGGTATTTTCAGAGTTATAAAATTTAGTTTAGTGTGAAAATTCTATGAAATAATTTCCTTCATTGAGACTAAATATAGTTTACCTAAGCAAGATATTTCAGGTTAGCAGGAGGAAAATAAGGAAATCATGCAGACTGGGAAGAAAAAGGAAGGCAGCAGATGGAGGTAAAAGGCAGGGAAGGGACAAATTACAGCCCAATCACTAGATGAGTATTAAAAACTAAAAATGTCAAAATGTTCATTGCAGCTCTATTTACAATAGCCAGGAGATGGAAGCAACCTAAGCGTCCATCATCGGATGAATGGATAAAGAAGATGTGGCACATGTATACAATGGAATATTACTCAGCCATAAAAAGAAAGGAAATTGAGCTATTTGTAATGAGGTGGATAGACCTAGAGTCTGTCATACAGAGTGAAGTAAGTCAGAAAGAGAAAAACAAATACCGAATGCTAACACATATATATGGAATCTAAGGGAAAAAAATGTCATGAAGAACCTTGGGGTAAGACAGGAATAAAGACACAGACCTACTAGAGAATGGACTTGAGGATATGGGGAGGGGGAAGGGTAAGCTGTGACAAAGCGAGAGAGAGGCATGGGAATATATACACTACCAAACGTAAGGTAGATAGCTAGTGGGAAGCAGCCACATAGCACAGAGAGATCAGCTCGGTGCTTTGTGACCACCTGGAGGGGTGGGATAGGGAGGGGGGGAGGGAGGGAGACGCAAGAGGGAAGAGATATGGGAACATATGTATATGTATAACTGATTCACTTTGTTATAAAGCAGAAACCAACACACCATTGTAAAGCAATTATACTCCAATAAAGATTAAAAAAAAAAAACTAAAAATGTTCTGATTGAAGTGATCCTTTTCATTATTCCATATGAAGTTCAGAAATATCTTCTTATCTGCAAAGGAGATGAGAATCTGGCAGGAAATGTGGCTTATTTCCCTTCCACTTTTTCCAGATGTTGTCATGCTCTAAACTCTGGACATGTTGTACTTAAATATTCCCTTGTAATATCATAGTTGAGGAAAGTTAATTTTAATGTAGTTATTCTTGTTATTCTTTTCCTTTAGGGTTTGTACAACTTATGCTAGTCTTTTCCAACTTTGAGGTCATAGAGACATTTCTTAAACTTTCTTCTAGAATTTTTTAAATTTTGCTTTTTACATTTAAATAATCCATCCTGGATTACGTGTGTGTGTGTGTGTGTGTGTGTGTGTGTATGTGTGTGTATGTATGTGTCCATGTAAAGTAGGTTCTAAATTTATGTATTTTTCCATGTAGAGAGCCCATTGTTCCAGAACAGTTTATTGATTCATTCATTATTTCCTCATTAATTTTTAGGGTTATCTTTATCATATTCCAGGTTCTCTTATGTCCATAAATTTGTTTCTGGGCTTTTGATCCTGTTCCATTCTGTTTGAATTAAAATAGCCTTGCAATAAGTCCTGGAATGAACTTTCCTATCCTTTTGTATGAATTTTGAGATCAGATTATCATATTTCATAATATACTCTGCTGGGGTTTTGACAGAAATTTCTTTGAATTTGGGAAGAATTTTTATGTCATGATATTGAGCATTCTTAAACACAAAATGGAATCCGTTAGTATGTTCAAATCATATAATACATAGTCTTTTGTGAGTGGCTCCTTCCACTTAGCATGATGTTTTTGACTTTCTGCTGTATTGTTGCATTTGTCAGTATGTCGTTTCTTTTTATTAGTGAGTAGTAGTCTATGGTATATCTACACAAAAATTTCCTTATCCATTCACATTGATGAGCTCTGAGTCGTCTTCAGGTTTATGTCTATCATAAGTGAAATTGCTCCAAATATTTTCTTTGTTGGGAAACATGTTTTTATATCTTTTGGTAAATGCCTAGAAGTAGAATTGCTATGTGAAATAGTATGTATAACTCTGCAAGAAACTGCCCGACAGAGTTCTCCAGAGTGGTTATATCATTTTACACACCCTTCAACACTATCTCAGAGCTCTAGCTGCTCTACATCCCTGCCAGAATTGGATGTTGTAAGGTGTTTTTATTTTAGCCAATCTAAGGATATCTCATTGTGATTTTAATTTGTATCTTCCTGATGACTAATCATGTTGAGCATTTTTATGAGCTTATTGACCATTTTTATATTATCTCTTGTGAATTATCTGTTCAAATCTTTTGCCTGTTTTTTTCATTTGTCTACTTAATGCAGAGTTATAAGTATTTTTTAAATATTCCGGAGAAAAGTACTTTGTCACGCATATGTGTTGCCAATATTTTCTACTTGATGGTGGATTGATTTTCCTTTTATTCATGGTTTCTCTTGAAGAGAATTTTGTTTTCTATAAATTCTAGTTTATAAATTTTTATGGATTGTCCTTTTTGTGTTCTAAGAAATCCTCTGCTAAACCAAAGTCACAAAGATTTCTAGAAGTTTTCTAGTTTAGCTTTTTTTTTTTTTTTTTTTTTTGCGGTACGCGGGCCTCTCACTGTTGTGGCCTCTCCCGCTGCGGAGCACAGCCTCCGGACGCGCAGGCTCAGCGGCCATGGCTCACGAGCCCAGCCGCTCCGCGGCATGTGGGGTCTTCCCGGGACAGGGCACGAACCCGTGTCCCCTGCATCGGCAGGCAGACTCTCAACCACTGCGCCACCAGGGAAGCCCTAGTTTAGTTTTTATATTTATTTATTTGATACATTTCAAGTTAATTTTGATGAATTGTGAGAGGTAAGCATCAAGATTTGTTGTTATTTTTAATACAGATGTCCTGTTACTTCAGAATCATTTGTTGAAAAGACTATCATGTTTTCATGGAATTACCATTTCAACTTTGTCCAAAGCCAATTGACCAGGCTCCAGTTATGGGGAAGGGAGGGTAAGCACACTCCACTCTTTCTCTCCCATTGAATGTAACTATAAAACCTGGAAAGAATCTATGGATCAGGTATTTGAGGAATCTGAAAAGTAAATAGCAGCAATATAAGGAAGAACTTCACGATTTGAAGTACTGAACTGGTGGTGAGTTACGCACTCTTGTACTTCTCTGGTATCTCCCAGCCTGATCTTTTTTTTTTTTTTTTAATTTTACTTATTTATTTATTTTTGGCTGCATTGGGTCTTCGTTGCTGCGTGCAGGCTTTCTCTAGCTGTGGCGAGCAGGGGCTACTCTTCGTTACAGTGCGTGGGCTTCTCATTGAGGTGGCTTCTCTTGTTGCGGAGCACGGGCTCTAGGCTCACGGGCTTCAGTAGTTGTGGCTCGCTACTCTAGAGCACAGGCTCGGTAGTTGTGGTGTGCGGCCTTTGTTGCTCCGCGGCATGTGGGATATTCCTGGACCAGGGCTCGAACCCGTGTCCCCTGCTTTGGCAGGTGGATTCTTAACCACTGCGCCACCAGGGAAGCCCCCCCAGCCCGATCTTAATGTAGCTGGAAACTCAGACATAACACGGAGAGCCCTAGGAGACATCCTCTAGTTCTGGCTCTAGGAGTAGGAAAGGGAACTTACAATGCTCAGAGAGAGTGTGGAAATCCTTCCTTTTGTTCCTTTTCTTCGTTGTCTTGCACCTCAGTTCCCAAGCAATCCTGTGGTTGTGGCAGCAGTGTCAGCATCAACAGTGGAAGCAATAGAAACCCACACAATTCTAAAAGAGAAGGAACTCATCCTCTGTTCCCTGAAGCAGTAGTTTCAAAGCTAGGGCCAAACCTTATACTTTTTTTCCTTCTTTCTCTCCTCCTGCCACTTAGCCCTAGATATGGCACAATCACGGAAGTAGTGGTTGTTTTCTGGCTAAAAGACTAGAAAGGGGAGCCCCCAGGAAGAAGAAAGTAATGAGGAGATCACAGAGAGGGAGCTGTTTGGGAAGTCACCCTATAAAATTGCTTAAAATCTCCTGGGTTCACCGCTGACTTGCAGATGCATGGATCTGATCCTAATGTTCACAACAAAGACTTTGAGAACTGAACTAGTGGGCAGACCTGAATCTAGGTCCCGGGCTGACCTCTGAGTGAGGGACATGTGGAACAGGTCCAGATCCTACTGCAGAGGCTGTGAGAGCTGAACCGACACCAGAACCCCATCCCACAGAATGTGAGCTGGAACTTGCAGTCTGAATGCAAACAGGCAAATTGCCTGCTAAACTGAAAATAACATTACCCATGGGATTTAAAGAAGACTCGGCGTCTTGTAGATGAGTTAGTATTCAAAATGTAGAGGATACGGTCCAAAAGGACTCAGCATGTGAAGAACCACACAAATCTGATGATGAATCCTCTCAGATTTTGTCTGAAAAAGTTTGTTTTGCCTTTTTTAAAAAGGACGTTCTCATGGGATATATAATTCTAGTCTGGCACTTTAAAAACATTGTTCCACAGGCTTCTGGCTTGCATTGCTTATGATAGGAAGCCTGGTGTTATTCTTAGATTTGTTGCTCTTTACATACTATGCCTTTTTCCCTCTGGTTACACTTTAGGTCACTAGTTCTTAGTAATGTGATTATGATGTGTATGTTTCATGTGTGTATGTGTTTATCCTGCTTATGATTCACTGAGCTCCTTGTTACTCTGTGTGTCTCATTTTCATCAAATTTGAAAATTTTCAGTCATTATTCTGCCCCTCCTTTGGCTTCTTTCTCCCAACACACATACTTGATATCTGATTTTTTTTCAATGTTTTTCCTCTGTGTGCTTCAGTTTGGATGTAATCTACTACTGTATCTTTAATTTATTCTTTTCTTCTGTTGATAATCTTGTCTATTCCTTTTTGGATATTATATTTTTCATTTCTAGAATTTCCACTTGCTTGTATCTTACATATTCCGTTTCTCTCCTCATTATGTTAATGCTTCCTTACCTCTTTGAGCATATTTATAATAGCCCTTTTAAGATCATTTTCTGCTAACTCCATCATTTTAATGGAATTGTAATTTATGAGTTTGTTTCTTTTGACTGATTTGTCTCCTGGTAATGGGTTACATTTTCTTGATTCTTTGTATGTCTGTTAATTTTTTTAAATTGGATAATGGACATTATGAATTATTTGGGGATGCTTGGACCTTCTCTGACAGGCAATTAAGTAAGTTATTTAAACGTTACTTTAACCATTTCAAGATTTGTTTTAAACTCCTTCCAGGCTTAAAGTAGCCTTTTTTTCTAAGGTTAATTTTGCTGCACTTCTCAGTTATGGTCATTCTCCACTGAATGTCATGAACATATAATAGGGCTTCTGCACTCTAGCTAGAAACTCAAATGGTTTTTAAACTGGTGTGAGCTGTGGGAACTGTTCATCTTACAGGCCATAGTTATTATTTTTCTCCCAATATATTAGTTAGTTGTTGCTACATAACAACATTCCACAAACTTAGTAGCTTAAAACATTTATTATCTCAGTTTCTGTAGGTTAGGGGTCTGAGCACAGCTTAGGTGGGTCTTCTGCAAGACTGCAGTCAAGGTGTCAAACAGGGCCGTGGTCTCACCTGAAGCTCAACTGAGGGAAAATCTGCCTGCAAACTCATGTGGCTTTTAGCAGCATTTGGTTCCTTAAGGCTGTCAGACCAAGGACCCCAGTTTCACACTGGCTGTTGCCCAGAGACTACATTCAGGTTCCTGCCACATGGCCCTTCTCATAGGCATATCATAACATGGTAGCCTCCTTCTTCAAAGCCAGCAACGGAGAAAGCGACTCTAGCAAGGTCACCACTACAGTCTTATTTAACCTAATCACATACATGGAGTCATGTACATCCTATCATCTTTGATATATTCATAGCCACATATGTTGCTAGAGATAAGTCACAGGCCCCACCCACACTCAGAGAGAGAGGGAGTCACACAAGGGCATGAACTCCAGACCATAGGGGCCACTTTGAGAGACTGTCTGCCATGTTCAGGAAATTGTTTTTGACCAGTCTCATAAAGTTTTATTCTTTTCATGAGCAAAATGTCATTGAGCCAAAGATTCAAAGATACCTCTATGTAGATTTCTATAGTTCTTTCTCTGGGTAGCTTTGTCCTCTGTGGAACTCTGCCCACAAATTGTAGCCACCTCAGCTTTACTGAAATCCAGTCTGTTTCCTCAGCTTAGCAAAATCGCCATGATCTCTTTAGGGGTCCCTCTTCCTATGCAACAGTCTAGAAATTGCCAGTCTGGGCAATGGTAGCACTCACCTCATTTGCTTTCCTTCTCTCAGTAATTACAGTTCTGCATTTTCTCTTGTCTGCTGTCTAGAAACAGTTGTTTCTCATATTTTGTCCAGTTTTCTAGTTGCTTACTGTGGGAGGGTAATTTTGGACTGTGTTACTCCATCATGACTGGAAGCAGCAGTCTGTCTCTTGAAATATTTTACTTTTAATTACCATCACCCCTGTCCTCATTTAACATGTCATCCAAGAGTGTTTCTGTTCAATCTCATTTTTAAAACTCCCATATATATTATTATGTGTTTAGCTTTTGTTTTTATCTATCCACATTTTATTGACTTCTTTATTCTTTCTTTCTTCATCTCAGAGTTTCTCTCAGAGATAATTTTCCTTCTTGCAAAACATCTGTAATAAATTTATCTCATGACAGTCTGCTTCTGAAAACACTCTCCCTTTTTGGTTTTGTTTTGTTTTAATCTAAAAATATGTTCATCTTCTTTCTTGAAAGATATGTTAGCAGAGTATGCAATGCTAGGTTGAGAATTGTTTTCTTTTAGAACATGGGAGACATTATTCCACTGTTCTGTGGCTTCCTTCAGCTGCTTCTAAGAACTTTTCTGTCAATCTAATTGCCTCTCCTCTGTAAATAATTTATCTTTTCTCTCTGGCATCTGAGGCCTTCTCTGATTCTATGATCTTCTCTTCATCTCTGTTGTTTTACTATTTAATTCAACAGTCTAGATGTGATTTTTTTTTTATTTTGCTTGGGATTTTCTTCCTGAATCTTTGTATTTGTTTCTCATATCAATTCTAGGAAATTCTGGGTTATTAATTCCTTAAAAATGACCAATATGGTTGACCTATTATTTCTATCTTCTGTATCTCTTAACACTTCTTTTTTATATTCTCCACTATTTTACCCTTTTTGGTGTATTTTGAGTAATACATTAAGACATAGCTTTCATTTACTTATTTTCTCTTTGGCCCCATTTTATCTGAGTTTTTAATTTCGAAGGTTTTATTTTTTCTTTCTCTTATCCTTTATCCTTTCTATCTCTTATCCTTTCCTTATCCTTTAAAAGATCTCTTTATCCTTTTAAAATGTGCGTGGTTCATGAACATTTTAAACATATTTTATATCCTGTGTCCAATTACTCAATATTTGAAGTCTTTAGGATTTTAATTCTGCTATAAGATTTTTCTGTGACTCTCATAGTGACATTCCTATGTTGCTTTTGACTTTAATTAGAATGCCTCTAATGTTTCACTATTAAGCTTGAAGCTGCTGGGGTTTATTATGGTTACTCTATATCAGATTAAAACATTTTTTTCCTATTTCTAACTTACAAAATATTTCCCTAAAATTATTTCATTTTATCTATTTTTGTACTTATTTGTTTTTGTTTTTTGGCGGTACGCGGGCCTCTTACTGTTGTGGCCTCTCCTGTTGTGGAGCACAGGCTCCCGGCGCGCAGGCTCAGCGGCCGTGGCTCACGGACCCAGTCACTCCGCAGCATGTGGGATCTTCCCAGACCAGGGCACAAACCCGTGTCCCCTGCATCGGCAGGCGGACTCTCAACCACTGTACCACCAGGGAAGCCCTATTTTTGTACTTATTGAAGTGATCAATATGAGTTTTCATCTTTATTATTTTTTTTGTGATTTCTTACTAACAATGCATTCCTTTAGTCATAATGTATTCTTTTATAACTCTGCTAGATTTGATTAATATTTTATTTATAATTGGGGATTCTATATTTATAGGCATTCTATAATTCCCTCCCTCCCGCCCTCCCTCCCTTCTTTCCTTTCTTCCTTCCTTCCTTAACCCTGTGCTATTCATGTCTGGTTTTGATATATTAGTATCAGATTCATTCCAGAATTCTATAAAGAATCAAGAAGCATAGAAAAAAATCTTTTAATTATTCTGCTCATTTTGCTACTTTCTACTCCCATCTTCCTTTCCTTCTGACTCTGTATTTGAGGTTTCTTGGGGGAGGGTGTTGTTTAGGGAATAAAGACATCAATATCTTGAGCAGATCATTACTCTTGCTGTGTAGATTGTGAAGTTTTTGGCCGAGGTTCTTTCATCAGAAGAATTCTATGTATTTTAGACTTTCCAGAAATTGAAGCCCCTCTCATTAACTTCTTTCTTATGTTCTAATGATGTGATAAAATTACTGTTTTTGAATTAGTGTTTTTGGTTTTGGGGGGATGTATACCTAGGAGTGGAATTGCTGGGTCATACGGTAGTTCTATTTTTATTTATTTTGAGAAACCTCAATACTGTTTTCCACAGTGGTTGCACCGATTTACATTCCCACCAACAGTGTATGAGAGTTCCCTTTTCTCCATATCTTCACCAACATTTGCTATTTGTGGTCTTTTTGATGATGGCCATTCTGACAGGTGTGAGGTGATATCTCACTGTGGTTTTGATTTGCTTTTTTCTGATGATTAGCGATGTTGAGCATCTTTTCATGTGCCTGTTGACCATCTGCATGTCCTCTTTGGAAATATATCTATTCAGGTCTTCCTCCCATTTTTTCATAGGGCTGTTTGTTTTCTTGATGTTGAGTTGTATGGACTGTTTATATATTTTGGATATTAATCCCTTATCGATCATATCATTTGCAAATATTTTCTCTTATCCATAGGTTGTCTTCTCATTTTGTTGATGGTTTCCTTTGCTGTACAAAAGTTTTTGAGTTTAATTAGGTCCCATTTATTTTTACTTTTATTTCCTTTGCTTTAGGAAACAGATCCAAAAAATATAGTTACGATTTATGTCAAAGAGTGTTCCACTTATGTTTTCCTCTAGGAGCTTTCCTCTGTAATCCATTTTGAAGTTATTTTTGTAAATGCTGTTAGAGAATGATCTGATTTCATTCTTTTACCTGTAGCTGTCCAGTTTTCCCAGCACCACTTATTGTAGAGACTGTCTTTTCTTCATTGTATATTCTTGTCTCCTTTGTCATAGATTAATTGGCCATAAGTGTGTGTGGGTCTATTTCTGTGTTCTCTTTTCACCCTGCATCACCCTGATGCCAAAACCAGACAAAGATACCACAAAAAAAGAAAATTACAGGCCAATATCAGTGATGAATATAGATGCAAAAATCCTTAATAAAATATTAGCAAACCAAATCAAACAATATATTAAAATGATCTTATACCATGATCAAGTGGGATTTATCCCAGGGATGCAAAAATTTTTTGAGATCTGCAAATCATTCAATGTGATATACCACATTAAGAAGTTAAAGAATAAAACCATATGATCATCTTGGTAGATACAGGAAAAGCTTTTGACAAAATTCAACACCCATTTATGATAAAAAATACTCTCCAGAAATTAGGCATAAAGGCAACATAGTTCAACATTATAAAGCATCTATGACAAACCCACAGCTAACATCATACTCAACGGTGAAATGCTGAAAGCATTTCCTCTAAGATCAGGAACAAGAGAAAGATGCCCCACTCTTCTTACTCTTATTCAACATAGTACTGGAAGCTCTAGCCACAGCAATGAGACAACAAAAAGAAATGAAAAGAACCCAAATTGGAAAAGAAGAAGTAAAACTGTCACTGCTTTCAGATGACACGAAACTATACATAGAAAATTCTAAAGATGCCACCACAAAGCCACTAGACCTCATCAATGAATTCAGGAAAGTTGCAGGATACAAAATTAATATACAGAAATCTGTTGCATTTCTATACACTATCAACAAACTATCAGAAAGAGAAATTAAGGATACAATCTCATTTACCATTGCATCAAAAAGAATAAAATACCTAGGAATAAACCTACCTAAGAAAGTAAAAGACCTGTACTCCGAAAACTGTAAGACACTGATGAAAGAAATTGAAGACAACACAAACAGATGGAAAGATTTACCATGTTCTTGTATTGGCAGAATTAGTATTATTAAAATGGCCATACTACCCAAGGAAATCTACAGATTCAGTGCAGTCTCTATTAAAATACCAATGGCATTTTTCACAGAACTAGAATGAATAATTTTTAAACTTGTATGGAAACACAAAAGACCCCAAATAGCCCAAACAATTTTGAGAAAGAAGAACAGAGTTGGAGGAATCACACTCCCAGACTTCAGACTATAGTACAAAGCTACAGTCATCAAAACAGTGTGGTACTGGCACAAAAACAGACACATAGATCAATAAAATAGAATAGAGAGCCCAGACATTCCCAACCATTTTAAATGCTCAACTTCTGTCTGAATGTGATTTTTTAAATAAAATCAGAATATTCTCATTATGCTCACAGAGAAATGAATGCTTTAACACAATTCTGCCTTGATTCCACAGAAAATAAAATTCACAAAAAGTATACCAAATGTCTGTCATGCCTTTTTCTCTTAATTTTTCTCAGTCTCATCCAGGAGGGTTTTTTGGGGGATTCCAAGTCAGGGCCCCTCCAATATTGATTGATTCCAAAGTCAGGTTCCTCATGTGTCCCCCTTTTCAGTATTCAGGATAATGTACAAGGTTAGATTAGAATATTCTACTGCCACAAAAGAAAATACAGTACACTCCAGGCTCTAATGTGACCACTACAACAAATTACCATCAAAATGTAAATGTCCTTATGCAATAGCATTTTAAAAAATTCAGCTCTGATATTGTGGTACTTAGAATTCATAGTCCCTGGTGTTGTGAAGTAAATTATATGTAAATATAAGTAAATAATACATATATAAATAATAAACAAATTTTCTAAATGTTTATTTACTTATCACAGCTTGATGAAGGCATAAAATATGTCTTTTCCCTTTGCTTTATATCTCATATAGTGCTGGCCAGTAGTAAGGGCAAATGATGCTGGATAAATGATAAATGATGACTTTATAATAAATGAGTAGAGGCTTGAATTATATGATAAAAAAATTGATAAATAAGAAATTAAATTATAAGATGAATGTCTTAATTTTGTTTGAAACTATATTTATAAATATAAATATGTCTTGATTTTGTTCTGTGGGGCTCTCTATACAGTAAATGGTATTTTTTCGAGGCCAAGTAGTGCTCTGATCTTCCAGTAGCAGTTATCTAACTTACCTTATTATGCAAGCAGGCCAGAAGGCTTGGGGCTGTGTCCAGATTGGGAGTCCAAGCTAAGCCTGGGATATGTGGGCAGAGCCCAAAACAATGAGGAACTGTAGCCTGATATCTTGGCAAGGGTAATCTTAGAAGGCATTGGGGGTAAAGTGTCACATGGAAATTAATGTTAAATCAAGGTCTAGATGCAGATACTAGGAAAGAATGAACAGGAGAGAAAACGGAAGATGGCAGGACAAAGGACAAGAGGAGGTAGAGCTGTAGAGCCTGGACATACTCCCAGGGGCAGGATTATTCATAAGAAGGATCCCTTTATAGGGCTTCAAGCCTTTGAGCAATGAAGAAGTAGATAAGAACACTGAACTAGTGGAGCAAACAAATAGTATTTTTTAATGTTGCTCGTTTATGATATAACTGCTAATATTATATCTCTTTTTCTAATATATTTTAGAAAAATGTTTACCTCTGGAAGAACTTATTTTTCGTCATAATTGGGTCACTTTTTTTTCTGGTATTACCACCATTTGTTTTCATGTCATTAGGGAATTGGAGTTATATTGAAGGAATTTATTATTCGTTCAACACCATAAGTGCTATTGGTTTTGGAGACTATACAGTAGGTGAGTCTTAATAATCCTGAAATAAGATTCACTATCAGAGCAACAGATTGAAACAGGATATAAAATAAAGAATCAGGGCTTCCCTAGTGGCGCAGTGGTTGAGAGTCCACCTGCCGATGCAGAGGACACGGGTTCGTGCCCCGGTCTGGGAAGATCCCACATGCCACAGAGCAGCTGGGCCTGTGAGCCATGGCCGCTGAGCCTGCGCATCCGGAGCCTGTGCTCCTCAACGGGAGAGGCCCGCGTACCGCAAAAAAATAAAATAAATAAAATAAAGAAATAAAGAATCAAATGGAAATGTTAACAGATTTCTTTGAGAGATAAGATAAAGTTCAAGCCCTTTTAAATAAAATCTCACTGTATAAATAAACCCAACACCATCACCTCCCTCTCTCCTTACCCCACAGTGATCACTGACTATGGGAATAAGATACAGAGTAATTCCTCTTAAACTAAATATCTCTGCTTGATCACACATGGTAAGCAAAAGGCATATGCAATCAAAACACTAGACTTAAGTGATGAACCCTATATCCCATACCTTATATATAACTTTTCCAAGTGTATTTCAAATTCCTCCCTAAAATAAAGATGGAGAAAGGAGAGGGATAGAATTATAGACATTAGGGTTTTTTTTCATAAACACCTGTGAATCAAGTTAAAATAATTCCTAAATTATTGGGGGTATAGAATTCTAAACTGGAAGTTATTTTCTTACAGTATTTTAAAGATGCTATTCCATTGTCTCTGGCTTCCTTCATTTCTGATGACAAGTCAGCTGTTAGTTTAATTGTTGATCCTTTGAGGTAAGGAGCCTACCCCTTGCATTCCCCCCAATCCCCACTCCACCTGCTTTTAAACTTTTATCTTTGTCTTTGGTTTTCAGCAATTTAACTATTACCTAATTCAGTGTGGTTTGCTTTGTATTGATTCTACTTGGAGACCACAGAAATTAGGAAGTGAGAAGTAAGGAATTGAAATCTTTCATGTGTTTGAAAAATTCTCAGCTACTATCTATTCAAATACAGATTTTTCCTTGTTTTCTCTCTCCTACTTCTAATGTAAGACTTCCTCACTGGGTTTCGCATGTTCTAATGACTTTCTGTATTTTCCATTTTGTTTCTCTGACTTCACTTAGGATATTTTCTATTAACCTGTCTTCTAGTTTACTAATTGTAACTTCTGCTGTATGTAATGTGATTTCAGATTCATTTAATGAGTTTTTAATGTTAATATCATATTTTTTAAATTATAAAATGTCCATTTAATCCCCCCCCGGCTTTCTTTTGTAAATTCCAGTTCTCTGGTGAAAGCCTTCATCTTTTCATCTCTTTTTCCATATTATATTTTTAAAAACATAATATTCATAGTCATTTCAAAGTTCTTATTTACTTATTTCCATATCTGGAACACCTGTGGGTCTATCTTATAGTCTTTTTTCTTCCTTTTGATTTTTGGTCATATAGTTCTGTCTCTTCACATGCCTGATAATTTTGGGTTGCATGCTGGATGTTGTATATTTTAAAAATTATAGATGCTTCAGGTAATGTTATCTTCATCCAGAGAGGTTTTACTCTTTCCTCTGCTAGGCAAATAGAGATACAGGAGTACAGAGGGCAACTGAACACCTAATCCGGTCAGGGAATGATATGATTTGAGACTAGATTGCAGATTTGGTAAAGCCTTAGTTTCCCTTTGGTTCTTCCTGTTCCTAAATCATATAGTTGTTTACAAACTTCAAATGATGAAAGCCTGGTACGTTCACAAAACCACTCCTAGTTTGTTCTTGAAGTCAATTCTTTGTTTTCTTGCACTTGAATCTACTGGAAACTCTGCTCTGCTCTTTAAAAGGTTTTTAGCTTACCCTTTTTAGCCTTCAACCTCATGTGGCTTCAGAATTTGGCAATGCATTGGAGGGGAAAACAAGCTATAGGTTTGAAATCCTTCAGATCTCCAATGTGTCAATACAACCTGGAAGGACTACCAGAAGCTCTGCCACTTTCTCTGTTCCTTATAATGCTCTTCTGCTTAGCCCAGATCAACAGACTTTTGCCTATGCCCAGACTCTGGAAAAAAAAAAAAAAACAACCCAAGGGGAAAAGCATTTTCAGACTTTTTGCCTATCTCTCCTACCTGGAATATTAGCCTTCTAGTCTTGATTGCTTTAGTAGCTCTCTAGTGCCTTTAAACATGATTGTGTTTTATTTTGCTTTTAATTAATCTGACTTTTCTGGTTGTTCTCAGCTGGAACATTGTTCCATCACAAACCACTGCATCCTACTCAGAAATGAAAGTGTCCCTATTATATTTATTTTTAGTCTAAATAGGACTAATAATTAAATAATTAATATTTAATATATAGATTGATAATTTTATATAAATAAGCATATTTTGAGGATACATACCTAAAAATCTAAGAATTATTTTTAAATATCACTCAGAAGAGTCTCTGTTACATTTTTCTGGATTCCCAGAGTAGAGATAGTACTTCCTTAGCCTTCTCATAGAAATCTGCTTCTAATTTGACAACAGAAAATTTCATCTTATATTATGAAGCTCACTACTCATCTCTTTAAAAATTACATTCTCTTATTAGTAAAAAGAATGATAAGTTAAAATGAAAATATTTTTAAAGAAATAAACATTTCCAGTGCTCACTGAAGAAATTTTAGAAAGCATGGCATTTCAATTTATGAAGAGCTTTAAATGACTTAGGGGAAGCCTGTTAATATAAAGCTACGTTAAAGGATACAAAATAATATATACTAATGATGTCAAGTAGGTGAACATTTTTTAAAAGGCATAGAATTCAGATAACATGATAACAGAAACTACTAAGATCATATTATAATTTTTCTCCTGTTTATTTACACCCAGCCATGCTTTCTAAAATCTCTTTGCATGCCTGGTGAGACTATTTCTGATTCAAATATTCCCCAGAGTTATAGCCCATTGGGATCCCAGCTTAATGTGAGGGGTGTTTCATATTGGAGACTGATTTATGTTGCTTTCACCACACCACAGGAGGCTACCAAAGCCAAAGCCCTAGTGTTTTAGAATAGGAAAATGCCTTTAAGGAAAAAGTGGCTTAGGTACTCTTGTGCTTATAATGTGGTCTAGTATTTTCCCAAACATTTATGTTTTCTGATGACTTTAACATAATTTTCAAACATGTAATCACATCTACTTATTTGTTTTCTGCAAGGATAACTTGTCCAAATATCCTTGACTGCCAATACCATAAATGGGATTTTTAAAATATGCTCTCTTTTGAAACAGATTTACTTAGAGTGAAGTACACAGATCATAGTATTCAGTTTGATGAGATTTGATTAACATGCCTCAGGGCAAGCACTGAGAAAACAGAATATGTCCACGTTGTGATCATTCTACAGAGGCAGGATAGACCTTGCAACCAAAATTGGTTTGGATGTTGAGATGGTCACATACACACACCACCCCCCCCTCAAGAATGTATGTGTGTAGTAGTGGTGTAGTATGGTATGTAGAGTTTTGTGTAGTAGTGGTAAAAAGAGATTTACTACTCACATAATGAGGCTTTCTGAGCAGAGCAGGGTGACTTTCAAGCAGGTCTGAAAATTTCTTGAGAGAGCAAGAGCAGTGACTGGCTTTGCCTTTTATGTGATTAGAGTGTGGGAAAGGCATCAGAGCTCCCATGTTTGGACCAGAGTTTGCACGGTTGAATTTCCCACAGTCACTGAGGGAGTGTGTGAGCTTGTTTGCCCAGATGAGGGAAAGAAGGAGGGATGAGGCTTGGAAACTGTCAGCAGTCAAATACCAAAAATAAAATCAGACTTTATTACATGCCACCACCTCAAAAGTACCCTTATGATCCTTTACAGTCAATTCCTGTAGTGAGTTCAGGAGATCTCAGAGCTGATCAAGGAAAAGGATACGACCATGAGGTTGCAGTAGCATGCATGAGCTTTGTTTGGGTTACACTTTGACAGGTTTGCACGTGGGGTAAATCCCTCATAGCATGAGGCCATCCAGAGGTTATAGCATGGGGGAAACTACCAGAAGGAGAGGAGGGTTAGGGAACTTCGGGAGGCAGAGGACAATCAGAGGGGCTTATGGGTCTAGGTAGTATCGCTCAGCAACCTGACAGGGAGTCTCTGGGTCAGAGAGCTCCAAAGAGCAGCAGTGGCTTGGAGTCTTTTACAGCTGTAGTGTTTATCTTATCTATGGCTCCCAGATGTTAGACACAATTTCATAGGATGTGCAAAGCAGGCAGGCTCTAAATGGCTAAACCTCTGCTTATTTGAGCTATTATTGAAACAACTGGATATGAAATAGTTTGAGTTTTCCAGGCTACTAGTATGGGCTGGTAGTGTCAGGAGTGGGGTGAAGCTATTGACTCTTTAGATGATCTGGGTCTCGGCTTTGTTGCAGCTTTAGTTAGATTCGGTCCATCACTGGCTTGGACTATTTTGAGGTCAGATATACTACCCTTCAGCAAGGCTTGGGAGCTGAGTACCAGTGAGGATCTAAACAATCACAGGAGATCTCTAGTTTACAGCCTGGTTATAGCTATTTGGGTTCCTGGGTATTCTCTTTGCTCTCCAGCCCCCAGCTTCTCCCCTTTGCCAGCTGCTGCCTTCACGCAGTGAAGACCCAGTATGCGGTAGGCAGATTCATTCAGTTGCCCTGCCCCGCCTCCAGAATTCAGTGGACAACCTCGCTTGCACGTGGGGTACCCACAGTGGGTATCATTCTCTAGGTAAGCAAGCAGCCATGAACATTGTCTCTCCTAGGAAGGACTTGTCACTTTCTAAAATTTAGTTCATTTAGGATTCTTTTTCGTGTCCTCAGCTCTCTGACTTTGTTTTGTGATAAAACTATGATTTTGTAGTGTATCCAGTTTTTTCTCTGTGTTATTGTGGGTATGACCATCTCTTGTGTTTTTTTACATACTAAAATAGAAGGTCCGTACTTTGCTTTTTAGTTAGTAAAATACACACTCAGATTGTGTCAATAGAATCTCAGCTTAGGATTTTGCTTTTATTGGTGTGTGTGTGTATGTGTGTGTGTGTGCGCACATGTGTTTTGAGAGGCAGTGTTTGGAAGAAGCTGCATCAGAGACAGTTAACCAAGTGTCATCTTAAATCCAAACTGAGTGTAGCCCTCCAGTTATACTTATTCAATTTATTCTCTGATCATTATGCTTCATAAATGTTGGTTAATTTATTAAATTATAGATAAATATCTAATCATTTCGTGTCTGATAATTTTAAATATTTCTTGTTATTTCATGCTCTAATAAGCACAGTTAAATTGTATTCTTGTGATAAATCACAGCATGTTTATTGTGTTATTTGTCTCTGGTTACTTCTCTTTGACTTCAAAGTTCATGCACTTTCAGCTACACTTCCTTATACAAGTAGACTACAATCATGAAATATAAATGACAAGACCTGAAGGTAGTGTAAAAGTTATAGTATTACAGTATTAGGATGATTTAATTATGAGTGATTTTCTTTTCCTTCTGCAAAGAGTTCTCTCAAGATTTCTACAGACAAAGGTAATGAATTCATAGAATTTTAAACATAGCAATACAGAGGCCTGATACAATGAAACACATTGTATCTTTGTTAACAAATCTGAATCCCATCTTAAATGATTTTGTGTTATATATTTATCTTTTTCTTCTCTTGTTTTAAAGGTTTCCTAGCTGTAGCAATGATAAAAAATATTACCTCATTGCAAAATATTATACTTACTGGGATATTAAAAAAGGATAATGTTCAAAGGGGAAGAGAATTTTTCAACCTCCAGATGTGCTCTAAAAGTGAATAGAATCTGAATATTTATAATTTAAATTATATTCTTTCCTTAAAAGCAGTGATAATTTTAGATATGCTTTATTTTAATTTCTAATTTGTTCTCAGGATCAGATTCTAAAAGGAGGCATGTTTCTAGGTATTAATGAATGAAAGAATATGTTATGGGGAAAAGTCACCATTTAATTATTTGCATGTTATTTGCTTCCTGTCTTTAGTTTCAAATCCTATGAAAGACAATCAGGACATCACTTACTCAATCTTATTATTAATTTGGAATCTCCATGGTCTTGCCTGGATTGTTCTTCTATTTAATTTGATAGCCAGCTTTTTTCAAGAAATGGAATCAAAGCTAACTAAATACACATCTGAAACAGAAGCTGAAGAAGAAAAGGAGTCAGGCTCTGAATAGCAATACTTTTAGTAGGTTTCCTCCATCTGAACTGCAGAGAGTTTCCACAGAGCCCTTTTAAAAGTGTCAGAATAGGAAGGAGAAAAAGAAGAACAATCAGGTGTTTCTCCATAAATCTCTTGTGTGAGTTCCATTTCCATATTGAAATTTATTTATTTTAATTTTGTATTGTCATTAAAAAATAATTTTAAAATATAATGCAAATCTCAACTTCACTTATCCTTCCCCACACCAGTCTCATTCCCTGTTTGGTTTCATGCTGTCATTTGTATACAGTAGAAGCTTATTCTGAAAGCTGTGTTTCCTTTTTTTTTTTTCTACCATGTATTTCAGTAAAAGAAGTGTGCATGTACAAAATGTCCATGTATATAGAGCTAATTTCATTGGGTTCTGATTCTTGTATACATTATTTCTAATTATCAATCCAGTGCTTCTTAATATTTTATGCATTTTTAGCCCTATCAAACAAAAAGTAGATTAACCCAAAAGAATGGCTTGAGAGATTTGGGTTTTTTCAAAGGTATGACCCATATATTATAGCAATATCTTTTTATGGAAATCAAAGAAATTTAGCCTTTGACATTATAAAATATTGCTTATTATGACCTTTTTTAAAAACCAAAGTATGAATTATCTCTATAAAGACATAGATATGAGTATAGATATCGATATAAACATACATAGATGGCAAGCACTGCGTGAAAAAGGGAAGAATGCTTGAATTAGCTAAAAAATGGTAGGAGAAGGTAGAGGAAGGAATGAAGACATTAAGGGAAGTAGGTGTCCTCTAGAGGAAGAGTTTCTCCCTTGGGTAATAAAATCTGCATCCAGTACAGCCAGGGTGATAGAGATGAGAAGCAAAAAATTTGTGGGTGGATCCTTCCACATAATTTTGAGAAATGCCACCACCATCCCTTAGATCCCAGTCTTTAGTCTGTGGAGGAAAGAGCAGCATTAGGTTTTGTTTTGTTTTGAGGTATAGTTGATGTACAGTATTATATAAGTTTCAGGTGTACAACATAGTGATTCACAATTTTAAAGGTTATATTCCATTTATAGCTATTATAAAATATTGGCTCTATTCCCTGTGTTGTAAAATATATCCTTGTGTCTTATTTAGTTTATACATAATAGTTTGTACCTCCTAATCCCTTACCCATACCTGGTTCCTCCTCCCTTCCCTCTCCCCGCTGGTAACCATAGTAAGAGTGTAGCTGCTTGCAGACAGCCTGCTCTGCAAAGAACACAGGAGCTCTCGGAAAATGAGTTTCTGGCTATGGGCCATATTTTCCAGGACATCTACCAGTGCCTTTGTGAGTCAGAGACATAAAAACACTTAATGTAAAGATCAGGGTTGGACCTATAAAAATTCTTGAAAGATAGAAGAGCCAGAGCAAGTTTAGGGATAGAAAACATTTAGAAATCATCCAAAGAGGAAGAGAAAGCCACCCGAAAGACATTGGACAAGAGGTCCTGGGAGAAGGAAATTCAATCATCTTTAGAGACTAGGGCTATTCATCTAGTCCCTAGGGCCCAGAGTCTCCAAATCCTCTGAGTCAAAAACTCAGAGAATGATTGGAAACCACATTTCGAAATCGCTTAAAGAAAATCCCCAAGGGCTCCTGTGCTACCTGCAAGGCCGGTTCTGACACAGGTCTCAGAAGCCCCCCTACTGGCATCTGGGTTCCTTTGGCCCAGAGGAGGACTTAGGCTCGGGTTCAGTCCACCTCTGCTGCCCCAAAGGAATCACTGATGCTGAAAGAGGCAGTGAGCATCCCAAACACTCCTTGGCCTTCTAAACTTCAGAGCCCAGTAGAATTTTATTTGGGTTTCTTGGCCTGCGTTTTGCCTACTCCTATTCTGGGATTGGTGCAGATGCACAACCATAATTGTTGGCCTTGTTTAATAACCACCCTCAAAGGTGACTTTTATAATGATGGTGCTGTGGTCTGAATGTTTGTGCCCTCCCCCAGTTTCATATGGTGAACTCCAAACCCCCAAAGGTGATGTTATTAGTAGGGGAGGCCTTTGGGATGTGATTGGTTTGGGAGATTCGTTTACAAGTGCTCTTGTAAAAGAGAACTCATAGAGAACCCCAGCCCCTTCTGTCACAGGCAAAGCCCACTGGGATCCCTGGGAAAATTAAGATGGAATCTAGATGATAAGGTCAAACCACTTCTTTTGTGCTTAGTCTAGTTTCACTTGCCTATAGGGTGCTGCATGCAGAGGCCTCGCACCTGGCACTTCAGACCAGAGTTCCTAGTACGAAATGGCTGCACTGACACCTCAGCTCGGAAGGCCCTGTGCAGAGATGCTGCGCCCAGCACTTCAAGCTGGAGCCTGAGCAGCGCAGCTGCACCAACCCCGCCAGAACCGCATCCTTTCCCCCTCCCCGCTGCTGAGCTCCCTATAAAGCAGCCCTGCCCACGGCCTCTCTGGGTGTGTGCTCTAAAGCGATCTGGCGCCTCTCCATTCTTTGATCCAAGAATAGAGCTTTCCTTTGTTTCTGAACAAAATTCGGTCTTATTCTATGGCTCAAGTAACACTGGTCAGGAGAACCCTTGTTAGGGACCAGCTCGAAAAGGTCGGGAACACTTCGACCTTGTGAGGACACAGCGAGAAGGTGCCAGCTATGAACCAGGAAGAGGAGGGCCCTCACCTGGCTATGCTGCCACCCTGAGCTCAGCCTTCCAGCCTCCAGAAATGTGAGAAATAAATTTCCGATGTTTATAAGCCACCCCAGTCTGTGATATTTTGTAGCAGCCAAGTGGACTGAAACACACCTGTCAAGTCTGACCAGAATGCCAACAGGGAGGCCTCTTTGCCCAAGCAGATTCCTAGGATCAGGTGATGCGCCATGAAGGAGCCGTGCAGCCCTCTCCTTTTTGCTTTGGGAGGTATTTACAGGTAAGGTATAGAGGGAGCAGAAGCAACAAATTTCTGTCTTCTGGTTTCAGAAATGTTTATAAAGCCCTATTTTTCCCCCTGCCTACTTCGTTATAACAAGAATGCAACTATGGTACAATAACCAAATTTGTCCAACAATGACCCTGGGAACTTATGCCCAGGTAGCATGGATACCAAGACGACAGGGAATAGGGGGTCTCCCCTTCTACCAGAGCTTCCCTCTCCTATCCCTCGACCCCATCTTCAGAAGGGGCTGCAACTTTCCACAACATCTCCAGGTGCTAGGCAATTGTGGTTCCCAGACAGCTCCCTAAATGGCTGCATATAAGGCCAGAATGCCTGGCACCTAAACACACTTGTTTGTTTCTACTAATAAAATGAATCTGTTGCCTAACCAATAAGAATTGTGGAAATAAATGAACACCACTCTACTGAGAACAAACAAGAGTTGTTTATTCAGAGTTTACTAGAGCAAGGGACTCATCCACCATTACTTGTGTTTGGCAGAAACTCAAAGGCAGGCAAGGGAAGTGGAGAAGCTTTATAGTGAAAAGAGGTGAAGACTTCAGGTGTGCTCTGATTGAAGATTGTAGGCATGGGAGGTGCCTGCAATAGAAGCAAGGCATCTCATGTGATAGCTTTGGCGGAACATGTTTGGCTTACTTTGGTTGGTCCTGAGATGAAAGCAGGGAGGAAAACTAGGGAAGGGGGCTTCCCTGCTGGCGCAGTGGCTAAGAATCTGCCAGTGCAGGGGACACAGGTTTGAGCCCTGGCCTGGGAAGATCCCACATGCTGCAGAGCAACTAAGCCCTTGCACCACAACTACTGAGCCTGTGCAACTAAGCCCGTGCACCACAACTACTGAGCCTGTGCTCTAGAGCCCGCGAGCCACAACTACTGAAGCCCGTGCACCTAGAACCCGTGCTCCACAACAAGAGAAGCCACCGCAATGAGAAGCCCGTGCACTGCAACGAAGAGTAGCCCCCGCTCGCTGCAACTAGAGAAAAGCCTACACGTAGCAAAACTAAAATAAATAATTTTTTTAAAAAATCCTAGGGAAGTTAGCAGTCATTGGTCAAAGCCTGACCACACTGGGCTGCTTGCTGCAGAGGTTGTGGGTCAGAGTTCTGTTGTCATATGTGGTCTGGCCGTTGTCTGTTTGTATATTCAGCCTCTCAAAATGGAGAGCAGTGGTGGGTAGGAGTCCCCACACCTACCTATATTTACAGATTGTGACTGTTTAGTGATCCCCAGCCCAGCATTCCTCTTTGGGCAGTTCAGTTCAGAAGCAAAGGAAAGTTTTATTCTTGGATCAGAGAATGGAGAAGTGTCAGCTCCCGCCCTAGAGCATACGCTCTTCCTGGCTGTGGGCGGGGATGCTTCATAGGGGTCTCATCCGCATGCGAAGGGGGAGGAGTTTACACGGGACATGCGCAGCTGCACTGCTCACGCTGCAGTTCGCAGTGCTGGGCGCAGTGCTTGTGCGCGCGGCACGCCGAGCTGAGGTGTCACAGCCAGTTCACACCAAGAACGCTGGTCTGAAGGGCCGGGTGACAGGCCTCCGCACACAGCACGCCATGAGCGAAGGAGACTAGAAGAGGCACCAAGGAAAAGAAGAAAAAAAAGGTTAGACTTTATTTCCCAGATTCTATCTTTATTTCCTGGGAATTGTTAATGGGCTTTGTCAGTGACAAATCCCTCCTCTGCCTTTTGTCCTCCTCATTCTTGAGGGCACTGAGGGGCGCAGGTTCATCTTCTGTAACTGCTTCCTGCAGAGTCTGGGCATCGTCATAACCCCTGGTGGAGGAGCAGAACTTCTCCCCAGCCGCCTTTAGATGTGTGTGATTGTCTCCTGGCCTCAGTCCAAACTGTTCTATCCCTGAGCGACCAGCGTTAGTTAACCTTTCGGAGACAAAGGACACCAGACAATTTCAGATGCTTGGCGCATATACTAGCAAGAGAATAATGGTCACAAGTCAAATTTTTCCTAAACATGAAAGTATCTAGTTCTTTTGCCTGAAGGCACAAGTGTGCCCGGCTGTCGACGCTCACTGCCCTGGCCTGAATATCACTGGTCACACTTTTGTTTTTCGGAAGAGAAGCTTCAGGTGAGAGAGAGAGGTTCACACCAGCAGTCGGGGGGTCCTTTGCCCCAGGTTGTCTTTCCGGAGGTTGGAGCTCTGGGGCCTCTTCACTCGAGTGTGATGTACCCCTGGACTGACCCCTCCAGCTTCAGGGCAGAACAGGAGGTTGGGATCGGCAAGTGCGGTCCATTTGCGTGGGAGTGAGGTGATTTTGCGGGCTGCTGGTTTTCCATGTTTTGAGGTTCACCCAGTCTCCTGACCGGAACGGGTGCAGAGCCAGGTTGGTGGGTGCAGGCAGCACCTGGTTACCATATTCGTGAGGGCTTTCGTGGTTGCTCCTATCTGGAGGGCATACTTGAGTTGTTCTATTTCAAGGGGGTTAAAGTGTCCCTCCTCTCGGGATTGGGGAATGGGTCTACCATACATGAGTCAAATGCACTAAACTTATCCCTTGGGGCTAACTGCGTGCGGAGCAGGACAATGGGAAGCAACTTAATCCAACTTTCTTGAGTCTCCTGACATTGCTTGGCTAAGGCCTGTTTCAAGGTCTGATTTGATCTCTCTACTTTCCCCCATGACTGGGGGCCTCCAGGCTGAGTGCAATGTCCGTTTTAGCCCAGGGCACTCACTATCCCCTTTTCACTTGAGACACAAATGCTGGACCATTACTGCTTTGTAGGGATCCTGGGAGCCCCAAACTGAGGGGTATTTCTCTTAATAATGCCTTAGCCACTTCAGCTGCCATTTCAGTTGTAGCAGGGAATGCTTCTATCCACTCAGAACACGTGTCTGCTAGCACCGAGAGATAACTGAAGTTGCCCGTACTCTCGGCATGTGAAATCAGTCTGCCAGTCTTCCCCGGGAGACGTCCCTCTGGTCTGAATGGGCCTAATCTAGGGTCTCTGGGGGGGGTCTGGTGCTGGGGCTGTTCACTGTGCAGATGGCGCAGGTCTCAACTATCTGAGTGATTATACTTTTCACGCCAGGAGTTACCATGACCTCAACTAACCAATTACGTAAGGCTTCCCTCCCATAGTGAGTTCCTTGATGAGCCGCCCTGATGGCTTGACAAGCTGCAGTCTGGGGAAGGAAGTATTGCCCATGTTCATTAACTAGCCACACATGGCCTCCTAGAGCTCTGTGGAAGCCCCGTTTTTGGGTTTTATCTAATTCTTCCTTGTGTGGATTGGGGAATAATTGGAGGTATGAGGGGTAGTGGCCAAGTTACTTTACTGGTTCTAGGGCCGCCCTTTTGGCAGTTGCAGCCACCTTGTTTTTCCCTTTTTTATCTCTTCACCCACCTTTTGGTGACTCCCCCAGTGAATCACTGCCACCTGTTTTTGAAGCTGTAGTGCTTCTAAGAGCTTCAATATGCTTAAACCATGTTTCATCTGTTTATTCTCTGCAATAAGCATACCTCTTTTCTTCCAAATAGCCCCATGTGCATGTAGGATAGCATATGCCTACTGGGAGTGTGTGTAAACACTTAAGAGCTTCCCTGTCCTGAGCTCTAAGGCTCAGGTGAAGGCTATCATCTTTGCCCTTTGGGCAGAAATCCCTGGAGGTAGGCTTCTTACTTCTAAGACGGGTCTGGGAGGTTGCTGTGTATCCCAACAGCCTTTTCCCCTCTCTGTTAAAACTGCTTCTGCCTGTGAACCATTCCTCTTTGGCATTAGGGAGAAGCTCACTTCCCTTGTCAAGGTGACTGGAATAGATCACGTCTATGGTTTCTATACCATCATGCGCCTGGGACCCCATTTCTGTGGGTAGCAGTGGGGCAGGATTTAGTATGTGACAGGTTTTTTGGTGGCCACTGGGTTATCTAAAAGCATAGCTTGAACTTGAATCAGGGGAATGGCGTGATTCCAGGGGATAGCCATTCTGTTCCCTTAAAACTTACTAAAGCCTGAACCTGGTGTGAAGTCCATATAGTGATTGGCTGACCAAACATTAACTTTTCAGCTTCCTTTAGGGTTGTAGTAGCTGCTACTGCCTGTAGGCAAGGAGGCCATTCCTTAGTGATTTGATCTAACTGTTTAGAGAAATAAGCAACCAACTGAGTAAGGGGTCCCAGTTTTTGAGCTGATACCCCAAAGGTGATTTCACTTCTCTCATCAATGTAAAGGTCAAAGGGTTTAGCTAAATCTGGGAGGGGCAGGGCAGGGGCCTGAAGTAATTGCTTTTTTGATTCTTGAAAGGGCCCTTTATGTTCTGAATTCCATCCAAAAAGATCAACATCCTTTCCCTTCAACTTTTCATATAGAGGCTTAGCTGTTAGACCATAGTTAGCGATCAGATGTGGCAAAACCCAGCCATCCCCAGGAAACCTCTAAACTGTCTTCTAGTTTTAGGAGGAGGGAGGCTGCAAATGGCTCCTTTCCTTTCCTGGGGTAGGTTTCTCCGACCTTCTGTGAGAAAGAAGCCTAAGTAGGTCACCCTAGTTTGTGATATTTGAGACTTTTTCTTGGACACCTTATATCCTTTATTGGCTAGGTGGTTCAGAGTGGTAACAGTATTTTTGTCAGAGGCCTCCTTAGTAGGGCCAGCAATCAGGGTGTTGTCTACTTATTGGAGAAGAGTTCCCTCCTCCAGATTTAGATCTTTTAAGTCTTTAGTTAAAGTTTCCCCAAAGATGGTGGGGAACTTTTCAAACCCTTGGGACAGGACTTCACAGCAGTATGCTGTTTTTGTTTCATGTTTGGGTCTTGGCACTCAAAAGTAAAACTTCTTGTGACTCCAGGGCTAATGGAATACAGAAGAAGGCATCTTTTGAATCTAATGCAGAATGCCACGTCCTGGTGGACAGTGGATTAGGGACTACAGGATGTATATCCTCGGTGGCTTCGTTGACTGCCCTGAGGTCCTGTACCATTCGGTATTCCCCACTGGATTTTTTTCTGGGAAGGAATTAGTGCTGAGCAGAAGAGGTCAAGTCACCAGACGTGATGAAATATCACCTAGAGCACTCCCTCCTTTATCTTTTCCCACCGCATGAAACAGAGGATCTTGTCCTGATGCCATTTTACTGAGAGAAATAATCTGGATAAGTGAACACAAAGAGATGTAATATTAGAGCCCAGGCCAGATTCACCCTGGATCACTTCATAGTCCTGAGTATGTGGAAGTGGAAGGTATGAGGCTGACTGCCGCCAAGCTTTGAAGATCTACTGCAACTCAGGCAGGAATCCACACAGGAGCCTGTGGCAGGGAACAGAGCAAGTTCAAAGTGACCAAAGGGGCCACTTTGGACACAACTGAGGACAGGTGCTTCAGCCATGGCCAGAAAGGTGCTTCCCTGAGTGTATCTTTGGTATATATTTTCTAGTGGGGGGTGAGATGTACTACAGCCTTAAGGGGATATGTCTGAGTTGCAGTTCTGGGGGCAAAGCAAGAAGAACCAAGATTAGTCCTTTGCACAGGAAATGCTTCACAAAGACTGCTGGGGATTATCTGTAGAAGAGCAACCCCAGGAAGGAAAGGAGGCAATTTTAATGACTACTAAGATAGGGCCTCTAGCGGTTTGACCAAAATATTGGCAGAAGAGAAGTTACTTTGTACTTTCCAGTGGTAAATAGGACATACAGGTTATAAAACTACACACTAAAATAGCTAAGAGAATATACTTCAACTTGAAAAGTCCAGGTACATGTGAAAAAACACCATATAAAATGACATAATAAAACTAAGAATAAATAAGTATAATAGGGAAAATAAAATAATTAAAACCAGAAGAGAAATAGAAAATATAAAAGACAAAAGAGGTCAAGGCTGTGCTAACAAGCAATTCTGAAAAGAGCTGAGAGGGATCGGATAGGATGGTGGAGTAGAAAAGAGC
>NW_021703778.1:132508951-132719272 GCF_005190385.1 Monodon monoceros
AGAGCTGAGAGGGATCGGATAGGATGGTGGAGTAGAAAAGAGCTGAGCTCACCTCCTCTCATGAGAACACCAAAATGACAACTATTTGCAAAACAACCATCGATGAAAAAGACCAGAACTTCTAATAAAAGATCTTCTACATCTAAAGACATAAAGAACCACAATAAGATGGATAGGAAGGGTGGATTTACAATGCAGTCAAATTCCATAACCCCAGGTGGTGACCCACAAACTAGAGAATAATTATATTGTATAGGTTCTCCTACAGGAGTGAGAGTTCTGAGCCCCGTGATGGGCCCCCCAGCCTAGGAGTTCTACACAGGGAAGACGAGCCCCCAGAGCATTTGTCTTTGAAGGCCAGAGGGGCTTAATTTCAGGAATCCCACAGGAGTGGGAAATAGACTCTTACAGGGTGCACACAAAATCTCACATGCTTCACCACCCAGGGCAAAAGCAATAATTTGATAGGAGCCTGGGACGGACCTACTGGCTGCTCTTGAAGTGGCTCCTGGAGAGGCTGGGAGAGCGGGTGCTGAAGCTCACCCTGGGGACATAGACACTGGTGGCAGCCATTCCTGGGAGCTCCTTCTACCATGTGGACTGGACACCGGTGTTGGCAGGTACCATTGTGAGATCCTCCCTCTAGCTCATTAGGGCCAAGACCTGGCCCCACCCAATAACCTATAGACACCAATTCTGGGAAGCGTCAGACCAAGCAACTAACTGGGTGGGGACACAGCCCCACCCATCAACAGACAGGCTGCCTAAAGACTTCCTGAGCCCACACCCACCTCTAGACATGCCTCTAGACACAGCCCTGCCCACCAGAGGGCCAGGACCCAGCTCTACCCACCAGTGGGCAGGCACCAGCACTGCCCTCCAGGAAGTGTGCTCTAGCCTCTGGATCAGACTTACCCACTAGGGGGCAGACACCAGACCCAAGAAAACCACAATCCCTCAGCCTGTCCACAGCAGACCAGACACTGCCCTGGGACCAGCGGGACCTGGGCCAGTACAAGCTTCGGGACACCCCAGACCCCATACCAAACTGTGTCAGGAACTGGCCCCCTCCCACCAGCAATCTGACACCAGCTCTGGGATCCCTGAGCCCTGCATCGAGACTCTAGGGCCTGGATCTGCCTGCCAGTAGCCCAGCACTAACCCCAGGACATGGCTGCACCCACCAGTGTGTGGGCAACAGTCTCAGAGTCTTCTGGACCCTGACTCCATGACCAGTGAGCCAGCACTAGCCTCAGGGCCCTCTGGGGTTCAGCAGGCATCCACCTCATGACCAGGCCCTGCCAATCAGGAGCCAGTAGCTTCTGCACAAGGCAGAGCCTGGCAGCCAACTGGACTAGGGACCAACCAAATCTACCAAACCACCCACATAGTCAGCATGCCACAAGAGAAGGACCCATGCAGCCCTCACAGGGGGAACCCTAGAGCATAAAGCTTGGGTGATGATGGGGGAGTGTGCTGTTAGGACACATGGGACATCTCCTATAGAAGAGCACTTCTCCAAGGTTGGGAAGCATAACTAACCAACCAGATATATAAAAATACAAACAGCAACTTAGGCAAAATAAGGTGACAGAGGAACATGTTCCAAATGAAGGTACAAGATAAAACTAAGAGAAGTGGAGATAGGCAATCTGTCCAGGAAAGAGTTCAGGGTAATGATTGTAAAGATGATCAAAGAACTTAGGAGAAGAATGGATGCACAGAGCAAGAAGTTACTTTTTAACAGAGTTAGAAAATATAAAGAATGAGGGGAACTTCAAGATGGTGGAGGAGTAAGACATGGAGATCACCTTCCTCCCCACAAATACATCAGAAATACATCTACACGTGGAACAATTACAGAACACGTACTGAACGCTGGCAGAAGACCTCAGACTTCCCCAAAGGCAAGAAACTCCCCAAGTACCTGGGTAGGGCAAAAGAAAAAGAAAAAACAGAGATAAAAGAATAGGGAAGGGACCGACATCTCTGGGAGGGAGCTGTGAAAGAGGAAAATTTTCCACACACTAGGAAGCCCCTTCACTGGTGGAGATGGGGGATGGGCTGAGGGAAGCTTTGGAGCCACAGAGGAGAGCGCAGCAACAGGGGTGCAGAGGGCAAAGCAGAGAGATTCCTGCACAGAGGATCAGTGCCGACCAGCACTCACCAGCCTGAGAGGCTTGTTCGCTCACGTGCCAGGATGGGTACGGGCTGGGAGCTGAGGCTTGGGTTTCAGAGGTCAGATCCCAAGAGAGGACTCGGGTTGGCTGCGTGAACACAGACTGAAGGGGGTTAGTGTGCCACAGCTGGCCAGGAGGGAGTCCGGGAAAAACTCTGGAACTGCCTAAGAGGCAGTGACTGCACCAATTTACATTCCCACCAACAGTGTACAAGTGTTCCCTTTTCTTCATATTTTCACCAACATTTGTTATTTGTGGTCTTTTTGATGATAGCCATTCTGACAGGTGTGAGGTGATATTGTGGGGGTTTTTTTGGTTTGTTTTTTTTTGCGGTATGCGGGTCTTTCACTGTTGTGGCCTCTCCCGTTGCGGAGCACAGGTTCCGGACGCGCAGGCTCAGCAGCCATGGCTCACGGGCCCAGCCGCTCCGCGGCATGTGGGATCTTCCCGGACTGGGGCACGAACCTGTGTCCCCTGCATCGGCAGGACTCTCAACCACTGCGCCACCAGGGAAGCCCTGATATTGTGGTTTTGATTTGAATTTTCCTGATGATTAGCGACAGTGAGCATGTTTTCATGTGACTGTTGGCCATCTGCATGTCCTCTTTGGAAGTATGTCTGTTCAGGTCTTCTGCATATATTTTAATTGGGTTGTTTGTTTTTTTGACGTTGAGTTGTATGAGCTGTTTGTTATTTTGGATATTAAACCCTTATTGGTCATATCATTTGCAAATATTTTCTCCCATTCAGTAGGTTGTCTTTTCATTTTGTCAATGGTTTCCTTTGCTTTGCAAAACGTTTTAAGTTTAGTTAGGTTCCATTTGATATTTTTCCTTTTATTTCCTTTGTTTTAGGAGCTAGATCCCCCCAAAATTTGTTACCTTTATGTCAAAGTGTGTTCTGCCTATGTTTTCCTCTAGAAGTTTTATGGTTTCTGGTCTTACATTTAGATCTTTAATCCATTTTGATTTTATTTTTCTACATGGTGTTAGAGAATGTTCTAATTTCATTCTTTCACATGTAGCTGTCCAGTTTTCCCAGCACCACTTATTGAAGAGATGGTCTTTTCTCCATAGTATATTCTTGCCTCCTTTGTCATAGACTAATTTACCATAAATGCATGGGTCTATTTCTGGGCTTTCTTATTCTGTTCCATTGATCTATGTGTCTGTTTTTGTTCCAGTACCATACTGTTTTGATGACTGTAGCTTTGTACTCTAGTCTGAAGTCAGGGAAAGTGGTTCCTTCAGCTCTGTTCCTCTTTCTCAAGATTGCTTTGGCTATTTGGGGCCTTTTGTCTTTCCATACAAAAATTAAAATTATTTGTCTAGTTCTGTGAAAAATGCCGTTGGTATTTTGATAGAGATTGTACTGAATCTGTAGATTACCTTGGGTAGTATGGCCATTTTAATAATACTAATTCTGCCAATCTAATAACATGGTATATCTTTCCATCTGTTTGTGTCATCTTCAATTCATTCATCAGTATCTTATATTTTTCCGAGTACAGGTCTTTTACTTTCCTAGGTAGGTTTATTCCTAGGTATTTTATTCTTTTTGATGCAATGGTAAATGAGATTGTATCCTTAATTTCTCTTTCTGATAGTTTGTTGATAGTGTATAGAAATGCAACAGATTTCTGTATATTAATTTTGTATCCTGCAACTTTCCTGAATTCATTGATGAGGTCTAGTAGCTTTGTGGTGGCATCTTTAGAATTTTCTATGTATAGTATCGTGTCATCTGCAAGCAGTGACAGTTTTACTTCTTCCTTTCCAATTTGGATTCTTTTTATTTCTTTTTGTTGTCTGATTGCTGTGGCTAGAACTTCCAATACTTTGTTGAATAAGAATGGCAAGAACAGGTATCCTTGTCTTGTTACTGATCTTAAAGAAATGCTTTCAGCTTTTCACCATTGAGTATGATGTTAGCTGTGGGTTTGTCATATGTGGCCTCTATTATGTTGAGGTATGTTCCCCCTATGCCCACATTCTGGAGAGTTTTTTTTATAATAAATGGATGCTGAAATTTGTCAAAAGCTTTTCTGCATCTAACAAGATGATTATATGGTTTTTTAAAAAAAATTTTACTTTATATTGGAATACAGTTGACTAACAATGTTGTGTTAGTTTCAGGTGTATAGCAAAGTGATTCAGCTATACATACATCATTTCTTTTTCACATTCTTTCCCCATTTAGCTTATTACAAAATACTGAGTATAGTTCCCTGTGCTATATACAGTAGGTCCTTCTTGTTTATTTTTTATATAGTAGTGTTATATGTTAATCACAAACTCCTAATTTATCCTCCCCCCCCCTTTCCGTTTGGTAACCATAAGTTTGTTTTCTAAGTCTGTGAGTCTGTTTCTGTTTTGTAAACAAGTTCATTTGTATCATTTTTTAAAGATTCCATATACAAGTGATATCATATGATATTTGTCTTTCTCTGACTTACTTCACTTAGTATGATAATCACTAGGTCCATCCATGTTGCTGCAAATGGCATTACTTCATTCTTTTTTATGGCTGAGTAGCATTCCATTGTGTATATGTATATTTTTTGTTTGATGTTTACAAAGATTTTTAAAATAAAATTTTTAATGGAATATAGTTGATTTTGTAGATTAATCCTCTGTCAGTCATTTCATTTGCAAATATTTTCTCCCATTTGGTGGGTTGTCTTTTTTGCTGCTGATGGTTTCCTTTGCTGTGCAAAACTTTTAAGTTTCATTAGGTCCCATTAGTTTATTTTTGTTTTTATTTCCATTTCTCTAGGAGGTGGATCCAAACAGATATTACTGTGATTTATGTCAAAGAGTGTTCTGCCTATGTTTTCCTATAAAAGTTTTATAGTCTCTGGTCTTACATTTAGGGTTTTGATACATTTTCAGCTTATTTTTGTACATGGTGTTAGAGAATGCTCTAATTTCATTTTTCACATGTACCTGTCCAGTTTTCCCAGCACCACTTATTGAAGAGGCTGTCTTTTGTCCATTGCATATTCTTGCCTCCTTTACCAAAGATAAGGTGACCATATGTGCGTGGGTTTATCTCTGGGCTTTCTATCCTGTTCGATTGATCTATATTTCTGTTTTTGTGCCAGTACCATACTGTCTTCATTACTGTAGCTTTGTAGTATAGTCTGAAGTCAGGGAGCCTGATTCCTCCAGCTCCGTTTTTCTTTCTCAAGATTGCCTTGGATATTTGGGGTCTTTTGTGTTTCCATACAAATTGTGAAATTTTTTGCTCTACTTTAGGGAAAAATGCCATTGGTAGTTTGTTAGGGATTGCATTGAATCTGTAGATGGCTTTGGGTAGTAGAGTCATTTTCACAATGTTGATTCGTCCAATCCAAGAACATGGTGTATCTCTCCATCTGTTGGTAAAATCTTTAATTACTTTCATCAGTGTCTTATAGTTTTCTGCATACAGGTCTTTTGCCTCCTTATGTGGGTTTATTCCTAGGTGTTTTATTCTTTTTGTTGCAGTGGTAAATGGGAGTGTTTCCTTAATTTCTCTTTCAGATTTTTCATCCTTAGTGTATAGGAATGCAAGAGATTTCTGTGCATAATTTTGTGTCCTTCTACTTTACCAAATTCATTGATTAGCTCTAGTAGTTTTCTGGTAGCATCTTTAGGATTCTCTATGTATAGTATCATGTCATCTGCAAACAGTGACAGTTTTACTTCTTCTTTTCTGATTTGGATTCCTTTTATTTCTTTTTCTTCTCTGATTTCTGTGGCTAAAATTTCCAAAACTATGTTGAATAAGAGTGGTGAGAGTGGGCAACCTTGTCTTGTTCCTGATCTTAATGGAAATGGTTTCAGTTTTTCACCATTGAGGATGATGTTGTCTGTGGGTTTGTCATATATGGCCTTTATTATGTTGATGTAAGTTCCCTCTATGTCTGCTTTCTGGAGGGTTATCATAAGTGGGTGTTGAATTTTGTCAAAAGCTTTTTCTGCATCTATTGAGATGATCATATGGTTTTTCTCCTTCAATTTGTTAATATGGTGTATCACATTGATTGATTTGTGTATATTGAAGAATCCTTGCATTCCTGGGATAAACCCCACTTGATCATGGTGTACGATCCTTTTAATATATTGCGGGATTCTGTTTGCTAGTATTTTGTTGAGGATTATTGCATCTATGTTCATCAGTGATATTGGCCTGTAGTTTTCTTTTTTGGTGACATCTTTTTCTGGTTTTGGTGTTAGTGTGACAGTGGCCTCATAGAATGAGTTTGGGAGTGTTCCTCCCTCTGGTATATATTCGAAGAGTTTGAGATGGATAGGTGTTAGCTCTTCTCTATATGTTTAATAGAATTCTCCTGCGAAGCCATGTGGTCCTGGACTTTTGTTTGTTGGAAGATTTTTAATCACAGTTTCAGTTTCAGTGCTTATGATTGGTCTGTTTATATTTTCTATTTCTTCCTGGTTTAGTCTCAGAAGGTAGTGCTTTTCTAAGAATATGTCAGTTTCTTCCAGGCTGACCATTTTATTGGCGTAAATAAATGCTTGTATTAATCTCTCGTGATCCTTTGTATTTGTGCAGTGTGTCTTCTCTTTTTTCATTTCTAATTCTATTGATTTGAGTCTTCTTCCTTTTTATATTGATGAGTCTGGCTAATGGTTTATCACTTTTGTTTATCTTCTCCAAGAACCAGCTTTTAGTTTTATTGATTTTTGCTATTGTTTCCTTCATTTCTATTTCATTTATTTCTGATCTGATCTTTATGATTCCTTTCCTTCTAACTTTAGGGGGTTTTTTGGGTCTTTCTTTCTCTAATTGCTTTAGGTGTAAGGTTAGGTTGTTTCTTTGGATTTTTCTTGTTTCTTGAGGTAAGATTGTATTGCTATAAACTTCCCTCTTAGAATTGTTTTTGCTGAATCCCATAGATTTTGGGTTGTTGTGTTTTCATTGTCATTTTTTTCTAGGTATTTTTTGATTTCCTCTTTGATTTCTTCAGTGGTCTCTTGGTTATTTAGTAGTGTATTATTTAGCCTCCATGTGTTTGTATTTTTTACAGTTTTTTTCCTGTAATTGATATCTAGTCTTATAGCGTTGTTGTTGGAAAAGATACTTGATACAATTTCAATTTTCCTAAATTTGCCAGTACTTGATTTGTGACCCAATATATGATCTATCCTGGAGAGAGTTCCATGACCTGTTGAGAAGAAAGTGTATTCTGTTGTTTTGGGATGGAATGTCCTATAAATATCAATTAAGTCCATCTTGTTTAATGTGTCATTTAAAGCTTGTGTTTCCTTAGCTTTAACTCCCAGGCTCACACTGAAGGTGGGGTCTCCAGGCATACTGTAACTTTTCAGAAACTGTCACCTTCAAAGCCTTTTCAAGCCACCTTTTCTTTTTTGGCCCCAGATGGTATATAAAACCAATGCCTAATTCTTTATCAAGCAGTATGTTTGGGAAGATGTATGTTTGGGGCTTGCTATTTTAATTTTTTAAATATGCTATTTCATTTTGTTAAAAGAGTTTCCAATTAACCACATCATGTGTAAATCTGGGCTTTTATTTTTTTAATAAATTTATTTATTTATTTTTGGCTGCATTGAGTCTTCATTGCTGCACGTGGGCTTTCTCTAGTTGCAGTGAGAGGGGGCTACTATTTTCTTTGGAAAAATGTCTATTTAGGTCTTCTGCCCATTTCTGGATTGGTTTGTTTTTTTGATATTGAGCTGCATGAGCTGCTTGTATATTTTGGAGATTAATCCTTTGTCATTTGCTTCATTTGCAAATATTTTCTCCCATTCTGAAGGTTGTCTTTTGGTCTTGTTTATGGTTTCCTTTGCTGTGCAAAAGCTTTTAAGTTTCATTAGGTCCCATTTGTTTGTTTTTGTTTTTATTTCCATTTCTCTAGGAGGTGGGTCAAAAAGGATCTTGCTGTGATTTATGTCATAGAGGGTTCTGCCTATGTTTTCCTTTAAGAGTTTTATAGTGTCTGGCCTATTCTTTTTTTAATAAGTTTATTTTATTTTTATTTATTTTTGGCTGGACTGGGCCTTTGTTGCTGCACGCGGGCTTTCTCTAGTTGCAGCGAGGGGGAGCTACTACTCTTTGTTGTGGTGCGCGGGCTTCTCATTGCAGTGGCTTCTCTTGTTGCGGAGCATGGGCTCTAGGCGCGAGGGCTTCAGCAGTGGCTTGCGGGCTCTAGAGCACAGACTCAGTAGTTGTGGTGCATGGGCTTAGTTGCTCTGCAGCATGTGGGATCTTCCAGGACCAGGGCTCGAACCCATGTCCACTGCATTAGCAGGTGGATTCTTAACCACTGTGTCACCAGGGAAGCCACTGGGCTTTCATTTTCCCACGCCCAGTGAAATCCTAGCTGGTTGCTCTACAAAGCCAACACTTAGAGTAGTACCATTTGTCCTACCAAGAGCTACTTAAATGTCAACATAACTAAAAAAAAATGTGTCTCTGAAGCACTGGCTTTAGAAATGAATACTTCTAAAGCAGTTGCTAATGTTACTGTGGACTGTTTTTCCCTTGGTGCCCATCCTTTTAATGAAGGAAGGAATAGTGCCCCACAAGCTCACTTAGTATTGTGGACTTGACAATGTTCCTTGGTCATTCTCTCCTTAACACTGTCAGAGGTGGCTGCTTCTACTTTGTAAATACCCATAAATCTGCTCAGGGTTCTCTCACTGGGCAGGGCATAGATGATCAGTACTTGAATGTTTGAGTTGAGGTTGAATATGTTTTTTTCCTCTCAGCCTTAATGATATTGTTGCATATTCTTCTAGCATTCAGTTTTGGTGATAAGAAATCCAGTGCTGGTGTGATTCTCAGATTTTCATGGTTTGATTCTCATTGTTTAATCCTCTCTCTCTCATTCTCTGTCTGTCTCTGTCTCTGTCTCTGTCTCTCTCTCTGTCTGTGTCTCACTCTGTTTCTGTCTCCAGTTTTCAGATTTCATTTTTTTTTCCTGAAATTTCATCTAACATATGGGACTTTGATGTATTCACTGTGTCAGCCCCTTGGGGTCAGTATGAAGAGCAGTTACGTTCACCTCTGGGAAACACTGCTCTGCTATTTTTTTCATATTGGGACTACCATTACTAGAGTGATAGGCTTCCTAGATCTCACATGTTCTCTCAAAAAATGTGAGTCTTATTGCTCTGCTTTATGAAATATTTTTTTGCCTTTATCTTCCAACCCTCCATCAAGTTATTTGGTTTGAACATTATAATTTTTATGTCCAAAGGCTTTAAAAGTGTGCTGATTACTTGGTTTTCCTGTCATCCAGTTCTTGTTTTCAGGATGAAATATTTTCATAAGATCTCTGAGGAGACTAATCAGACTCTCTTCTGTTCTGTGTGTCATCTCTATTTCCTTCAGACCCATTTGTTTCCTGCTTGTTTAGTTTGTTCTCTGTTTATTTTGTTCTCTCATTTTGGGAACTGCCTCAGTAGTGCTGTGGTCTTAAGATGCTCATTGCTATTTGAGAATGCACAGGCATAGAGCTGTACTAACTGGTGAGTTTTACTTTTAGATCACCAGAAGGAGATCTGGCTCTTATGCTAGGAGGCCTCTAAATGCCAGAATGTAGAGGTCTTTGCTTCTGAATTTATTTAGAGAAATAGCCTCAAGTTTGGAATGTGGGAATATAGCAACTGTGAGGTGTTGGATTGGAGAAGGCATGGGGGTATTAACAGTTCTGCATATAGATTTTTAATTAATGCCTGTGTTTTTCACTCCACATCAAACTGTCACCCTGGAGTGTCCAAGCCTTGAGCCTCTTTGAGGCTGACACCGTGACTATCTACTTGTACTAGGCTCTGGCTTCCTCTTGCCGCTCCACCAGATGTCACTCTTCTAATTCCTTCCTGTCTTCCAGAAATTTGTTGAAATCTCTTGTCTGCTGATGTCCTCACTCCCCTTTTCTTCATCAGCTTGGTTTGCCTGAATAGAGTATTGTCTTAAAGTCAAAGAAAAGTGAACTTGGTGAGTGTGTTGGAAGTGCCTGGGAAAACCTGATCTGTCTATGAATCTGGGCCAAGGTAGAAAACATGATTCTGAAAATTAATGTGTTGTACATACTGTAGTAAAAGAGGACAGCCAGGACTAGGATAATTTAGGTGAGGCACTCATTCATCACCTTGTGGACAAAATTTAAAGGGCATGTGTCAAAAACTTCAACAAGAAGGGTCAGAAAGATTAGAAGTATCAAAGTTTTAAATAAAGGCAGAATTAGTAACAGTGCCATTCTGAGCCATGTTGAAGTCTGAAGCAATAGGGAAAAATCAGTCATACTGATCCTGCCTTTATTTTAAAATTTGATATTTTGTTCTTCATAGATTTTTTGCATACCTTTTTTATTTTACAAACTATTGCACTAGCATATGATATATCTTAATGAGAGCTTTGGTGCTCCCTTAAATTTTGTGTGAGCTGGTGAAATTTGAAGAGCTGAAAATTTTCACAAGCTCAGAGAACAACTTACAAAATGTTTGTAAAGTATGAGACAAAAGTTTTTATGTGTAAGTCAGTCAAGAAATTGACTCTACAATAAGACAAAAAACCACAATATTTCTCACATGATAATCTCAACAGTATAAACCAGGGACGATATAGCAGTTTCTAGGCTCCTAGCTTGTTGCTCTGCCATCTCTTAAAATGTTTTCCGGGCTTCCCTGGTGGCACAGTGGTTGAGAGTCCGCCTGCCGATGCAGGGGACACGGGTTCGTGCCCCGGTCCGGGAAGATCCCACATGCCGCAGAGCGGCTGGGCCCGTGAGCCATGGCCGCTGAGCCTGTGCGTCCGGAGCCTGTGCTCCACCACGGGAGAGGCCACAACAGTGAGAGGCCCGCGCACCGCAAGAAAAAAAAAAAAAAAAAATGTTTTCCTCATTCATAAGGTTGAAGATGGTTCACTATGTTTATGCAAAGGCAGGATTGTACCTATTTGCCTCCCTGCCAGCTTAGTTAACTGTTTGGGACTGAGGATGGGAAAGGTTAGAAACACACAAGTACAGAATATGGAACGTAACGGGAACTTAAAGCTAAATGAATGAATAAATAAATACTTACATTGTTCATATCACTACCAATAGTGTATAAATATGACTTCCACTTATAACTATAAGCAGAACATGAAAAATTATGAGACGTATGATTAAAATCTATAGTTCAAAAACTTCTTTTTAAGCTCACTGGTTATGAATTATTTGTCAGTTCTATGGGGAAGAAGATTTTGACACTGATATCTGTACCCTCTGCATATCTTTTTTTTCTTAGTTATAAATTTTCATGTATAGCAGACTATAAACAATTCTCATTAAAATTTTTAAAAGTTAAAAACAAACGGCAAAGGTAGCATACAAATGGCCGCCACTGAAGCAGAACTGATTGAGGAAAGAGAAAAGTGTCTTAATGATTCAAACTCATCCTTTAGTTTGAAAGTATAAAATGAGGTCACGCAAAAAAGCAAAAGAACAAAAAACAGAAAAAACCTGTTACTCAAAATATTAAAAATAAAAGGCCTAGCAGTATTAAATACTCAATAGAGATGAATACTAGAATGGACACCACTGAAAGTGTAAATTAGAAGAATATCAAGAAAAATTTATCCAGAATTCAGAGGGGAAAAAAAGAAATATAGAATTAAAATGGCAAAAACAGATGTCAAAAAAGATACTTTTAAAGAAGAAAAAACTCAATTATCATTTTGAAAAATGATCCCCTGCCAAATGCCTTCTGCTAAAATTCAGCATCTAAGAGAACACTTCATAATCTAGAAAGAGATGGAAAGTCCCTTTGCTTGATAGACAGTATCTTTCAGAATCAGAGATATGCCAGAGAGAATCCCATCTAAGTTTGAAAAAATTCAGTTGCCTTTAATTACCACTTAACATTATTCTGAAGATATTTGATGCATAAGGTAAAGAAGGAGTAACAAATTCTAGAAACGATGTCAATTATTACTGTTTCCCTAGAAAATCTAAGAAAACAACTAAGAAACTATCTCAACTAAAACTTTAAATCAAGTAGGAATCAATCATAAGAATGCCATGTTAGAATAAAAATAAATATATAAAATCTAATAATTTTTGCATACCAAAAATGATTTTTAAAAAGTAGTGCAGACATAAAAAATGTTCATCTCCTGTCTTTTTCAATACTCTGTTTGGGTAAACCAGATTGGTGAAGAAAAGGGAAGGGACATCATTAGGAGACAAGCGATTTCAACAAATTTCTGGAAAAAATTTCTACATGATAGCATAGGAGAAAATCTAGGTGACCTTGTGTTCAGTGATGAGTTTTTGTATACACAACATCAAAAGTGCAATCCATGAAAGAAAATATTTGATAAGTTGGACTTCACTAAAATTTAAAACTTCTGCTCTGGCAAAGACAATGCTAAGAGGAAAAAGACAAGCCACAGACTGGGAGAAAATATTTACAAAACACATATCAAAGGACTAGTATCCAGAATGTACCAAAAAGTCATAAAACTTAACATTAAAAAAATTGGGCAAAAGATCTAAGCACACATCTCATCAGAGAAGATATACAGATGACAAATAAGCTTAAGAAAAGATGCTCAACAAGGGAACTATAAAACAATATTTAGATAAAACTACACATTTGTTAGGATGGCTAAAATCCAAAGCACTGCCAACATCAAATGCTGGCAAGGTTGTGGAGCAACAGGAACTCATTTATTCATGATGGGAATGCAAAACAGTAGTCACTTTGGAAGACAGTCTGGCAGTTTCTTACAAAGGTAAACATAGTCTTACCATACAGTCCAGCACTTGAGCGCCTTGGTATTTACCCAGCTGAGTTGAAAATGTATGTCCACACAAAAACCTGCACCCAAATGTTTATAGCAGCTTTTTCAAAATTGCCAAATAGGTGAATAAAGAAACAAGTATATCCACACATGGAATATTACTCAGCAATAAAATCAAATGAGCCATTAAGCCGTGAAAAGACAAAGAGGAACATTAAATGCATATCGCTAAATAGGCCAGTCTGAAAAGATTACGTATGTATTGAGTGATTCCAACTATATGATGTTCTGGAAAAGACAAAACTTATAGACAGTAAAGAGCAGTGGTTGCAAGGGGTTCAGGGAAAGAGAATGGGATGAATAGGTAAATCACAGGGGATTTTTAGAGCAGTGAAACTATTCTGTATGATACTGTAATGGTGGATACATTATATTATGCATTATCAAACCCCACAGAACTGTACAACACGAGGAATGACCCTTAATGTAAACTAGAGGACTGTAGTTAATAATAATGTATCAATATTTGTTCATGCATTGTAACAAATGTACTATGCTACTGCAAGATGTTAGTAATAGAGGAAACTGCTTTGGGGAGGAGAGAAAGAGGATGCATATGGGAATTCTCTGTATTTCTGCTCCATTTTTCTGTAAACCTAAAACCCCTTTTTTATAAGTTTATTAATTTAAAAAGCACCGAATTAGTATTTCTGAGATAAATGTGGTATTTTAAAAAACCCTAGGATTCCAGAGAAAATAGAAAATTCTTTATTTTATGAGTGAAATCTGGTCCCAATATTTGCCAGGGTCAGAAGAAACCTTGCATTAATCTCCCATAAAAACCACTGTGCAGTATGTATACTTCGTGCTGACATTTTTTTTTCTGACCCTTCTTTTTGCACTATTGTGAAATAAAAGGTTATTTTCTTGTAACTTCAACTATGACTGCTCCCAAGAAGCAATCCTTTAACATAAAAGGATTATGGAGACTCGGTTGGCTGGTTGGTTTCTGGAGTGGACTTTAAAACATTTCATCCTTAACCTAGCAAACCTTTCCAAGCACCAGAAGCATCCAGAGATCTTTGCTTGAATATCAACCTTGAAGTGCTCCACCAATGTCTTCCTCCAAACCGCTGTAGTCTCTAACTTAGAGTAACACATAAGCTTCCTGACTGGACTCTGCCCTTTCCACGATCTCAGTCTATTCCTTTTTTTTTTTTTAACATCTTTATTGGAGTATAATTGCTTTACAATGGTGTGTTAGTTTCTGCTGCATGAAAAAGTGAATCAGCTATACATATACATATATCCCCATATCTCCTCCCTCTTGCGTCTCCCTCCCACCCCCCCATCCCACCCCTCTAGGTGGTCACAAAGCACCGAGATGATCTCCCTGTGCTATGCGGCTGCTTCCCAGTAGCTATGTATTTTACATTTGGTAGTGTATATATGTCCATGCCACTCTCTCACTTCATCCCAGCTTACCCTTCCCCCTCCCTGTGTCCTCAAGTCCATTCTCTATGTCTGTGTCTTTATTCCTGTCCTGCCCCTAGGTTCTTCATAACCTTTTTTTTTTTTTTTTTTTAGATTCCATATATATGTGTTAGCATACGGTATTTTTTTTTCTTTCTGACTTCACTCTGTATGACAGTCTCTAGGTCCATCCACCTCACTACAAATAACTCAATTTCATTTCTTTTTATGGCTGAGTAATATTCCATTGTATATATGTGCCACGTCTTCTTCATCCATTCGTCTGTCGATGGACACTTAGGTTGCTTCCATGTCCTGACTATTGTAACTAGTGCTGCAGTGAACATTGTGGTACATGACTCTTTTTTGAATTATGGTTTTCTCAGGGTATGTCCAGTAGTGGAATTGCTGGGTTCTATGGTAGTTCTATTTTCAGTTTTTTAAGGAACCTCATGCATCTCAATATCAAAAAAACAAACAGCCCAATCCAAAAATGGGCAGAAGACCTAAATAGACATTTCTCCAAAGAAGATATACAGATTCCCAACAAACACATGAAAGGATGCTCAACGTCACTAACCATTAGAGAAATGCAAATCAAAACCACAATGAGGTATCACCTCACACTGGTCATAATGGTCATCATCAAAAAATCTACAAACAATAAATGCTGGAGAGGGTGTGGAGAAAAGGGAACCCTCTTGCACTGTTGGTTGGAATGTAAATTGATACAGCCACTATGGAGAACAGTATGGAGGTTCCCTGGAGCTTTTGCCTTTGGGAGTGCCTCTGTCTGGTGTGTTCTTCCCCCAGATATACCTCTGGCTTGCTCCCCCACTCGCTTTAAGTTTTTCCTTACACATCACTTTTACAGTGTGGCCCACATTAACCACTACATTTTAAATGTTTCCCTTTTTTTTTTGATCTGTAGAAATTATTATTTTTTAATGTACTATTTCACTTTGTTGTTTATTTATATATTACATTTATTGCCCATCTTTCTTTCCTGAACTGAAAACCCCATGAGGGCAGGGATTTTGTTTGCTTTGTTCACAGCTCTGTTCCCAACATCTAAAAAGTTGCTTGAAACATAGTAGATACTCAATAAATACTTATTGAATGAATATAATGGGTAATAGTGCCCTCTAAGAGCAAACTTTTTGAGGCTTCTGTAGCAACACCCATAATAAATCTGCATCGCTTTATAAACTGATTTACTTTTACTTGGTTTTCATGGGCATGAAACAATGTTTTATCTGATTTACCTTTCCAGTGGAATGGCCCTAAATGTGTACTGCATAAGAGTAGAATGTAGAAAATGTTAGATGTGGCCACTGATTATCTTGAATAATTTTTGAAGACCCATAGACTACATCCCACAATCATGTAAATAATAATTGTTTTTTCCAAGAGCAAGTGTTAAATATAACCCTCTTTTCATATTTTGGTTAAATGTGTCCAAATTTCTTGTAATGGTGCTTCCAGATTCATGCACTTGATGCATATTTCTCATTACTAGTTTTGTAATACAGTGTCTTCTGAATTCAAAGAAGCTGATCTGTTTATTACATTTCTAAAATTGAATTATGGTTATTGTATATCTGCAATGCTATTTAATGCATAAGAGTAGAGTAGCACGTAACCATCGTATTTGAGTAACGGCCTCAATCAGTTGAGTTCATACTGACATCTGGAGGCCGGGTTTGGTACTACATGAGAAGTAGCAACATTACATATTTCATCAGTGTCTCATCCTCTTTAAAATAAATTTAATTAATTAGTTAATTTATTAATTAGTTAATTAATTTTGGAGATACACTTACAGTCACAAAGTGATAATGGATATAAAATATTAAAATAAAAAATTTAAAATATCTGAAATATTTAAAATATCAAAAAGTAGTGGGAAAAAAGTTTGATTTGAATGTTTTTTGTGTCTTCTACGTAGAGCTCTGTTACTTGGGAAAAGAGTAACAGTACCTGTGGCTAACATTTCTTGAGTACCGGTTAGATGTTAGGCAGTGTGCTTTACTTGCAACAAGTCATTTCATTTCAGACCACCCTATGAAATAAGGACTATTATTATTCCCATTTTACAGTTGAGATACAGGCTCAGAGAGGTTAGCAATTTCTCAAGGTCACTTAACTAGTCGTGGTGAAGCAGAACTTGTCCCCACATCTGTGTGACTCCCGAACCCAGCTGACAACTGTTGCAGAGGTTCTGCAGCTGGGACTGTGTTATGGAATCAAAAGAAATTCCTGTGAAAAATAAAGCTCTCTGAGTCATTCCCACAAGGAGCTGAGTTATACCACTTCCTAAGTCATAAACACTGAAAATATGCCATTAAAAAATGTTTCTTAGGAGGATAATTGATGGGAGAGGACAGGAGTGTCTCAGAAATAATATCATCACTTGCCAACCAAGTCTGAGGTCTACTTGTGAAGTACATTCTTGGGTCAAGTGAGTTGGGCCCAGCTCTATCCTAATGGGGATCTCAGACCATTTATTTGAGGTCCACGTTTGTGAAGGGCCTCAAATGTCAGTCTCCAAATGGGATACACTGAACACATTGAAAGACAATGACTTTCATCCTACACTTTCATGCTTGTATCCCATTAAATGACAGTCTAACCCCATCATGTATTATGAATATATAACTTTTGCAAATGTAATTATCTTCTAAATAGCATAATTATGTTTTACTGTATTTCTGTATTAAAAGTATTGTTATTAAGTGTAGACATGTTAATCTTCAAGTATTATAGCTATTTTGACATTTAAAAATTTTTAATAAATTAAGAGCCTCCAAAGATAGAAGGGACCCATGTCTCTATTGCCCTTTTAAATGCCCTAGATGCACAGCGATACAATTCTACAGCTGAATTTAAAATGCATTGGAACATTTAGCCAAGAAAGTCCTAAACTTTGATTTAAGGATCCTCTTCCCAAACTCAGCCTCCTCTTCTAGTACTTTCTGTAAGGTGTTGGCAGGCCTTCACTGATAAGTCAAAATACTCAAAAGCTCAAGGTGTGGTTGAAGATAACATCTAAGAAACTAGAGGGAGGTGTTTGCTTTGGTAAACTGGTTGATTAAGTAACGAACTTTATCCAGAGCATCTTGGCCAATGTGAGGTTCTTGTACTTGGCTAAAGGGACTTAGCTCACATCAGTGTCTCTCAGTGATTTTATACTCCCAATAAGGAGGTTATGCTTTTTTTAGAAAGAGAAGGACTTTTTTTTGTTATATTAAGGTGGTAACAATTAATGAACATCTCAAAAGAGAGAAAGTCAAATTTTTCAATCAGAATTCATTGTAGGACTGGTAAATGTCAGTAGGCTCAGTGTTTCCTCTCCTCCTGTTCCTAGCCATATGCACAGAGATCATAAAGCAGGGAAGTACTTCGTATGCTGATCCCTCCCGTACTTTCCTCTGTTACAAACTCATCAACTCAGTATGTTGATGATAGCAGTCTGGCAAGTGCCAGTTATCTGTCTACCAGCTTAGGAGAGAAAGGAAGATCTGTTAGGACCAAGACTGTCCACTTCTCAATGGCACTATATATAGTTTCTGCGAACCAATAAAAGACACTTACTTCAAAACCCTTTATGTCTCCTATCCTGTGCAAATGCAATCTGCTGTTATCATTATTACTTAGTGAGAATCATACACAATAGTGTGGGTAGTTGGGGTGGAAGATACCCAAGCTGGAAACCTCAGTCATCCTTGACTCCTTGCTTTCTTTATTCATACCACCCCAACCTCTCCCACCAAAGATAGAGAGAGAGAGAGAGAGGTGCCACCTAGTCTTTTTGATTCTCCTTCATAAAAACACTAGAGTAATTCCAAGATCTTCATGCACACTGTCACGGTCTTGTAATTGTGTTCCTGCCTCTAGTAGACAACTCCTCAAATGTGCCTTCCATACTACAGTTAGGGTGATCTGGTTAAGGGTGGTGTCCCTTATGTTAAGTACATTGGAGTTTGAACCACAATCCTATCATCTACTAGCTGGGCAAGCTATTTACCCTTAATTTCCATGTCAGTAAAATGAGGATAATAATTATATTTACCTCATAAAGCATAAAGTACATGAATACATTCCCATAAATGGCTAATAGAGGCTTCTATTACAACTTCATTGAAATGTTAAGAGTTTATAGAAATGAACTGACCTTTTAATAGGTCATTTTCGGTTGGAAACTGTGATGGGTAATTGTGTCAACTTGACTAGGACATGGGATACCCAGATATCAATGTTTCCTAGCTAAGCATTATTCTAAGTGTATCTGTAAGGGAGTTTCTGAATGAAATTAACATTTGAATGGGTAGATTGAGTAAAGCAGACTGCCTTCCCCAATGTGGGTGGACCTCATCCAATGTGTTGCAGACCTGAATAGAACAAAAGGCAGGGTGAGGAAGAGTTTATTCTCTCTCTGACTGTTTTTGAACTGGGGCATTGGCTCTCCAGGTTCTCAGACCTTTTGACTCAGACTGGAACTATACCACTGGCTCTTCTAGGCCTCCAGCTTGCAGACAGCAGATCATGGGACTTGTCAGGCTCCATAGTCATGTAAGCCAATTCCTTATAATAATAACAACCTCTTTATATAGATATAGATATACATATATATATATATTCTCTATATGTATTCTGTTTCTCTGGAGAACTCTAATACAAAAACCAAGCTAGAAGCTACAGTAAATTGTGTAAAATATTCTGAAATATTTATAGTTAATGAGCAATTTCAAATGAATTAATGTTTCTAGGCATTATAATTTATTAGATCTTATGTCAGAAGAAAGACATGTAGAACATTAATTTTTGCCTGTTTATTGAAAGAGGTGAAGAAGTTACGAAACCAATTGAAAGAGTTTGACTTTGTATATTAATTAAGGAATCTGCCTGGGTGTGAGTGAGATAATTCACTAGAAACTGCTCAAAATTTTTGTTTGCAAACTTAATTTGGTAGTCATAGTGTTTCAAAGTCACCACTTTGGAATATATACTTTAGATATCCTAAATCATTTTATACTAACTTGGAAATCATCTTTGGTATTAGACTATAAAAATAATAAAGTAAAATGTTTAGAATATATAGAAAGTATCATTTCACTTAAAATTGACCACCACAGAGTGTCCAACACAAAGAATGAACCCTACTGTACACCATGGACTTTAGTTAATAATAAATATCAATATAGATTCCTCAATCGTAACAATTGTACCACACTAATGCAAGATGTTAGTATTAGGGAAAACTGTGCAGTGAGATAGGAGGTATCTGGAAATTCTCTGTACTCTGTATTCTCTGCCCAGTTTTTCTGTAAACCTAAAACTTGTTTTAAAAAAAAGTATATTAAAACTTAAAAAAAATAAACCCATACATCCATGGTCAATTTATTTCTCCACTCTCACTTCTATTCTGTTGGTCCATATATCTATCCTTGTGTGAGTACCACACTGTTTTTATTGCTGTAGCTTTGTAATTTTTTAATCCAGGAAGTGTGAGTCCTTAAACTCTGTCTTTTTCAAGATTGTTTTTACTGCTCTGAGTTCCTTGAATTTCCACATAAAATTTACAACTAGCTGGTTAATTTTTGCAAAAAAAAAAAAGCAGTTGAAATTTTCATAGGAAAACTCATACATTGAATCTGTAAGAGTTCTCTTAAAATACTCTTAAAAGAATATTCTTATCTTGCAACATTGTCTTCCAATATATAAACATAAATCTTTCCACTTATTTAGGTCTCCTTTTTTCAAAAATGTTTCGTAGCTTTCAGTGTGCAAATCTTGAACTTTCTTGGTTAAATTTAGTCCTAAGTATTTTATTCTTGTTACTGCATTTGTAAAGGGAATTGTTTTCTTAATTTCATTTTGAGATTATTCATTGCTGGTGTATAGAAATACAGCTGATTTTTATTTGTTGATATTGTCTCCTTCAACCTTGCTGGCTTTCATTTATTCTGCATTTTAATTATTCCATTTTTTAATTCTGGAAAGTTTGCTTGATTTTTAACTATACTTTGCTGCTTTATGTAGTTTCTGGTTCACAAATAAATGCATCTAATGATATATCTAGTTTAGTTAGGGAATCACTGTATTACTCTGCTGGGATTAAATTATATACTATCAATAAAAACCTGTGAGGACTATCTTTTTTTTTTTTTAACATATTTATTGGGGTATAATTGCTTTACAATGGTGTGTTAGTTTCTGCTTTATAACAAAGTGAATCAGTTATACATATACATATGTTCCCATATCTCTTCCCTCTTGCGTCTCCCTCCCTCCCACCCTCCCTATCCCACCCCTCCAGGCAGTCACAAAGCACCGAGCCGATATCCCTGTGCCATGAGGCTGCTTCCCACTAGCTATCTACCTTACGTTTGGTAGTGTGTATATGTCCATGCCTCTCTCTCGCCCTGTCACAGCTCACCCTTCCCCCTCCCCATATCCTCAAGTCCGTTCTCCAGTAGGTCTGTGTCTTTATTCCTGTCTTACCCCTAGGTTCTTCATGACATTTTTTTTTCTTAGATTCCATATATATGTGTTAGCATACGGTATTTGTCTTTTTCTTTCTGACTTACTTCACTCTGTATGACAGACTCTAGGTCTATCCACCTCATTACAAATAGCTCAATTTCGTTTCTTTTTATGGCTGAGTAATATTCAATTGTATATATGTGCCACATCTTCTTTATCCATTCATCCGATGATGGGTCCTTAGGTTGTTTCCATCTCCGGGCTATTGTAAATAGAGCTGCAATGACCATTTTGGTACATGACTCTTTTTGAATTTTGGTTTTCTCAGGGTATATGCCCAGTAGTGGGATTGCTGTGTCATATGGTAGCTCTATTTGTAGTTTTTTAAGGAGCCTCCATACTGTTCTCCATAGTGGCTGAACCAATTCACATTCCCACCAGCAGCGCAAGAGTGTTCCCTTTTCTCCACACCCTCTCCAGCATTTATTGTTTCTAGAATTTTTGATGATGACCATTCTGACTGGTGTGAGATGATATCTCATTGTAGTTTTGATTTGCATTTCTCTAATGATTAATGATGTTGAGCATTCTTTCATGTGTTTGTTGGCAATCTGTATATCTTCTTTGGAGAAATGTCTGTTTAGGTCTTCTGCCCATTTTTGGATTGGGTTCTTTGTTTTTTTGTTATTGAGCTGCATTAGCTGCTTGTAAATTTTGGAGATTAATCCTTTGTCAGTTGCTTCATTTGCAAATATTTTCTCCGATTCTGAGGGTTGTCTTTTGGTCTTGTTTATGGTTTCCTTTGCTGTGCAAAAGGTTTGAAGTTTCATTAGGTCCCATTTGTTTATTTTTGTTTTTATTTCCATTACTCTAGGAGGTGGGTCAGAAAGGATCTTGCTGTGGTTTATGTCATAGAGTGTTCTGCCTATGTTTTCCTCTAAGAGTTTGATAGTTTCTGGCCTTACATTTAGGTCTTTAATCCATTTTGAGCTTGTTTTTCTGTATGGTGTTAGGGAGAATTCTAATCTCATACTTTTACATGTATCTGTCCCGTTTTCCCAGCACCACTTATTGAAGAGGCTGTCCTTTCTCCACTGTACATTCCTGCCACCTTTATCAAAGATAAGGTGTCCATATGTGCGTGGGTTTATCTCTGGGCTTTCTATCCTGTTCCATTGATCTATCTTTCTGTTTTTGTGCCAGTACCATACTGTCTTCATTACTGTAGCTTTGTAGTATAGTCTGAAGTCAGGGAGCCTGATTCCTCCAGCTCCTTTTTTCGTTCTCAAGATTGCTTTGGCTATTCGGGGTCTTTTGTGTTTCCATACAAATTGTGAAATTTTTTGTTCTAGTTCTGTGAAAAATTCCATTGGTAATTTGATAGGGATTGCATTGAATCTATAGATTTCTTTGGTAGTAGAGTCATTTTCACAATGTTGATTCTTCCCATCCAAGAACATGGCATATCTCTCTATCTATTTGTATCATATTTAATTTCTTTCATCAGTGTCTTATAATTTGCTGCATACAGGTCTTTTGTCTCCTTAGGTAGGTTTATTCCTAGATATTTTATTCTTTTTGTTGCAGTGGTAAATGGGAGTGTTTTCTTGATTTCACTTTCAGAGTTTTCATCATTAGTATATAGGAATGCCAGAGATTTCTGTGCATTAATTTTGTATCCTGCTACTTTACCAAATTCATTGATTAGCTCTAGTAGTTTTCTGGTAGCATCTTTAGGATTCTCTATGTATAGTACATCTGCAAGCAGTGACAGCTTTACTTCTTCTTTTCTTATTTGGATTCCTTTTATTTCCTTTTCTTCTCTGATTGCTGTGGCTAAAACTTCCAAAACTATGTTGAATAAGAGTGGGCAACCTTGTCTTGTTCCTGATCTTAGTGGAAATGCTTTCAGTTTTTCACCATTGAGGATGATGTTGGCTGTGGGCTTGTCATATATGGCCTTTATTATGTTGAGGAAAGTTCCCTCTATGCCTACTTTCTGCAGGGTTTTTATCATAAATCGGTGTTGAATTTTGTCAAAAGCTTTCTCTGCATCTCTTGAGATGATCATATGGTTTTTCTCCTTCAATTTGTTGATATGGTTTATCACATTGATAGATTTGCATATATTGAAAAATCCTTGCATTCCTGGAATAAACCCCACTTGATCATGGTGTATGATCCTTTTAATGTGCTGTTGGATTCTGTTTGCTAGTATTTTGTTGAGGTTTTTTGCATCTATGTTCATCAGTGATATTGGCCTGTAGTTTTCTTTCTTTGTGACATCCTTGTCTGGTTTTGCTATCAAGGTGATGGTGGCCTCGTAGAAGGAATTTGGGAATGTTCCTCCCTCTGCTGTATTTTGGAAGAGTTTGCGAAGGATAGGTGTTAGGTCTTCTCTAAATGTTTGATAGAATTCGACTGTGAAGCCATGTGGTCCTGGGCTTTTGTTTGTTGGAAGATTTTTAATCACAGTTTCAATTTCAGTGCTTGTGATTGGTCTGTTCATATTTTCTATTTCTTCCTGATTCAGTCTTGGCAGGTTGTGCATTTCTAAGAATTTGTCCATTTCTTCCAGGTTGTCCATTTTATTGGCATAGAGTTGCTTGTAGTAATCTCTCATGATCTTTTTTATTTCTGCAGTGTCAGTTGTTACTTCTCCTTTTTCATTTCTAATTCTATTGATTTGAGTCTTCTCCCTTTTTTTCTTGATGCATCTGGCTAATCGTTTATCAATTTTGTTTATCTTCTCAAAGAACCAGCTTTTAGTTTTATTGGTCTTTGCTATTGTTTCCTTCATTTCTTTTTCAATTATTTCTGATCTGGTCTTTATGATATCTTTCCTTCTGCTAAGTTTGGGGTTTTTTTGTTCCTCTTTCTATAATTGCTTTAGGTAAGGTTAGGTTGTTTATTTGAGATGCTTCTTGTTTCTTGAGGTAGGATTGTATTGCTACAAACTTCCCTCTTAGAACTGCTTTCACTGTGTCCATAGGTTTTGGGACATCATGTTTTCATTGTCATTTGTTTCTAGGTATTTTTCGATTTCCTCTTTGATTTCTTCAGTGATCTCTTGGTTATTAAGTAGTGTATTGTTTAGCCTCCATGTGTTTGTATTTTTTCAGATTTTTTCCTGTAATTGATATCTAGTCTCATAGTGTTGTTACTTGATATGATTTCAATTTTCTTCAATTTACCAAGGCTTGATTTGTGACCCAAGATATGATCTATCCTGGAGAATGTTCCATGAGCACTTGAGAAGAAAGTGTAATCTGCTCTTTTTGGGTGGAATGTCCTATAAATATTAATTAAGTCCATCTTGTTTAATGTATCATTTAAAGCTTGTGTTTCCTTATTTATTCTCATTTTGGATGATCTGTCCATTGATGAAAGTGGGGTGTTAAAGTCCCCTACTATGATTGTGTTACTGTCAGTTTCCCCTTTTATGGCTATTACCATTTGCCTGATGTATTGAGGGTCTCCTATATTGGGTGCATAAATAATTACAGTTGTTATATCTTCTTCTTGGATTTATTCCTTGACATTATGTGGTGTCCTTCTTTGTCTCTTGTAATAGTCTTTATTTTAAAGTCTATTTTGTCTGATATGAGAATTGCTACTCCAGCTTTCTTTTGATTTCCATTTGCATGGAATATCTTTTTCCATCCCCTCACTTTGACTCTGTATGTGTCCCTAGGTCTGAAGTCGGTCTCTTGTAGACAGCATATGTACGGGTCTTGTTTTTGTATCCATTCAGCAAGTCTGTGTCTTTTGGTTGGAGCATTTAATCCATTTACATTTAAGGTAGTTATCGATATGTATGTTCCTACTACAATCTTCTTAATTGTTTTGGGTTTTTTATTGTAAATCTTTTCCTTCTCTTGTGTTTCCTGTCCAGAGAAGTTCCTTTAGCATTTGTTGTAGAGCTGGTTTGGTGGTGCTGAATTCACTTAGCTTTTGCTTGTCTGTAAAGGTTTTACTTTCTCTGTCGAATCTGAATGAGATCCTTGCTGGGTAGAGTAATCTTGGTTGTAGGTTTTTCCCTTTCATCACTTCAATCAAATATGTCCTGCCACTCCCTTCTGGCTTGCAGAGTTTCTGCTGAAAGATCAGCTCTTAACCTTATGGGGATTCCCTTGTATGTTAATTGTTGCTTTTCCCTTGCTGCTTTTAATATTTTTTCTTTGTATTTAATTTTTGATAGTTTGATTACTATGTGTCTTGGCATGTTTCTTCTTGGATTTTTCCTGTATGGGACTCTCTGCGCTTCCTGGACTTGATTGACTATTTCCTTACCCATATTAGGGAAGTTTTCAACTATAGTCACTTCAAATATTTTCTCAGTCCTTTTTTCTTTCTCTTCTCCTTCTGGGACCCCTATAATTCGAATGTTGGTGCATTTAATGTTGTCCCAAAGGTCTCTGAGATTGTCCTCAATGCTTTTCATTCTTTTTCTTTATTCTGCTCTTGGTAGTTATTTCCACTATTTTGTCTTCCAGATCACTTATCCATTCTTCTGCCTCAGTTATTCTGCTATTGATTCCTTCTAGAGAATTTTTAATTTCATCTATTGTGTTGTTCATCATTTTTTGTTTGCTCTTTAGTTCTTCTAGGTCCTTGTTAAACGTTCCTTGTATTTTCTCCATTTTATTTCCAAGATTTTGGATCATCTTTACTCTCATTACTCTGAATTTTTTTTCAGGTAGACTGCCTATTTCTTCTTCATTTGTTTGGCCTGGTGGGTTTTTACCTTGCTCCTTCATCTGCTGTGTGTTTCTCTGTCTTCTCATCTTGCTTAATGAACTGTGTTTAGGGTCTCCTTTTTGCAGGCTGCAGTTCCCGTTGTATTTGGTGTCTGCCCCCAGTGGCTAAGGTTGGTTCTGTGGGTTGTGTAGGCTTCCTGGTGGAGGGGACTGGTGCCTGTGTTCTGGTGGATGAGGCTGGATCTTGTCTTTCTGGTGGGCAGGACCGAGTCCAGTGGTATGTTTTGGGGTGTGTAATCTTATTATTTTAGGCAGCCTCTCTGGTAGTGGGTGGGTTTGTGTTCCTGTCTTGCTAGTTGTTTGGCATAGGGTGTCCAGCACTGGAGCTTGCTGATTGTTGAGTGGAGCTGGGTCTTAGCATTGAGAAGGAGATCTCTGGGAGAGCTCTCTCCGATTGATATTAAGTGGGGCCAGGGGATCTTTGGTGTTCATTGTTCTGAACTCGGCTCTCCCACCTCAGAGGCTCAGGCCTGACAGCCAGCCAGAGTACCAAGACCCTGACAGCCACATGGCTCAGAAGAAAAGGGAGAAAAAGAAAGAAAGAAAGAAAGAGAGAGAGAGAGAGAGAGAGAGAGAGAGAGAGAGAGAATTTAAAAAATAAAGTTATTAAAATAGAAAAAAATTATTAAAAATAAAAAAATTAAGAATTAATCAAAAAAAAGAGAGATAGAAAGAAGAGAGCAACCAAACCAAAAAAAGAGATCCATCAATGATAACAAGCCCTAAAAACTATACTAAGCAAAAAAACAAAAAACAAAAATGGACAGTTAGAACCCTAGGACAAATGGCAAAAGCAAAGCTATACAGACAAAATCACAGAAAGAAGCATACGCATACACTCATAAAAAGAGAAAAAGGAAAGAAAAAATGTATTTGTATATAAAATAAAAAATAAGAGGGCAACCAAATCAATAAACAAATCTACCAGTGATAATAAGCTCTAAATACTAAACTAAGATAAGTATAAAACCTGAAACAAATTGGATGCAGAAAGCAAACCCCAAGTCTACAGTTGCTCCCAAAGTCCACTGCCTCAATTTTGGGATGATTCGTTGTCTATTCAGGTGTTCCAGAGATGCAGGGTACATCAAGTTGATTGTGGAGATTTAATCCGCCCCTCCTGAGGCTGCTGGGAGAGTTTTCCCTTTCTCTTCTTTGTTCACACAGCTCCTGGGGCTCAGCTTTGGATTTGGCCCTGCCTCTGCGTGTAGGCCGCCGGAGGGCGTCTGTTCTTTGCTCAGACAGGACGGGGTTAAAGGAGCCGCTGATTCGGGGACTCTGGCTCGCTCAGGCCGGGGGGAGGGAGGGGTACAGAATGTGGGGCGAGCCTGCAGTGGCAGAGGCCAGAGTGACATTGCACCAGCCTGATGTGCCCCGTGCATTCTCCCAGGGAAGTTGTCCCTGGATCATGGGACCCTGGCAGTGGCAGGCTGCACAGGCTCCCAGGAAGGGAGGTGTGGATAGTGACCTGTGCTTGCACACAGGCTTCTCGGTGGCTGTAGCAGGAGCCTTAGCATTTCATGCCTGTCTCTGGTGTCTGCACTGATAGCCGTGGCTCACGCCCATCTCTGGAGCTTGTTTAGGCAGTGCTCTGAATCCCCTCTCCTCTCTCACCCCAAAATAATCGTCTCTTGCCTCTTCGGCAGGTCCTGAGTTTTTCCCAGACTCCCTCTTGGCTAGCTATGGCGCACTAGCCCCCTTCAGGCTGTGTTCACGCAGCCAACCCCAGTCCTCTCCCTGGGATCCAACCTCTGAAGCCCGAGCCTCAGCTCCCAGCCCTGCCCGCCCCGGCGGGTGAGCAGACAAGCCTCTCGGGCTGGTGAGTGCTGGTCAGCACCGATCCTCTGTGCGGGAATCTCTCTACTTTGCCCTCCGCACCCCTGTTGCTGTGCTCTCCTCCGTGGCTCCCAAGCTTTCCCCCAACCCACCCCCCGTCCCTGCCAGTGAAGGGGCTTCCTAGTGTGTGGAAACTTTTCCTCCTTTACGGCTCCCTCTCAGAGGCGCAGGTCCGGATGTGTTGTTTCTGGGATCCCAACAGAAGGCCTAGGGCGTTTACCGAATCCCTCTAACTTGTTGAGCCTTAAATTCTGATTTTTGTCTCCCCAGCACCAGACTGCTGCTGAAGTCTCTGCGTAGCTCTTTACAATCACAGGTGCTGCTTTTGTTTGTTTTTCTGAGGTCTTGCTTTACACATGCACGATTTAGGAGTGGACCAAAAGCTTGAGAGGAATTCATAGCAGATTTAGAATTTGGGGGCTTTCTCACTCTGAAGATTTCTCTTCTTTGTGATTTTCTTCTCAAATTCCAATCACTGTTAGAGTCCCCAAGTTCTGACTTCCTGATGCTTCAGCCCAGTAGAATTGCTGCTTTCTGCTGGGGCTCATTTTCCCCTCATCAAGCTGGGTTAATGGGATAGTGCTCACAGAGGAAAGGGCAAGTAAATTTGGAACTCAACTCACATGCTTTCTTTATTTTTATTGTATTTTTAATGTAATTTAATATTTTTAAATTTTTTATTGGAGTATAATTGCTTTACAATGTTGTGTTAGTTTCTGCTGTACAATGAACTGAATCAGCTCTATGTGTACCTATATCCCCTCCCTCTTGGACCTCCCTCCCACCCCCATCCCCCACCATCCCACCCATCTAGGTCATCACAGGGCACCGAGCTGAGCTCCCTGTGCCTTACAGCAGGTTCCCACTAGCTATCTGTTTTACACATGGTAGTGTATTTCTGTGCTTTCTTTAAATGGTCATCCCCTTTTGGGTTCTGCCTCCTTAGCTTACCCTGCTCTGTTTTCCATTCTCTTTGTAATAACTGTTTTGTTTTATAATTGTTATCAATGGTACACTTAGTCCAATGCTATTTTTTCTCCCCTGACCCTCAGGATATCTTATGTAGTTCCTATACCCTTGTGATGTCTGCTCTGTAATTTTTCCTCTTATCTGTATCAGTCTTACCCCTTTACATTCTTTTACTGTTGTCTTTATGTTTCCTATTACTATAAGGCCTTGTCTTTTTTTTCCGTCACTCTTCAGATGACAGAAAATTAGTGCTATTTAGGTAAAAACACACAGGAAGGCATTCTATAAAGTCTTCTATCTATAGCTCTCTTTCACACAATTGGCAGATTTATAACTCTCCAAACGAAACCCCTTTTTTTTTTTTTTTTTTTTTTGCGGTACGCAGGCCTCTTACTGTTGTGGTCTCTCCCGTTGCGGAGCACAGGCTCCGACGCGAAGGCTCAGTGGCCATGGCTCACGGGCCCAGCCGCTCCGCGGCATGTGGGATCTTCCCGGACCGGGGCAAGAACCCGCGTCCCCTGCATCGGCAGGCGAACTCTCAACCACTGCGCCACCAGGGAAGCCCCAAACGAAACCCCTTTATCTCTTACTTGCAAAAAGATTTCAAGTTCTTCTGAAGTTATGTTGACATAGTTCTTCATTAAGGCTGTTTCAGCATCCAGAAAGGAATTTTTCAACTCTTCCTGAATGTCTGTCTCCAAAGCTTGAAATATCTTTGCTCCCATCAAGTAGTAGCACATAAAAGCAATCAACAGTATGTACCTAGAGACTTAAGGAAGCAAACGGCTCTGTTAAAAAGCTAAAGGCCAGTGCAATGACAAACAAAGGAAGTCAGATTGCTTTAATATAAAATGTCTCCTCCCACAAAACAAAACAAAAACAAAACAAAATTAAAAAGGTCTCTTCGGGCTCCCCTGGTGGCGCAGTGGTTGAGAGTCCACCTGCCGATGCAGAGGACACGGGTTCGTGCCCCGGTCCGGGAAGATCCCACATGCCGCAGAGCGGCTGGGCCCGTGAGCCATCGCCGCTGAGCCTGCGCGTCCGGAGCCTGTGCTCTGCAGCGGGAGAGGCCACAACAGTGAGACGCCCGCATATCGAAAAAAAAAAAAAAAAAAAAGTCTCTTCCCCATAAAGAAAATGAGCAATCTTATATTTAAACAAATATACAAAAGTAAACAATCCCAAATGGCAAAATGAAATTTGACCTCCAGTTGTATCCTGACATGAAATATTTGAAAACTTAGGGGGAAAAAATTCTGTTTCTGGGGATGTTAGTTAACTTAAAAGTTGAAGAGGGGACTTCATCAAATACCACTATTTAATCACTCACATGCTGGCATTTAGAGGCAGATGAATCCAATACAGCTATTCTTAGGGAAATAATTATTGTAGGTTCAAAAATATGTATTGTTACTTAGTTTGCCAAATCCAGATGAATTTGGATGGATTATTTACCCAGAGGTCTCTTTTTCTAATCCTCATTTCCTGTTCCTCTCTGTGCTGCTCGGTATGAAGGAATAAAAACTACCTATTGAGTAGAAAGATAACCATTATCTTGATGAGATCTGACTCTTAATATTAAAGACAAGGCAGGGCTTCCCTGGTGGCGCGGTGGTTGGGGGTCCGCCTGCCAGTGTAGGGGGCGCAGGTTCGTGCCCCGGTCTGCAAGGGTCCCACGTGGCGCGGAGCGGCTGGGCCCGTGGGCCGTGGCCGCTGGGCCTACGCGTCCGGAGCCTGTGCTCCGTGGTGGGAGAGGCCACAGCGGTGAGGGGCCCGCGTACCGCACACACACACACACACACACACACACACAAAAGACAAGGCAGCCAAATGATTGTCTTGATTCTCAGAGAAATTCTTTGTAAATATCCTTGATTTTTATATAGTGGTCCCATCAGATCAAACCTTCCTCCCTACCAATCTCTTCCATCGGAAACTGAATCAGATCTCAATAGTATAAGCCCCTGGGACTGTGGGATAACTTTGTTACTATTTGATTTACAAACTAAAAATTAGCCTTATATTACGGAAATGTCGTAGTCCTAACAATTAAAAACACTTCCTCAAGTATTAAATATTGAAGTCAATATACCAGTTGGAGTAAATACTTTAAAATACCAAGTGTACTAGTATAGAAACAGATAGATAGATAGATAGATAGATAGATACATAGGTAGGTAAATAAACAGATATTCTTCAAAGGACAATAAATTTAATCTCTATATATACAAATAGTTCAATTTATGTAAAAAGAATAAAAGTGGGTACTTTAATTTTCTTCCAGATTTTGGTATGATAATATTGTTTTCCAGTCTGTGTTTAAACTAAACAATAATATTAGATTTCAAAAGAAAGAGACCTGAGTTAAGTAGGATCTATCAAATTCATTTTTATTTATATTTTAGTTTATAAATAAGGTAAAAAATTAATTCTAAGATTCACCATGAGAGTATGAAAAATGAAAATGCATCCAGTGATTTGTCAAGAAACACTTATTATACTATTAGGAGAAAACAAACCCCAGGGAAGTCTTCACCCAAGACTAGGCTTAGAGCTCGTCAGGCTAAGCTTCCACTAAAATAGAACATCTTAAAGCAGTCCTGCCTTTAAAAGAAGATTTTCCTTTATCTTCATTTATCATGGTGTGCTTAGGCAATACTCCTTCAGCATCTGAGTGGTGATTTAGAACACTCTGAGTAATCTCATGTCAACATCATAATTCTTTCTGGAATCTTGGGAGGAGCTAGTTCTATAAACAGTCCCCCTCCACTTAGTTACAATGTACTAGTTTCCCATGATTGCTGTAACAATTTACCACAACCTCAGTGACTTAAAGAGCACAAATTTATGATTACAATTTTGGAGGTCATAAATTCAAACTGGGTCTCATGAGCTAAAGTCAAGGTGTTGGCAGGACTGCACCCTCTGGAGGCACTAGGGGAAAATCTGTTTCCTTGTCTTTCCGATTTATGGAGGCTGTCTGCTTTCCTTGGCTCATGCCTCACCCTCCATCTTCAAAGTCAGCAGTACAGCATCTCAAGTTTCCCTCTGATGCTAACTTCACTGCCTCCCTCTTTCACATGTAAGGACCCTTGTGAAATTATGCCTATTCTCATCATCCTGAGTAATCTCCCTGTCTCAAGTTCAGCTATGTCTTTAGAGAATTGAAAATTAAAACAATTATGAGATGCCATTACACCTATTAGTGTGGTCACTGCCAGCACTAAACGCTGGTAGGGATGTGGGGCAACAGGAGCTCTCATATATTACTGGTGGGAGTGCAAAATGCATCACCACTTTGGAATACAGCCTGGCAGTTTTCTACAAACCTAAACAGACTCTTACCATATGATCCAGCAGTTATGTCCCTTCCTATTTACCCAGAATAATTTAAAACTTATGTCTGTACAAAAACCTGCACATAAATGTTTATTACATCTTTATTCATAATTGCCAAAACTTAGAAGCAACCAATATGCTCTTCAATAGGTGAATAGAGTCAAACTGTGATAAATTTATACAATGGAATATTATTCAACATTTCAAAGAAATGAGCTATCAAGCCATTTAAGACATAGGGGAAATATATATTGCTAAGTGAAAGAAGCCAATCTGAAAAGACCACATACTATATGATTCGAACTACATGACGTTCAGGAAATGGCAGAACAATGGACACGATGAAAGACCAGTGGTCGACAACCAAAAAACAAAAACCCCAATTCAGATATGGGCAACAGACTTGACTAGACGTTTCTCTAAAGAAGATTTACAAATGGCTACAAAAGCACGTGAAGAGATACTCAGCAGCATCATCATCGTCAGAGAGATGCAAGTCAAAACAGTAGGTAGGGACTGGCATGTTGTAGGTGACCAAATTCAAACTGTAACTATTAATAAATGGCAACTGTTATTAATCACAGAATTATTATGTTTGATATGGGTCCTGAATCTTATTCATCTGATATTTCTCACAATGATTTTACAGTGATACTTAGTGATTATATATCACTGTGTATATTATGTATAGGTATGCAGTATATGTCTGCTCTATGGATTGATTAGTCAGGATTCATTTGGTTAAAAGTGATAAAAGCCTAACTCAGATTTTCTCAGACAAAAATAAGAAATGTATTAGCTCACATATCTGAAAAATCTAGTCATGGATGACCCATGAGGCAGACATTGGGACTTGTCCAAACACATATCTCTCTGTAGTAAAATTCTGAAGACTTTTGTCTGGCTTTGGGAACAGGCCCAGCCATCAAGCATGACAAGGCAGAAGTCTCAAAGAGTTAATGTCCCCGAAAGCAACAACAAAACAATGATACATGGGGAGCTGGTGAATAAATCCTCCAGCTTCCTCACCCCTCAGAGAGGATGACCCTTACACATGGCCTGTATGGTCTCCCAAGTTCCTCAGTGGGATTGAGCCTCAGTTGCCCACATGCTTGAAAACGTATCCTTGACAGTCTTCCTTCAATTCTCAATCTCAATTTTTCACTTCCTTTCCAGTATTTTCCGTGTTCACTTCCCAACTTAATTACTTACGCTCAATTTCATGGCATCACCCCAACATATGAACAGCAACTGTAACCCCACCAAGTATTGCCTCTAGCTGGGGTCATTGCTAGGTCTTAGTAAGGCATTCTACTAGGCAAGGGTCAGAGTGATGAGGAACGAGCTCAGAGGGTTGAGCTTCTCGCAGAGTCAGAGTTGGAGGGGAACAGAGATTTAGGGAATTGACAAATGATGGAATTCATCCTAGTGGTTTCTTGGTCTCTTAATCTTCTTAGTCTTCCTTAGTCTTAGGGAAGGTGGAAAATCAATTTAATTTTGGTGTCCTCCTTGATACTAGTCAGGAATCTTGGAAGAGTCAAAGGAAGAATGTTGGAGAAGTGGGAGTGGGGACATTGCCCCAGGAGCTGGGGGAGAGGTTATCTTCCTAAGAGGATATAGAATTCTGTAGCCAAGGCCATCACATACAGCCTGGGAGACTGTGCATGACTCGACTCCAGAGCCCACCATCTACAGAGACTCTAGTGTTAATGGCCACCCCTGGAGTTGTGCCATGCCACATCTGCATCTATATAGAAAGTCCTTATCTGTGGCTATCTCTCATATTTTGATAAAATAGTTAAAGCTTGGGAAGGGGTGCTCTTACCAGGAACATTGTTAATAATGGTGAGAAATTAAAACAGCCTAATCAATAATGTTTGTTAGTAAAGGGAATCTAGCAGACTTTTAAAAATGTGGTAAATCTATATAAGACGTGGAAAAGTATATGGATGTGTAAAGTAGAAAAGGAAGGGTATAAAATTGTGCTTATTTTTTATTTACATTTGTATTTAAATGCATTTGTATGTTTTGGTATCGACTCAAAAGGACTGTGACAAATATAATGAGCCCTAGGACAGAATTCTCATTGCTATGTCTCCTGATGCCAAGCTCTAAGATAAGAGGCCCTTTGAAAGCTTTATGTAGGCTTTCAGTGAAGCTGCCTGCCATCTGTCTAACTCAGGTCCAGGATCATGCTGCCCATGTTTTTATAACTAAACCTGCTAGACACAGTCCCAGGAAAAAAAGATGAATAGGATAAAGATTAAATATAAATGCACAGTGTTGAGTGTATCTTACCATGTGAAATGAGATATAGCCAGTCGTGCTCTGTGAAGTCAGCTGGGAATTAGGATCATATCTGCACAATAACTGATGCCCAATTTCTGAATTCTCTAGACCTGTGTACCTGTCTGCCATCCCTGACTTACCTTCTCAAGTGGACCTACTGACTAGAAATGAAACCTTAGGTAGGGACTTGGTCTGTACACAGTGAAATCCTTGACAAAGCTCCCATTTTGATTGTCTTCTTTCTGTGTTTGAATTGATCACACACACACACACACACACACACACACACAATATGCACCCCACCCCTGGCCAAGAAAGCTTAATGTTTAGTTTGAGTCATCTGTGTTTTTCTACTCCTTTGTGAATAGCAAGTACACAGCCATACTTTAACCTATTTGATGTGACTGTAAATATTATGGATCCTCAAAAATAAAAATTGATGTTCCAGTGATAATTTTGGTTGTTCATTTTTAGGCATGAACTTGAGATCCAAGGGAGTACATTAACTGAAATCCAATGGATTTCTTATTTTTGCTGTATGAGAAAATAACAAAGCCCTTTAAAAAAAAATCTCAGCTAAGAACTTGTAGGGATTCTCAGTTGAGTCTAAAAGATTGTCCAAAGTTCCTTGGCAAAAAAGTGAAGCTGTCCCAACCTGATGCCAAAGAGCTTCTTTATGTATACAATTAGAAGAATGTCAGTTTGTTCAAGATATGACAGAAAAGGTTGATTTTTAAATCTCATGATTAAGGGGGAAAAGTTCCATGTCTTCATTAGTTATATGTATGCTATCATGTTCAATAATTTATATTTTCTATGTGTATGTTACGTTGTTTGTTTCCTTTTAAAAATAAGTTCTTGAGCTTTCTAAAAGAACTCTAAACTTGTAACTCTGAATTTGTGGCTTTAATGTAAACCATCTGGGTTTTTAGAAGGTGTTTGAATGTCTCTAGGCTTCAAAAAATGTTTCTGTTTGGAAAAGATACCTTCCAAGTCACCAATTAAAATACTTGAGAATATAAAGCTTCCATTTATAAAAGGAGTACAAACAAACATTTTTTCAAACTTCTGTTTGAAAGAATATGCGTAACTGTTTTTGCATGAAAAATGAAAAGATATATATGTTTCTCATTTCGAGATGAATCCCTAATCAGTTCATCTAAGATGTTATTATAAATTAAACTGTGGGTTGTTTTTTTTTTTTTAGTGACTAGGGTGATGAACTTGTGAGCTGAGAAACTGTGTTTTAACTAATACTTTTCTTTCTCAACAAAAAATTTATGCAAAAAAATAGTTTTATTTCTATACATCTCAGAACTGTAGCATGGCAAAATCACTAATATATAATCTTACATATGTAAATTGGAATATAGGTTCAGCTGTACATAACAGAGATCCGAAATAACAGTACCTTGAATAAGTTAGTTAGAAGTTAATTTTTCTCTTGTTCACCAGACTGGAAGTAAATGGTGCAATCCTGGCTTAACAGATTTACTCCATGAGGTCATTCAGGGACCCAGACTCCTTCTACATGGTTGTACCATCTCTAGGACGCTCCACTTATTCTCATGGCCCATGATGGCTCGCCACCTTATCCACAGTTGAAGCAAGGTAGAAAAAAAAGGCACAAGCCTAAATTTACACACACCACCACCATTTATATACCATTGTCCAGAACTTAGTCTCCTGGCCATATCTAGGTGCAAGGGATGCTGGGACTTCGAGAAAATTCAAGATCTCTCTTATTATAGAGGAAGGAGAATTGGTATTAGGGACAGCTAGAAAGCAGTCTATTCCACAGACTACCCCTTTAGCTACCCAAATATCCAAGTGCACATGACTTACTTTCCTTTTTCCCACAGAAGATACTCCCAAAGTCCCATCCAAGATATGATCAAGTTCATAGTCCAGATCTCTTGGTGATGAGCATTTCTCTCCATTATGTGGCTCCTCTTGGTCTGATCGCCTACAGTCCAAGAAAAGTTCTATTCCTACCAACAGTGATAGATTTGGAACAGAAAAGGGAAAAGGAGGAAACACAGCACAGTCACCATTTCCATAGCAGTAATCAAGTCCTTCTGTTCACCAATCATGAGGATCCCTGTCCTGGTGATGGAGCAAGTCCCTGATTTAGCTCTGAGAGGAACCCCCTAGCGTCTAAGACTCCTAGTTCTGGGAGGTAATTCCTTGCCCACTGGCCCCTGCAGCCACATCTGAAGGGCACTGGAGAGTAAACGTTTCTTGGGGAACAAACAGCTTGTTTGTGCAGCCTACTTCCTGTTGGAGCATGTTTACAAGTTTGGTGGGGGCTTAGAGAAGCAAGACTACTACATATGAATCAGAAGTTCATACTCATACTTCCAATTCCAATCAAACACTACAAGATTCTTCATCTCCTTGTCCCACGTTATGTTTGTACCACCTTAATCTTTCAGTAAGAGCCTGCTTCCCATCAATATCAATATAAGTATCTATCTATCCATCCATCCTCATTTGCTCAGTTCTAAAATATGCACAAATAATTTCAGAATGACTACATCAATATCTCTACTACTATTAAGTAATGTTTAATATTTCTTTAAGTCCTTTTTGTCCTTGGAATATATTCCACTAAGGGTGTACATCAAAGCACTGTATTCAAAAGTCACTTGGATTAATTATTTTTGCTCTGTGCAGTTATGTTATTGTTTTGATACATGTCGAGGTTCATTTGTTTCTGTTTGTATTCAATGTCAGGGTTTTTTCCATGCTATCTGAATTATCAATTATTTTTGACCAATAGAAATACCAGTGAAAACATATCCCCCAGAAAAGGAGATTATATGGAAAAGGTTGATTTCCTTGGTGTTTAAGGTACATTTCTACACCCCTCTCCCCCCAAAATAGGCAAAAGACACAAACAGAGATTCAGCGAGAAAAATTATAACTGGTCAGTGAATATATGAATTAATAGCACCTACCTCATTGCACTATTCTGAGAAGAAAATAAGATGCTTGATTATCACAGTGGTTGGCCACACAGTAAGTCCTAAATTAATGCTAGCATAATAATGATCACAATCACTGTTCTGAGGAGTAATCTTTAAAAAAATGATATACCATTTTTCACATTTCAGATTAGACAAATTTTTAAAAATTCTTTTTAATATAATGGTAATAGGTAGTATTGGTGACAATATTAAGAAAACAACTATTGTCATATACTTCTGTGGAGGTATAAATTATTATGTTTTTGGCAGGCAACTTAACAGTATGCATCAAAAAACCTTAAAGTTTTATAAACTCTTACTCAGCAACTGCTTTTTAAGGCAATTACCATAAGGGTGTAATCAAATAAATATGACAAGATATATGTACAAGTGTGCTTGCAGGCCTAGAAACTAAAAAGAGCCAGAAATAAACTAAAAGTCTATTTATAAAGAATTGGCTAAATGAATTATGACGCATCCAGCCTGTTTTAATTTTCTTTAGACCCACTGAATAATTCAACTGTTTTAAGGTCTTTTTACCATCAGACATTTAAAAAGAAAAATAATTCTAATTTTCTTCTTTTTAGAACAAAATGAGAGCTACGGCTATTGCCAGTGACATTCCCCACCCCTCCCAACCCTCTCACTTTTGTTTTAGTGAAAGACTTTCATGGATTCAGATATATTCCCCTTCAGAATTAATGTGTTTTTCTCCTCCTGGGTCATAGGTCATCTACAAAAGTTCACAAGATTTTCAACTTAGAATGATCTAGAAGGAAAAGTTTGAGCAGGGTTTCATCCAAGTAGGATAAAGATAATACTGACTGCAACAGCCCCAGTGTATCCAGAGCTTGCAGCATTTATAGTGACTCCCCAGATTTCTGTCCACCAGAACTGATAGCTTTTTATCCCAGTTCAAAGCTATTACATCAGAAGGAACAGGGGCATTAACTCTCTTTGGTATATATTTCACTTTAAGACTCAGGAAGAGAGGAGTAGGTCAAACTAACATTGGCTCAACTGTTTTATCTAACATAGGGAGACAAGTCTAATAAATTAGAATATTCTTCTGCCTGGGTCCTGCTGACCTTCACAAAACTATCTTCTTCATGAGAATTCTCATGATCTTAACTCTGAATATGTGTATGGTCTTGGTTACTGTTTTTTTACAGCAAGAGGAAAAGCATCTGTAGAGGAAAATTCCCACTTACAGACAGACTCCTGTTCACCATCATAGTCCCAGCCCCCAAGTTAGATCCTTACAATCAGGATGTGAAATCTGTCACTACAGCATACAATGGAATCCTATACCACCTTTAAAAGAGATGATGTAGATCTATATTTGTTGATGTTAAAATATACATCTGGTAAAATTTTAAGTTAAACAACTTGCAAACAACTATGTGTGGTGTTATACCATTTTTATGGAGAATCTAGAAGGATATATAATGAAATACTATCTGAAATATTCCTTAAACTAATTATTTTTATTGCTATTCATACAATCTCCATATTTTTAATCTGGTTGTTTTATTTTTATAATTATTGAGGGTTTTTTCCTAATCTTAATCATTCTTGACTTTTATTACAACACTTCATCTCATTTTATAACACTTTATCTCAACATCTTCTTTGTATGTGTACTTGGCTAATTTTGTCCCCTTATTTGTAAAAAAAAAAAAAAAAAAAAAGAAATGACAACTGTTAGGTCCCATTTTACCAGTTTGGAGGTACAAAATAAGTTCACATCTCCTTTTAAGGTTTCAACTAAATGGTTTGAATCTACATCTTCCCTTAGCAGAGTGGCCCCTTGATGATGACACCATATGTCCCTGGGACCCTGTTTTTGGTCTAAGGCATCAGGCCAGAGCTGGAAGCTACCCTGTGGGGCAGGACGGGTTCGTGTCTTCACTCCACTAGACCCAACACATCAGTCTTCCTTGGCAATCATTTCATGCTGCCTCTTTCTCTCCATGTGATGATTTAAATATTTCTTAGTGTGTGTTCCCATATAGGAACCTGCTGGGCAAGTCTGTCTGTAAAACAATTTAATAGCCTTCCTTGTAAGAACAGGTAAAAGGGGAATGTACCACTTTATCATCCAATAAACAAAGATGTTCCTTTGGTTTTGACTTAAAAAAAAAAAAGTGTGGCCTAACAGTTTGCCCTAGGATAGTCTATTAGTAGCTAGAAATCCATTCTTAAAGTGTCTTTTTCGATCCCAAATTACTCCCTTTAAATCTGAGAATAAAGCATACAAATTGATATTTTCTGTCATTAACACAAAGACCCTCCCCCAAAGCAGCAATCCTTGAATTGTAATCTACAGGTCAAATAAATCAGATTCTGGCGTAAACCTAATGGTGGACTTAAGGAGTGCTTTAGGTTCTATATCACATTTTGACTGATTTCAAGTGAAATCACGCAGTCATCTCTTTAGAGATGACAGTCAATCAAGATCATCATTGCCAGCGTTCAGACCTCCCTGTGGACTTTCCACGCATGACAGCGGCAGGTTTCCCCACCTGTGAGCTGCTTTCCCAAACACCTTCGCTGCCTTCATCATTCAGGTCCTCTCAGCTTTGTGCCCCTTGGTTATACACCTTACTACCTTTGGCTCATCTCCATGGGCCTTAAGAAGTATTAACTCCCTTTATGAAAATGCATTGTAAGTAGCCGGGCGACGGAGCGTGTGTTTCCAAAATGGCGGCAGCAATGGATGTGGATACCCCGAGCTGCACGAACAGTGGCGCGGGCAAGAAGCGCTTTGAAGTGAAAAAGTGGAATGCGGTAGCCCTCTGGGCCTGGGATATTGTGATTGGTAACTGTGCCATCTGCCGGAACCACATTATGGATCTTTGCATAGAGTGTCAAGCCAACCAGGCGCCTGCTACTTCTGAAGAGTGCACTGTTGCGTGGGGAGTCTGTAACCATGCTTTTCACTTCCACTGCATCTCCCGCTGGCTCAAAACACAGCAGGTGTGTCCGTTGGACAACAGAGAGTGGGAATTCCAAAAGTATGGGCACTAGAAAAAGAATTCTTCCATCAAGCTCAACTGTTTCGTTAGCCATTTAATGACTTGCCCTCCTGTTACTTAATTATAAATTAGGTAGAACCGTGTTTTTTCTGGTTTGTCTTTTCAGTTTGCTATTCCTGCACCCATATTGTATTCTGTGTCAAATAAAATCCAGTTGGATTCTAGAAAAAAAAAATGCATTGTATGATGGTTTACTTTAACTACACAGGTTTTCGGTTTGTTTTTTTTTTTTAGCACAATGCTCTCTACAAACTCTTTTCAACAACATTTTTAAGCAGTGAAAATCTCCCTCTCCCCAACAGGAAAGCATTACATGGAACTTCAATAGATGAGAAAGATCAAAGCTGCTCTGGTTAGAACCAGCCAGGGGGTTCACCCCTAAAATTCTATTCATCCCTACTCCCAAACCAGGGAGCCCCCAAATAATTTCAGAAAACCTGTAAGGTTAAAAACAAGAGGTAAAAAAATAAACCATAAGTTTATATCAAACAAAATTTGGTTCACTGAAAAAGGAACTGAAAGCAGCCATCCAAGTATACCTGAAGCACTTGCAAGCTTTAAAAAAAAAAAAAAAAAAGGTCTTAAGACTTCAATTTGGGGACTTCCCTGATGGCACAGTGGTTAAGCATCCACCTGCCAATGCAGGGGACACGGGCTTGAGCCCTGGTCCAGGAAGATACCACATGCCGCGGAGCAGCTAAGCCTGTGCACCACAACTGCCGAGCCTGTGCTCTAGAGCCCGCGAGCCACAACTACTGAGCCCACGTGCCACAACTCCTGAAGCCCGCACACCTAGAGCCCGTGTCGGCAACAACAGAAGCCACTGCAATGAGAAGCCCACGCACCACTACGAAGATTAGCCCCGGCTCACTGCAACTACAGGAAGCCTGAAGACCCAACAGCCAAAAATAAATTAAAAATAAATAAATAAATTTATTTATTTATTTTAAAAATAAAAAAACCCTTCAATTTGTTCCATTCACTTAGCTGAAGCTAGTAATGAAGCCAATAACATTTTACTTTGCATATGCTTGCATCTAGTTCAGCTCAGACTTTATTTCATTGTGCACATTCTATGGGCAGATCTTATCATGTTCTGAGTGTTAGAGAATGGCTCTGTCCTGCCCCATTGCCATGAATAAGTCAGATTGTAGTAGCTTTACTTAAAATACGGAAGAATACTAAAATAAATGTGTGCTTTACACTTGTGGTAGTCTAGAATTCGGAGATAGGTTATCCTGAAAGGCAACAATATTTACCCAGTGTCCAGTGACTTACAGGGTCACCTGCCTTGTTCCATACTTCTTCTGGAAAGAAATGGTAATAGAGCAAGTTCTTTTACGTGTGAAATTGTTTGTTCTTGTTTGTTAACATTCTAATCATGCAGAGACTTTCAGGCTTCATATGGTGCTACATTATGGTCTTGTTTTTATCAACATTTGTAACAAGGCACATCGCCTATATTTATTAATATGGTACATACAGGTATGAGTCAGTTCAATTGTACTTTAGAATTTAGGGTCAAACGACAGGATACAGAAGCACAGGCTAATATACAACTAAGTAGATTATCTCATACAAACTGTAGTGCTTTGGGATTTTTCCTTGGGTACCAGGATAGTACCTATGCCCTCTTCATCCAACTGAAAATTCCAATAGACCCAGTTAAAACATGTAAAGCGTTTTAATGGCAAAGCGGACAGAAATGTATGCAGGTGGTTACACAAAGCCAGAGACAAGCCAGCATGCTCTCAAACAAAGGTTCAGCTCCCAGATTCCCACAAGGATCAGCAGCAGCACTGAGCGAGGAGGATTCCACCAGGCAGAGGAAGCTTCTCTTCATTCCTCTGCCCACCCTCACTCCCACCATTCTTTCCCACCTGCTGCCAACTGCTCTGAGCACAGCCTGTTCACCAGGTGAAGGAACAGATACAAAACAACCCCAGCACATTTCTGAATGTTTACTGTGAGACAAGGGAAGGAAAGGTCAGTTTCCCAGGCACAGCTTCCCTTCACGGGCTTGGACTTTAGGCCCACCAGTTTAGTCCTGCAACATGATCATGCAGACAGGATAAAATGGATTTTAAGATAAAAAGTGGTAACCGGGAAGTATAGAAGGAGACAGGCAATCTCACCTGAATTATTTCGAGGATAGTGAAACTTATTGTATAGGTTCCCTAAGTTAATGCCTTGCCAACTGGTTTGGGGGTGATCGTCATTTTATTTATTTAGTTTTGGCATGTCTTCTAGCCCTGCCTGTAGTATATAATGAAAAACAGAACCAGGTTCATGGAGTCTGCTCTGTGCCTGTTGCGCAAACTGTTCATAAAAGCAAGACTTAAAAAAAAGAGACCACGAATGATAGAAAGGGAAAGAATAATTTGATGGTTTTATAAATGTATATAGTTTACCTTTGACCAGCTACTTAAAAGCCAAGATTTGAAATGGAGGAAAAAAATCACAGATTTTCTCATATTGGTTACAAATATTGATTTGAAGGAAAGATTAAAAATAAAATATAATTTCATAATGTAGTATAGACCATAGTGAGACTCATCATTAATAACCAGGTAAGAATCCACCTTGGTACACAAAGACACAATATCGGGATAGGGATAGAAGACTTGTTAGCAGTGTCAGGTAAGGACAAACCTCAAATGACTAAACAGGTCCCTAGAGAACACTATGTAGCACACAAGTATTTTATTGTTTGGCCAGCTGGTTATATCTTTAGCTGCTGTGAGCATGCATTGGGCAGCATATAGAAATAAATGGTTTGTAATACGTTTTGAAGACAGCAAGTCTTTAGTCCCTAACCAGACTGTCTTGGAATTTGCCTTATGTGTGGTATGTTAGCAGTCCCATGATGGTTGAAATCCACTATTTCATATTAACAAATAATTACAACAATGCAAAATTTTCTCTTTCCTCCTCTTTTTCCCCAAGCAAATGAAGTGTGTTTGTTTTCTATTTGGGGTCTCCAAATTCACAAAACTTAATTTACCTCTGTACTCTGTGACTCATACTGTTTTTAGTTAATATCATCTGGCCTTGTGCTAATTTTTATTATTGTCTAGTTCAATTTTTGGAAGTTAGTTCTCAGTCATTAACGTAATAAACTTAAATAATGGCTTTTGGCTGAAACAAGAGGAGCATCTGTGAGAAATCTACAAAGATTAAGACATCATCATGCCACCCGACAGACACAGAAGTGTGACAAGATCTCACAAGAAAACCTAGTGTTATTATGCCAGGACAGGAATGGCACATTCCAGAAGGGCTGGCATTTCCCTGACTCCGCTGCATCCACTGTGTCAGCCCTATCATTCATCCTGCTTAAAGGGAAACCCAGAACACCTCCATTTCTGTCCCTATCAAGGAACAATATCTTCAAGGATATGTATAACTTGAGAAACAAAATTCTGAAAAGTGTACCTCTTCAAGTCAAATTCTCATGTCATGGAGAAAACCTAAAAACACATGACAGGATAACACTCTAAAAATGAGGGTCCCATGAATTCTCTAATGTGGTTTAATTTACATACAGCCAAAGGAAGCACAAGGACCCAAAATGTGGCTATAAAATATCACTTATTTTGTAAAGTTAGAATAAAATTGGCATAATACAAATATCCTTGCCATTCTTCTAGGGTCCTTTCATCTGGTGTCTGTCAATGAAGGATGCAGTTTGTCTTGGGTCAGCTTTCCAAGAAAGGACAAAAATCTCTTTTTTTTGCATATAGCCTCAAGCAATTGACTTTTTTTTTTTTTTTTTTTGGAATGAGATGTCAATCCTAGCTTTATTTACTTAGTAGGAAACTTTCTGCCATATAAAATGCAGGCATAATGGAAGAGAGAGTCTTTTTATACTTTAGTTCCCTCTCCCTTTTTTTTAAACAAAATACTACATGCCAACTTGCAGGTGAAGCTTTGGAAGCCCTGATTTTTCTCAGTTGCCAAGGGTGGCATTGGCAAGGAGAGATACTATTTCACATACATACGCAGCCAGGTTTCCTCTCAATTACTAGTAACATCTGGTATCCCTCTAGGGTCTATTTGAGACCCATAATTATTTCTTTACCATGTAAATGATTAAAAATATCTCTTTCCCAATACCCTGCTTCTTCCAGACTTTACTACTGGCACACCATTGTAAGAAAAATAAGTCAATTCCTAATTCCATGGTTGTGATCTCTGCCTCACAAAATGATAATCAACAGGGAGAGTGGTTCATAAGTATTGGTCTGAACTAGTGATTCTAATACCAAATGTAAGATAATTGCTTTCCTTAGAAACCATCAATCTACTGTTCTCTCCTCACTATTCCTTGTGGATCCAAGAACCCTCTCTCCAGGGACATGTTTGGCTTTCAATATTGTGGGGAAAAATTCTTCAAAAAATGCAAGTAATTTTAAAAAGACCACCCACTTTTAATTTACTTCTATGCTTTATCTTTCTATTGGCAAGAAAGCCAGATTTTCAAACCAATATCTCATTTAGGCCTGGGGAGATATTTAGCCTTAATGGATATGCCAACTCCTGTCTCCTGAGTATAAAAAAGTTCCTTTAACCACTGGATACATTCAGGTTGGAGCAAGAAAGAACACTCCTTGTACATGAAGCGACATGTGCTTTATAAGCACCTCAGAAATTACTACCAGCCTTTTTACTGAGCTGTAGGAGAATTCTAAACTCAACTCTAAGGTCAAAGGAAATACATCAAAAATCAATATTTACATGCATGTGTCTTTAGCAATTATAACAAAATACAAATTTTAAGATAGAAAAAAGCCTGAGATCTCACTATGCCCGAGATTAGCGGTTTATAGAATCCTGCCTGACATCTGTGGACCATCCTTCCTTAATTACGCAGATATTCCGGTGTGTTCTGGGGGGTTTGCAATGTACCACTTCTCCTTGAAGAGTGGTCTGAGAGCTGTGCCCGCGTAAGGGTCTGTGACTCTTTCCTCCTCGTGACTTATCAGTAGATTGGGGCAAGAGCCTGATACACATTAAAGAGCAAGAGCTGTTATTCTGTCTCACCCCGAGAACAGACCATGGCACACCCAGCAGGACTTCAGTATCTGTGCAATGAAGGAATGAGAGAAGACTTTAGGACAATTGATCATCAAAAGCTTCTCGAATGTGTGGGGCTATCTGTAAATGTGGGAGCAGTTCTAAGGATGAGCTGAATAAATGGACTAGAGTGAATGGAACAGACTTATCAGAGGAGATAAGACTTGAACTGACCATGAGGGCAGAGTAAGTTTCCTGTAAGTAGTAGGCTCTCCATAGAGTCGGGTGGGGTAGGGGACAAGAGCCAGGGCCAGGAGTAAAAGGGGACCGGCAGGGAGATCCCTTCTCTCTTTACGTTCTCCACAACCTGTCTCGACAGTGCAAGGTGTTTAAATCCTGGTCCACCATCTGGGGCCTGCCTCCCTGCATGCACCATGCAGCCTTCCCTGTTGTGGCCACTTCCCTGGACCACTTCTTGGAAGCCACATACCAGTCCCCTTGTGACTCCACAGATGGGCAGAGAGGAATGTGCAGGATCCCCAGTCCTTCATCCCTTCCCAATCCTCAGTAATCTCTCCTGTGTGTCTCCACCTGATCTCTCAAGAACATTCTCTCTGTCTTTCTGGACACCCAGCATCACCTTATCAATGGGCTTGAAGTTTTGTGAAAGATAGGGAAAGCTTCTGGGGCTTGTGCTTTCCACACCACAAAGATTCCTGGGCTGGACTTCCAGTAGCTCCCTATTAACAAATCTTGGAGAAAAAACAATTCAGGGGGAAAACATAAATAAATATTACAACTAATTAAGCTTCCACAATTTCTGCCGGTAGCTGTAGGTCCTCTTCCTACTTCCTTAACACACTTTAAGTATATATAAATAAAAGTACAAAGTAAGTTGTCAAAATAAAAAAAAGATGGAAATCAACCCCGAATGCTTGGTTCAAACCCATTCTCTGGGGAACTTAGAATCTAACAGAAAACCTCCAGCACAGCCAAGACCTTTCTTGTCGATGACCATGTTAATTAAATACTACAACAGGGACTGGTCTGGGAATAGGACTACATGTGACTAAGATAATTAAATTGAGGAAAATACAAACTGAACTGAAGCAAAGAGGTTTTATTTCCTGCATGAGTCATCGAAAGAGAGTGATGATTTGCCTATTTGAGAGATGAGATTAAGTAACTCAGAAAATTTAGTGACATCGAAATTCAGCACCACTAATTTTCTCTCTGCAGCCTGCCAGTTTAGTCTCCTGAGACTTCCCAGTGTCCTGGAAATGAATACATCATGCATGTGCGGCAGCCGTGCTAAGCTGAATAAAAGAAATATTTTGTTTGATTTGTACAATAAAACCACAATTAGCTGAAGTGCTTGGAGAATAGAATATCGTGGTTACCTCAGGGTTAGGTAAAGGATTCTTTAGAAAATGCTGGCGAATTCCCTCTCTCTCTCTCTCTCTCTCTCTCTCTCTCTCTCTCCCTCCCTCTCTCTCTCTCTCTCTCTCTCTCTCTCTCTCTCTCTCTCTCTCTCTCTCTCATGACTTTATGTAAAAAGCTGGAGAACACTTTATAAAATCATTAGACTCGGACTTCGCTGGTGGCACAGTGGTTAAGAATCCGCCTGCCAGTGCAGGGGACACGGATTCGAGCCCTGGTCCAGGAAGATCCCACATGCCGCAGAGCAACTAAGCCCGTGCACCACAACTACTGAGCCAGCGATTTAGAGCCCGTGAGCCACAACTACTGAGCCCTCGTGCCACAACTACTGAAGCCTGCGTGCCTAGAGCCTGTGCTCCGCAACAAGAGAAGCCACCGCAATAAGAAGCCTGCGCACCGTAACGAAGAGTAGCCCCCGCTCGCCACAACTAGAGAAAGCCTGCACTCAGCAACAAAGACCCAAGGCAGTCAAAAATAAATAAATGAATAAATAAATTTATTAAAAAAAATCATTAGACTCAGTGAGCCCACTTTCCGGCCTTGGTAAGCAGGGCATGGTGAATTTTAAAAATCCCTTTTAAATTATAAGGAATTTAATATTATATATGTATGTATAATATGTCAAGGAACTTAATATAGTTAAATTATTTAAGTAACAATAATTCTAAAACTTACATGGCCTCTGAGTCACGTTTCAGTGCACTAAGGGAACTAGTCTCAACCTGCTGATTCCGCTATCCCTCAGCAGAGCCCAGAGTATCGTCTGGAGAGGAGTGTTGATGAAGAAGGGGATTCATGCCTCCAACTCCACAGAAAATATGTTGCACAGTCATCTACTCGTTCACACCAGATTTTAACTTGCCCTGGGAATGTTTTTTTGAAATGCTCAAATCCATGTATCATGGCTCTTTTGTAGTTTTTTGAAAACTACTGAAGAAAGTATCCATTTACATAGAAGCTCTAATTACTTGAGCTCCAGTTAACTGGGGTTTTCCAGTTTCCCAGCCTCTCTGTTCTCTCCACTTGGCAGCACTTCGTAGAACAAGATAAAAAGGGCAGCTTCCCCAAGTTGAGGTCAGAAGGGAGTACCGGGAGGGGGCATGCACTGATTTTAGTGAAAAAGAATAATTCGTACTTTGGTTCTGAAATCACTCAATCAACGATGATCGAGTGGCATATTTGCCACTTGGTATTCTAGGGAGTTTCCATTTTATATTAATACTTAAATTGGGGTCATTGTTATTTCTATTTCACTTGTTCTCATGGTTGTTGCTTTGCAAGTGTGTGTGTGTGTGCGTGTGTTTAAACCGAGCCTCTGAACAGTACTGAGGCCAGCACTGGTGTAGGGGTGGAGGCTGCTGCAGAGCAGAGTTTCCACCTCTGGTGTCCATCTCTAACATGGGTGGGCTTGGTGCTCTTCTGGGCGTTTGCAGGGAGCTAAGCTGACTTTACGCAGAGGTTGAGAAAAGTGGAGGCGATCACTGACGTCCTCCTCGCTGCTCAGGCAGCACCATCTCGCTTATTTGGTTAGTACCCATCTCCTGGTTTCCCTGTGGTGCTTCCTCCCTCAGGGCTGTCATTCCTAAACCTTGCCCCTCATCCCCCTTAGCCATTCCCATGCCCCAGCAGTTCAAAATGCATGTTGTCCTGCTCCTTTCTTAGGGAGCCTGCTCTCAGCTAGCTATCCTGTGGGATGGGATTTGCCAAGCCTAATTCACACTAAGATTTTAGAGATTAACAACTTAATATGTAAATTCTCCTAAGTAACAAACTCAAAATTTTTTATATCTTTATTGGAGTATAATTGCTTTACAATGTTGTGTTAGTTTCTGCTGTACAACAAAGTGGATCTGCTGTATGTATACCTATATCCCCATATCCCCTCTCTCTTGAGCTTCCCTCCCACCCTCCCTATTCCACTCCTCTAGATCATCAAGCTGATCTCCCCGTGCTATGCAGCTGCTTCCCACTAGCCATCCATTTTACATTTGGTAGTGTATACATGTCAATGCTACTCTCACTTCATCCCAGCTTCCCCTTCCCCTTCGTGTCCTGAAGTCCATTCTCTATGTCTGCATCTTTATTCCTGCCCTGCCATTAGGTTCATCAGTACTGTTTTTCTAGATTCCATATATGTGCGTTAGCATACGGTATTTGTTTTTCTCTTTCTGACTTACTTCACTCTCTATGACAGACTCTAGGTCCATCCACCTCATTACAAATAACTCAATTTTGTTCTTTTTATGGCTGAGTAATATTCCATTGTATATATGTACCACATCTTCTTTATCCATTCGTCTGTCGATGGGCATTTAGGTTGCTTCCATGTCCTGGCTATTGTAAATAGTGATGCAATGAACATTGTGGTACATGTCTCTTTTTGAATTACGGTTTCCTAATAGAACTTTCCTGATATCCCTCTGTTGTCACCCTTAAAGTGCCTGCCTACTTCTACGAGAGAGGCAGGGCCTGTGTGGTATCCCCCATTGTACAGAGGTAGCTGCTGTGTTGTTCTAGGATTTATAGTCCATTTGGCTAGTTGCTTTACAGGGTCCCCGTACTAAAGTCTCAGAACCAGGAGTAACAAGGATGTCAGCTTAACAGAATACCATGTAAGAGAGCTGGTGGAGGGCTTCCCTGGTGGCACAGTGGTTGAGAGTCCGCCTGCCAGTGCAGGGGACGTGCCCCGGTCCAGAAGGATCCCACATACTGCGGAGCGGCTGGGCGCGTGAGCCATGGCCGCTGGGCCTGCGCGTCCGGAGCCTGTGCTCCGCAACGGGAGAGGCCACAACAGTGAGAGGCCCGCGTACCGCAAAAAAAATGAGAGCTGGCGGCCTGTAACGACCTAACTGAGAAAAGAATTTGAAAAACAAGAGATACATGTATATGTATAACTGAATCACTTTGTTGTACAGCTGATACTAACACACCATTGTCAATCAACTGTACTCCAAAATAAAACAAAAAGTGAAAAAAAAAAGAGATTTGGTGGCCAGAGAACTGTGATTGAACACTCATTGCATTTTTCTCACTGGCTTGCAGCCCACTTTTTATCATGCTTGTTGCAGTTGTTAACGTCACCAAAGTGGGTCACAGAAATTAAATCCACACCTCAGCTGACCTGGGTAAAGCTAGGACAAAAGGAGAGCTGTTTGTTTTAATTTATTTTACAGTGACTCAAACCCTGTTTACTGTCTCTGGTTATGTTGCTTAGAAACCTCATAATTCTGACTTGACTCCAAGTTACAAATGGAACATTTGGAAAACTATGGAAAATTGTTCTTGGAACTCTAGCATCATTCGAGAAAATTTTTTCCATGTTAACTCTGCATATCTCTTATACATAAGGACAACTGCGTAGATGTAACTTAAAACTATAATTTTGGTTGTTAATCCATGTGTCATAAAGGAGGAAACATTTTCTTCTTTTCCCCAAGTTCCTGCCTCAGATGATAAAAGAGACAATTCCACTAAATCAAAGAAAGCTTTCACCCTCATTTCCTCTATTCATTCTTTCTAGGGAGGAAAGTGACCAAAACTAATAAGCAGACCTGCCCTCTGTTAGGCAGCAACCATTGCCCACCTGTGGCCTCTTGTTCTCTCTGCCACTGCTGGTGCCCACCTCCCTTCCACGTTGTGAGCCCACTGGGGAAGGACCTGTCCCTGCAGCTAAAGGCCAGTGCTTGTCTAGCTGCTTCACCAGGACCAGGTGGGTAGATGTAATTCAAGGCAATAGAAGGAACTCTTGGATCCTAGTCCAAGGTACACTCTCCAGCCTGGCCTTACCAGTAATCGTGCTGTTATTTTAATAGGTTTCTTATTCCTACATCTATTTCTCAGTCTGCCCAGAACTTGAGAGAAGAGTGAATCACTCAAGCCCAACATTTTAATATAATGAAATCATAGAATAGTAGTATATTTACCCCTGGAAGTAATCTTAGAGATCATAATTCCTTCATGTTCTATGAGGAAATGAAGACCTGGGGGCATTAAGCTCCTTGCGCAAAGTTACTTAGGTAGTCAGCGACCATGATGGGATGAAAACTCAGTTCTCTGGACTTTGGATTCAGTGATCGTTCCATTACTGTTATGTTATTCAGAGCCAGCCTTGGTCATGAGCACTTGAAATATTTGTGTCTGTCTCCGTGTCATCCTCTTGGGGGTCTTCAACATCCAAAGATGGCCCTTTAGCAGACAGGTCTTTTCTGACATTCCTCATCTCCAATGAACCTTTGTCACCACCTCGCTTGAGCCAATCGCTATGAGTCATGCACAGAATACTGTCAATAGCTGAAGTTTCTCTACCACCAAAATCATGAATTTAAGTACTTTTATTTTCTTCTTAGCCTCTTGCCCATCCTTCCTGCTTGCTCATAAATCACTACCGTTGCAGCTGTGTTTTAACTACACTGAGACCTCCATCAATTGACTCTCTAGCTTCTCCTCCTTGTTTTCACTTTCTCAATATCAAGCTTAGATTCCAGGGCCCTTCGTTTCTATCACTCTTCTTATTTATTCCCCTAATCCTACTGACCTTTCATCTTTTCACTAGACCCTAACCAAACAACCTGGGATGAATCTAACTATTCAACTTCCCCGTTCCTGAACACGGGCAAATGAATATTGCTGAAGAAAATCACACAGCCAGGAAAATCTGTCGTGTTATCAATTCAAGGTCTCTAACTTCTCATGTGAAGGTACCATAGCCCAAGAATCTTACTCTGTTTCTCCAGTCATCTCATTCTCAAACCTTGTCCATGTTCCTCAAACCTGAGTCCCTTTCTCCCTCATCTCTCAACAGCAGTTGCCCCCTTGTTTAGGTAAAATATAAATCACCAGGTGAGAACTCCTCAACTTTGCATGATCAAACCCATTTTCTTCTCTTCCCATCACAAAGGAGGAGGCATGCCTCCTTCCCAAAGTCAATTCCTTCACCCATGCTAGGAGCCCCTCTCTCTCACCTCCTGAATACCCTACACGGGTGTTTCTCTCCCAATGCGCCAGAGCACACTTGAGACTCTTGGACTCTTCACACGCCTGTCAGACAAATGTATCTTTGCTATGACTAAGAACCCTCACAGTCATTGCAGAATCTGTGAGACAAAATATCAAGGGATACTGGTCCAGCAGCCTAAAGTATTCTAGCACATATTTAAAGTGCGCCATCCCACTCATATAAAGCCTATCCCTCTGTGATAGATTATTTCAATAAGCACTTAAATATGCTGGAGACTCTGTCATCTTCAAAACAAGAAAATGTATGAGCAGTGGACAGAAATGCTCCCTCCATTCTTCTTTATGTCTCTACTACCTTATCTTCTCAAAAGGATGTCTGCACTTTCTCCTTCCATTTCCTCACCTCCCTTCACTCTTTAACTCTCATCTGTTTATCTCCCCACCTGCCCCTATAACCACCCCTTACTAAGCTCAGCAGAGAAAGTTCCCTTTCTCTTCTCACCTTACTTGGTGTCTCAGCAGTATCCACCCCAGAAGACCATCCCTTCCATCCTAAAACATGAAGATGACGTTGTCCTCTCCTCATTTCCTTCAGAATCCACAAGCCGTCTGTCTCTCAGTCTGTTTCACTCCTTGATTCTGGTGGGCACTATGATTACCTCCTTAATATCCAGGCTCCTTTATTTTGATAACTGAACCAGTGTTGTCCAGATAGGCAAGCCTCAGGCTCACAACCAATGAGCAGTAGAGAACCTAACTTCACTCTCAACGTTTGTGTGGGTTGTACATGGTTCAAATTAATCACCATAATCCCATTCTCAAGTTTACCAAATTTTGGCTCAGAGATAGACATGTGACCCAACTCTAGCCAATGAAAGGAGAGCTTTCCCTAGGGACTTCAGAGGGGGAAGCCTCCTCCTTCTCTGAGAAAGTAGCAGACCCACTCTCCCTTTCAGTATGGAAAAAGATGCATGTAGCCTTCGAAATTGTAGGCAGCCATCCTGAGACTGCAGAAGGACTCAGCCTTAGAAGGAAGCTAACACCACATGAGGCAACACCGAGAAGTGGGAGAAAAGTGAGAACTTGGTGACGCAATTAAACTGATGAATCTAATTAAAGCCCATGTTGCCACTGGTTGTTCTTATGTCATAACCCTTTATTGTTCAAGCCAGTCTGGGTTGGTCTAATATTTGCAACCAAACTCATTTCTGACTCACTGACTGGCCTTTAATCTTTGGATTTCCTCTAGTATCTGGTTGTTTTTTCTCTTCCCAATTTTCATCCATCCCCGTGGCGCCAGTGACCATTTATATGTTGACAATCAAAATTATATCTCTAGACCAGACCTCTCCTCTAAAGACTAGCTATGTATATTCAACTGCTGACTGAGTATCTCCCTCTGCATGGCTCATAAGTAGCTTATACTCATCAAGTCCAAAACTAAAGTTATCTACTCCTCCCCCTACTCACCCAGGCACTCACATACAACCCATTCCTCCTACAGGGTTCCCTGGCTTAATAAATGCACCAAGTCTGAAACTTCTGAGTCAGCTATATCTCTTCCCTCTACCTCACCCCTCATATTCAATCAATTTTCACATTCTGCCAGTTCTACTCCTGAGTAATTCTAACCTATTTTTCTCCATCTTTGCTTCCTCTCTCTTAGTCTAAACCTCTGATATCTTTGCCTGAAATATGCAATAACCTCTGCTATCTGGTCTCCCACCTCTACGCCTGCCACTCTCTAGTGTGGCCACTTTGCAGGCTGAAGGAACTTTGTAAAATGGAAATTCATCATGATGTTCTCTGCTTAAACTTAGTGCCCAAAATCATTATAGTTAATATCATAATCTCACGTAAGTTCTTCCCCAAAGCAATAGTAACTGTTACTGCTTTCTATTTCATTTATTTGGCTCATTTATCAAACTCCTAGGTTCTTTGCAATATTTCATTTACTCTTCCCAAGAACACTGTGGAGAAGCTTATATGCTGCCATTCATTTACAAGGGAGGAAACTGAGGTTCAGAGAGGAGGTTAAGCAGCTTTCCCAAGGTTACCCAGCTGGAAACAGGAGAGTTGGAATTTGCTCAGTTCCAGTGGTTGAATTCTGAACTGGTACTTAGACTGACTACAAGCCTCTGTATGACTTGGTCCCTCCTCACCATTCTAGCTTCATCTCAGGAAGCTCTTCACAGCTTAATAATCCAGTCACAACAGTCTCTTCCTGTCTCTCAAATATGTGGCCCTTCCTCACCAGTTCTCTATGTCTGGAATATTCTCTCCCTTCTCTGAAACAGGTCAGGTATCAGAACTTACTGATGTGGTGTCTCATAGATATCATCAAAGACCCAGGTTCTTGGGCTTCCCTGGTGGCGCAGTGGTTGAGAGTCTGCCTGCCGATGCAGGGGACACAGGTTCGTGCCCTGGTCCGGGAAGATCCCACATGCCGCGGAGCAGCTAGGCCCGTGAGCCATGGCCGCTGAGCCTGCGCGTCCAGAGCCTGTGCTCCGCAACGGGAGAGGCCGCAACAGTGAGAGGCCCGCGTACCGCAAAAAAAAAACAAAAAAGACCCAGGTTCTTTATGCTCTCTGCTCTGACATCCACAGCCTCTGTTTCATCCTTCTGGGCCGTGAACTAGCGCATGCAGTATTTAGGCAAGCAGTAGAAAAGGCTGTTTTTGGTTCATTTATGGGATTTCCTAGGTCTGATTTTTCTTACAATGATTTGGGCCATTTGTCCTTGGGATAGTTTGACACTTTGGGGCCAGTGGATATAGTTTAAATTGCAGGAATATATTCTTGATAGACCGTATAGTACAACATTAGAGGCTGAAGTTGACAAAATTGGACCACAGCTTGCTGCAAAGGCTTGTGTGGACCTGAGAGCCAGTTCAGTGTTTGACAGCAGGTGGAATTTGAAGATAGCCTCCATGGTCATTATCCATCCACGCACCCTTCTCATGGAAATCAAGCTGAGCACTTCCATAGACTTATCCCTCAGGCTTTCAAAATTAGAGAGATCTGTTATTGCCCACCACTTTCTGGACCAGACCCTCGATTACTATTCAAACTCAGCATGAAGGATTTTCTTGAAGAATCAGAGAAAGAAGACCTAAATATCACTGTTAAGAAACAGAAAATTGATACTATTCTCATTCAAGAAACCAGGAGCAAATACTGCTACCATGTATAGTTGAGAAAAGAACAAGTTGATTTAAAATTTGTAAGACACAGGATATATGAAGAATGCAGCAATCCTTATCTTTTTTATGTTACTTTTATAAAAATGATGTTTGAAATGAAAAAGAATGAATATTCAGCATCAAATCATGCAATTACTGGTATTATCTAAATTCTTCTACTAGGTGTTTATTTTTCATAAAATATTGATGTATTTTAACCTATTTAAAATACCTTCAATGAGGAAAATGCCATAGAATAAATTTGTATTGTACAATTTTTTAAAAAATTCTATAAACTTTCATAGGTATAAGATATGGCAACATGCTTCCTCTTTCACATCTGGCTGAAGAGAGAGTAACTGTTTTTACCCAACTGTGGAACAACATTTCTTCCCCCTCAAAACTGAGGCCAACTTAGGCCATGGGCTCTCTACTGCTGAACAAGTAATTGTCACTAGAAGTATGTCATCTGTGACAAGGGGTATGGGATTACTAATGTGGCTTAGACCATTTGTATGTATCCTGGAAGCAGAGGCCAATTTCCCAAACTGTATTGCCGTGACATGGTGACCAAGGGGATGGAGTAGACATTGTTGCATCAGCTGTAATGTTCTCAATATCAACCCTAAACCAGCTAAGTACCATTAATATTTCAAGTCTCAGTTTTAAACTGAGACCAAAAATTAATTCATTCAATGCATATTTTTTGGATGCTAGACATTAAGCTAGGCACTAGGTTTACAATGGTGAGCAGAATAGATAGGATCCCTGTCTTGTGGAGCTTATAGTTTAGGGGGAAGGATAGTAGAAACTGAACCCAAGCAAACATGTAATGATAATGCGTGGTGGGTGCTCTAAGGGAGAACAATTAGTATAAGAGTAGTGGTCAAAATTAAGATATGGTGTTAGCTACCAAATATAAAATAGATAGCTAGTGGGAAGCAGCCGCATAGCACAGGGAGATCAGCTCGGTGCTTTGTGAGCACCTAGAGGGGTGGGATAGGGAGGGTGGGAGGGAGGGAGATGCAAGAGGGAAGAGATATGGGAACATATGTATATGTATAACTGATTCACTTTGTTATAAAGCAGAAGCTAACACACCATAGTAAAGCAAGTATACTCCAATAAAGATGTTAAAAAAAGATATGGTGTTAGAAATGTCCGTCTTGAAGAAATGCAGATCAGCTCAGACCAGAAAGATGAGTAGACAATTGCCAGGCAATAGGAGAAAGAAACAGCAAGTAGAAACAAGTAAGGAAAACAAACAAACAAACAAAAAAAACCCAGCCCAAGGTACCTGACAAGCAATCTAGTCTCCTTTCACTTCACCAATCATTTGCTTCTTTATTTTTTCCTTTCCAAAGGATGTGAACATCTGTGGAGACTTGTAACATAAAATTTGTAAGCCTATATACTATCAATATAAGGGCATCACTTCCAGCAGGTGGAAGGGGGAAGTGGGGAGGAAAGATCAAGGATGGTAAGGGTAGCTAATGTCCTGTTTATACAGAGAGGCTTGAAATACTGGCTAAATCGATGGGACTAGAAATAAGAGTATAAATATGTTATCTTTAACATTTTTAAGATAGACATCAGGTTTAATATTAAGTGAGCAAAGGCTTTCTGTGCCTTCAAAGTCCCAGTGAAGAAAAAAATATAGAAGTGCTAAGCTGAAGAAAATCATAACAAGATAGCAGGGAAACAAAGAGGGAGGGCAAGACCCTGTCCCTGGAATTCAGGCCATGGTTAACCATATAAAAATGTCAGTTGTTCCTAAGAAAATATCATATAAACTCTATTAATAGAAGTTTCTCTGCTTTCTGTAAAGTGAAAGTAAATAAGTGAATAGAGTGTCCTTTTCAATGATTCCATCTTTTTAAAGCAATAAATGCTGAATCCCAAGCCAGATACGAAACAACTAACCTGTGCTCCTTCTACTACTGTTGTGTTTCACCATGACACTAGTTTGTCACCCATCTCTAAAGCAGAAGAAACCAGAGGTATTTCCTGTAAAGACTTCAGAAGTGTTTGAATATTTTGTTAGCTTCATTTGACAATTTGAAATTATATACTGCAATCTACAGTATTTTGCAAAATATGTTTAAAATGATGTATTTTAAGTAACAGTGGCAGAAATTCACTAAATCAATGAAAGCTGATCATTTAAAGACTGGTGTTGTTTTGGAGGAAACTTGAGAAGTTCTTCAAGGTTGGCAATTGCTTTTGCTCCTCTCTTACCTGGCAACAAAATTCAGGAAGTACAAGATGAATCACACATTTGGCAAAAGCTGTGAGATGAATCAAGTCCTGGGTGAGAAAATTTAGAAGTACCATCCATGGAAAATGTGAGAAAAACAAGGCCTTCCAGCAGGAAGGCTCAGCTCTCTAAAGCTCTACAGTCTCCCTGGTATGATCTCGGTTTCAAGTCTCTGCCATTTTTAATTTAAAGTGTGCATACTGCCATTGCTTTCACGATTATCAGCAAACAGAGTCAAAGGACTGTTAGGTTTCTAACCAGGGGGGGAAATGTGCAAAATATATTTTAAACAGTTAATATTACTAGATATTTCACACATCCAAATATCCAGATGGCGATTCAGCAGGACTGGTCTAAGTTTCATGTACATGGAAGTTATCCAACTTGGAAAAAGCTCAGATTTAGGCTCTGACAACCTAGGTTGTGACCCCAGCTCTGGAAAATTTCCAGCTTTTAATCATAGAAATAAAATTAATGTATATTGCACAGGGTTGATTTGAGGATCGTTTGAGATCATGTGAACATTTTGTAAACCATGGCACACTGTGCACTGTGTCCTCCATCCCCACTTACCTGTTTCTAGGTCATATCCTTTCCACCTCCACTAGGCTTTTGTTCCATAAAGAATTCCAGACACACACATAGGAGAATGCCATGTAAAGATGGAGACAGAGATTGTAGTGATGTGTCTTACCAGCCAAGGAAGACTGATTGCTGGCAACAACCAGAAGCTGGGAGAGAGGCATGAAACAGATTTTTCTGTCCCATCCTCTAGAAGAAACTACCACTGCAGACACCTTGATTTTAGATTTCTGGCCCCCAAAATGTGAGAGGCCAGACCTCACACATGGTTGTTTTAAGCTAATAAGTTTGTGATTGCTTGTTAAAGCAGCCCTAAGAAACTAATATAGTTTTTCATCTAAAAGGTAAATATTCAAATTCCTTAACACTCAGCAACCCCATTTCTAGGAATATGCCCAAAGAAATTTTGCACGTGAACACCTTATTCATAAAATGATGCATTTTGTTCACAGTATGGTGCAACATGTTCCACCATTGATTAGACAATGTGACACAGTCTCAAAGGGAAATATTTATACAGCAATGAAAATGAATGAATTATGGCTACATGCAACAACACGGAGAAACCTTGGTAATCTAATGTTGAGTAAAAGAAAGTAAGTCTCAGAAGACTGCATGTGGTACAATTTTATTTTTATAAGACACAAATGCTAGCAAGATTAAGCAAAATATCAACTATACGTGTATCTGTGATTAAGCAGTTTCTTAAAAAAACCTAAATATGTGCTTACCATCTGATTTGGTAATTTTACTTTTAGGCAATTATCCCAGATAAATGAAAAGTTAGACTTACACCAAACCTGTACATTAATGTTCACTGCAACTTTATTTGTAATAGCCAAAACCCAGAAACAAGCTATATGCCTCCAACAGGTAAATAATTAAGCAAACTGTGGCACATCTATACCACAGAATACTACTTACCAATTAAAAAAACCTATTGATAAACATAACAACTCGTATGGATTGCAAGAGAATTATGCTGTGTGAAAAGAGCCAATCTCAAAAGTTTGCATTTTATATTCCATTAATATAGCATTCTTGAAATAACAAGAGAACAGATTAGTGGTTACCAGGGGTTAAAAAGGAGTAAGGGGGCAAGGAAGATGACTTTGGCCATGAAAGATGGCCTGAGGGATCCTCGTGATGAAACCGTTCTGTGTCAGCAGTGACTACACAAATCTAAACATGTGAATAAAATTGAATAGAACTAAACATACACGCACACAAACAAGTGCGTGTAAAACTAGTGAGATTTGAATAAAGTTGATAGACGGTATTAATGTTTTTTAAAAAAACAGTTGAATTCCCTCTTTATTTCAGTTTTCATTCATTCATTGACTCATTTGTTCATTCAACAGCTATTTGCTGAGTACTGTATGCCAGCCACTATGTGGTCAAACTAATTCATCAAAGTTGTGAGATATGTTACAATGGAAAAATGTCCAATGCCTTCAAAATGTAAAACAGGGAGACCTCGCTCTGTCATCTGTGTCAGTGAAGTCTTTCCTGAGAGAGAAAGCATTGCTTAAGCTAAAACTTAATGGATGAGTAAGCAGAAGCTAGGTAAATAGCTAGGATCCGGCTTGGGGGGAGAAACTGTTTCAGGAGGAGAAAATGTATGTGTTCTCTCAAGTATTGCCTTGAGCTGGGAAGCAACATGGCTTAGAAGAACTGAAAGATGTTCAAGACAGGAGCACAGAGAGTGACAGGGAGAGAGGTGCAAGATGCAGATGAGATATTCAAGAGCTAGATCACCCCATCTGAGTCTTGTAGGCAAGTGCATGAATGGGGTGGCTGGGGAGAGTGAACAAGGTCACTGGAGATGAGGGTACCAAGGAACGAAGACATCAAGGAGTTGTATGGGCATCCATATGAACAATGGCGATTGCAGACACCCAGTCAAAGAGGGGATGGGTGACAGAGTCTTCAGCAGACGATTAAAAGTTTCAATCATGGTACCAAGGAGTGGCTGGAGAAATTTTATTTCCCACCCCATAATCTCCATCAAACCTCCCAAAGTCACCCAAATAGTAGTAGTAGTCATGGTAGCAAAAATATCAATATGGACAAGAGATCATTTGTTCTGTGGTGGGGCGGGAAGTTAGGTGTCAACTGCTAGATCAGGTTGATGCCTGGGGAAGGTACCCTTTTTTAAAAAGTGTTTACTGGAGTATAGTTGATTTACAATGTTGTGCTAGTTTCAGGTGTACAGCAAAGTGAATCAGTTATACATGTACCTATATCCACTCTTTTTTAGATTCTTTCCCCACATAGGCCATTAAAGAGTACTGAGTAGAGTTCCCTGTGCTATACACCAGGCTCTTATTATTAGTTATCTATTTGATTTATAGTAGTGTGTTTATATCAATCCCACTCTCCCAATTTATCCCCACTCTTATCCCCTGGTAACCATAAGGTTGTTTTCTATTGATACATCTGTGACTCTACTTCTGTTTTGTAAATAAGTTCATCTGTACCCTTTTTTTTAAGATTCCACATATAAGCAATATCATATATTTGTCTTTCTGTGTCTGACTTACTTCACTCAGTATGACCATCTCTGGGTCCACCCATGTTGTTGCAAATGGCATTACTTTGTTCTTTTTTATGGCTGAGTAATATTCCATTGTATATATGTACCACATCTTCTTTGTCCATTTCTCTGTTGATGGACATTTAGGTTGCTTCCATGTCCTGGCTGTTGTAAATAGTGCTGCAATGAACATCAGGGTGCACGTATCTTTTCGAATCTTGGTTTTCTCTGAGTATATGCCCAGGAGTGGGATTGCTGAGTCATGTGGTAATTCTATTTTTAGTTTTTTTAAGGAACGTCCATACTGTTCTCCATAGTGGCTGCACCAGTTTACACCAACAGTGTAAGAGGATTCAAAAGTGACCCTTTTGATAGGAATCTGCTGTCTTCAGCTTCTCCCTCTCTACTGGATTCTTTCAGTTTGCAGATAAGTTCCAATCTTCCTCATTGTAATATTCCCCCTTAACCCTGCACCCACTCTGGCAACTGCTCACAGCTAAACTTGCTGAAATGCTGATGGCTGTGGACGATGGTGTCAGATTTGTCCTTGGGGACAGGAGAAGGAACTTGGCTGCAAAGGTCACCTCTGTCACTGTCATTCAACTCCCACTCCTATACCAGGCTATGGGGGTCCACTGAAATGGTGGAAGATTCTTTATCTTTTAGCCTGGCTTACGAAGAGAGAGAAAAAAAAGCTGGGAAAGACAAAAGGCCACTTCTTGTCGTAAAAAGGCAGAGGAAAACTTTCTGAAGGTGTGAAGTTGGGCAGCCTTATCTATCTAGTTACAAAAAGTAGCCACAGGGAGGTCACTACCTCTTATCCCAGTGAGATGAGATAGACCACTTACGCTTATCCACCTGATGGGAGATAGAGCAATGTAGAAAACACATTAAAGGCCAAGCAGAACACAAGTAGGGCTAGAGTCATCTGATGACAGACCTGAACCTTCTGCAAAGGACTTTGATGGCTGAGGGCCATTTCTCTCACAGCACAGCCTTCAGGGGAAAATAGCACCTGCCAAGATTTCAGGGTGTCCTTAACAGGAACCCAAGTGCTTGAGCATTTTAACATTAGAAGAAGAAAAATTCAACAGAGCTGTGTTTTGGATGCAAAGCCCCCAAAGATAGCAAACCAATAAAAGAGAAGAAAGGGCACCAACACTGCAGTTCTACAGAGGATGTAGTGTTCCTTGTGGCTGATAGTGAAGGAGGGAAAAAATGCAAGCAAACAATGAAAAGCTGAAAAGTCAGACTCCAATAAGGTCCAAGAGAAGAGACTCGTTATAGACGGTGACTCTGGAGTGAGGTCAGAGCCACAGGGCTCCTCCCGCATTCAGACACAGCCACACCCTGCTCAATTTTGGGATGGAAGTCTGCAGAAAACACACAGAAAGTCAGATTTTCAATGTCCAATCTTCTGCCCATAGACTGTTCATTTCCAGAACTTTCTCCCCCCCAGAACTCTCTGATGGCATTCAGAAGGAAATTATGAATAATTAAAAAGGAAACCAAATGAGTGGGGATTCAGATAGCACAGAAAAGAAAGGAGAAGAGAAGGGGGGAAAAAACAGGAGGAAAAAAAAAAAAAAGCAAACCTGTGTGCTCTAATAGGGCTATCATCAAATAATTCCCTGGGAGGAGAGGGGTTTCCAGGGTTAGGAGACAGTCACTGTGACATTTAAAACACATATGACTGGGCTTCCCTGGTGGCGCAGTGGTTGAGAGTTCGCCTGCCGATGCAGGGGATACGGGTTTGTGCCCCGGTCCGGGAAGATCCCACATGCCACGGAGCGGCTGGGCCCGTGAGCCATGGCAGCTGAGCCTGCGCGTCCGGAGCCTGTGCTCCGCAACGGGAGAGGCCACAGCAGTGAGGGGCCCGCGTACCACACACACAAAAAGAATAAAGAATAAAGAAGGGGTGTCCTCAGGCAAAGAGTGGATTGGACCCTTTCATTATAAGAGAGAGAGGTTCACACAAGCAGATTCAAACAGGGAAGAGTTATTATGATTACACACATGGGGCAATGAAGGACAAAGGTTTCTGAATGGAAAGAAACAACAGGGTGTGCTCTGTTTTCCTCTGCCACATCACTCATGCTACTTTAGGATTTCTGCTTCCTCACAAGATACAGTTTGCACAGACCATCGTTTTTCTTTATCTTGTAGCATTTTCTCAGTGTCCGCAACCACTACCAATTGCCACATTTCCTCCATGTTTGTCAACACCAGCTCCTGAAGGAAAGAATCCTGATTGGTCCAGCTAATCTTTTTGCACTAGGCTTTCTCAGCCTCAGAATGGACCCCACTCCCAACCCAACCCACTGTGGCTGGGGGTGGAACATGATAAATCAGATGTTGATAACCCCCTGTTTACAAATCCACAGGGTCTTAGAAAGAACTCTGTCCTCTTCACCATAACCTACACGGCCCCACATGGTCTGGCCTTGCCTGCCTCTCTAACTTCATTTCAGGATGAAGTTTGTAAACCACCTCAGGGGTTTTTTCCTGCCTAAGCGCTACTGTATATGCTCTTCCCGCTGCCCATTCATGACTAGAATGGGAGCTCCATGAGACAGAGACCTTGTGTGCCCTATTCACCATAGAATCACTCATGCTTGGCACAATGTCAAAGACAACGGGGACTCAGAAAGTGTTTGTCAAGTGAATGTTGAACTAATGGTAGACACACAGCTGCCTAAGGCAGGGAGTGTGGTTGGAAAAGATACTTACTGATATCTAGCTCATTGGCTGAGAGCATCTCCTCCCATGTTCTCTACTGCTGTTTTCCACTGACTATATATTATCAAAGTTCTATTCCCGATTTCTGATGCGCATTTCCGTTCCTCTGAATATCTTCAACTAGGCATTCCTCACTGATGTTAGGCTTACACTGGTCTCACAACCCTGCACCCCCTTCCGTGTTCCTTCATTCTTATGTTTTCCCCACTTAACTGCTCACCGAAATCAGAAACCTCATAGTCATCCCTTGTACCTGCCCATTACTTACCCCTTAAATCAATTCTCTTATGAAATTATTTTTACTTTCCCTTTTTAAATAGCTTTCAAATTCACTCTCCCCTCCCTGGTCTCATAGCTGATCCCTTCCTCCCTCTCTTGCACATTTCCCACTCTTTTCTCCTGCCCTTGCCCATTGTTCCCCTGTGATACTGAATGCCTTATTCTTTGAAAACTCCTATATTTATGTGCATCCTGTTTCCTCTACTTGGAATGCCTTTCCCAGCCACCCCTGGTAGCCTTAAACCCCCAGGAGAACCAGTCAACCTTTAAACACTAAATGGACAAACCCTCTCTTCCGGAAAGAATGGTGAAGGAAGTTGAAGAGGAAAAAAAGTTCCTGCTATGTTTAAAGTCCTTAGGAAAAAGTAAAAGAACTTGGAAGACATGAAGTCCAAATATCTGAGTGTTTTGCCCACAGGACACTCTTAAAAGCAAGGGGAAGAAAAGTAGACAATAGAAAAGTAGACGATACTTTAGACAATACTAAACACTGTCACACAGAGCCTAGTAGATGAAACTGGGATGACTAAAATGGCAAGAAAAGCTAGCAACTACTACGTTCCTGTGTTAAATGCTCCAAATTAGCATTTGTCATCAGGATCAGAGGTGCTCATGACATGAGCCTTTAGGTCTGAAAGATGTTGCACCTTCTTCACTGTCACCAAGTCTTCAGTGGCTAGTCTGTTAAGCTCATCTCATACCTGAAGTAAGTAAGTGAACTGGTCCTCAGCATAGTTGTGACAAAATCAATAATCTCTTATTGCACCATCATTCACTAATTCTGACACCGTCTGCATAAAGGATCTGATCTATACCTCTGTAGTTGGAAAACATTTCAAAGAGACAGACAACTTATTATGGCCTTTAAGTTAATTCTGCATGGGGTGGGGTGAAGAAAGAAACCACCCGTTTAAATTTTTTGAGGAGGACATAGTGTTAACAGGGAAAACCAGACCATTTTAGATCATATTAAAAGAATGAACCAAAGAGTCCACCAGTGACATAGATTTCATCTCTTCTGTGAGCCTTTTCATTACGCTCTACATCAGGATAGAATTCATGCTCCTATGACCTTCTCTTGCATATTTATATTATCACACATATCTCACTCCACTGTGGTTATTTGTTTATGTATCTGTCTCCCCTACAGGATTGTAACCTATTTAAGGACAGAGACACTTTGCACCATTTGTCCTCTCTGTGTCTGCTCAGGCTTGACCCTGATGAACTAACTATACTAAACTTAACTAAAAAAGGACTCTCTGTGTCCTCCCAGAGATGTTACTGGTACAGGAACACTCTAAGCCAAAGTAAAGAATATGCATGTATTTTATTGACTACAACTCTGATGCCTAAGTAGGAGCAATGTCCAAAACAAAGCCAAGTTTCCTAACAGGACTTTAAATCAAGTGTTCTCTGTTTTTGAGAATCTGTCCCAACCTCTTGCTCCGTCTGTCTAACTCTTGATGATTGCTTAATGCTCTGCAGCTGTTTTCACTTCCAAGATTTTAAGTTTTTCTTTCACTGACCAAAAGGCACTGAACAGCTTATAAGGAAATAGTATTTTGAGTGGAATTACTTCTATTTCCCTCCCAATTTTGCTCCCCTGCCACCATCTGCCGCAAACATAATCTGGCCTTTCTCACACGGTCCATCCAATAGCTACCTGTGAATTCCATCACCTTAAATTCCTGTGCAGAATTCCTCACTTATGCACCAGCTCAGCACATCCATCTATCCCAAGGCTTGTTGGTGATGTAGTTTCTACTCTACTTTCCTTCATACGTGCTGCACATCATCGGACAATCCATAAACTCAAATTGTCTATGAAAATGCCGCTGAGGAAGCACAGTCCGTAAATCTTTACATGGAAAAACTACTAGAGGAGATGGCCTAAGGATGACTTGGGTCAAGTCCCAATAGCCCAATAGAAAGCGTTTCTCTTGCAAGATAGATTGTCTAACTGTCCCGTTAAAATGATGTTCTCTTTGCATATTCTTTGCCTGGGATGTTTAGCCAAGTGCCAAAGCCTAAAGAAAAGAGCAGAGGGCTAGAAGTCCTGAATCCAGGGCTCTAGACTCAGCTTGAAACTAGCTCTGTGATCCTGGCCAAGTTGCCTACTTCTTTCAATTGTCATTGTTGAATTCACCAGGCAAGCGCTTGGGCTAAGGAAAAAAAAGTACTGAACCTGTGATAAAGGTGCTTTTAATAGTGTCAAGAACTGTGAAGGGTCTGAGATTGTAGCTTACTTAAAATATAACAAGTTAGTCTGCCATAATTTTGTGGATGCTGGTAAAAAAAACAAACTCTGAGATTCCTGGATCAGAGACCGAGGACTTTATTATCATGGCTTAGCAAGCTGCGTGAGCATCTGCACATTTGCATCAGTTGCCCTTGCTCCCAGGTTGCACAGGTATGACGCAGATGGCCCCAGAAGGAAGCCTGTGTACCACTGATTGGATTTCAGGACAGGGGTCCTGAGTTTATGGATCCTGGGAGTAATGCAGTATTCTAAAGAACAGTTTCTGCCAGAAGGTGAAACTTGGCTTGCTGTGGATACCACGTCATCAGGAACTAAAGTTTTGTATATTTTTCTGGTATGTCTCTGACAGATCTGAATACAAATCACTGGTATATTGTTTTAAATTTTATTGAAGTATAGTTGATTTACAATGTGTTAATTTCTGCTGTACAGCAAAGTGATTCAGTTATACATCTATATATTCTTTTTCATATTCTTTTCTATTATGGTTTATCACAGGATATTGAATCTAGTTCCCTGTGCTATACAGTAGGACCTTGTTGTTTATCCATCCTAAATCATTGATATTTTATTTAATGATTTCATATGTGCTTTATAAATGTAATAGGAGATCTAATTCTAGAGAAATGAGACAAGTATTTTATATTAAATGAAGGACATAGATAGGAAATAAGAAAAAGTAGAAGTTGCGATATATTTCAGGTTGATGTTTAAAGATTATTTATTGTTCCCTGTCTGAAAATTGCAATATATAATCCATGTGCTTTTCCATTTTGCTATTCAAATCCTGTCTTCTAATAATGAGCCAGACAATGCCTTTCGTGCCCTCTACTGGATATTGGAAGTTAAACATCGATAACACTGGAAGGTAACCAAAATAATAACACACATAATCATCAAAACCTTCTTTTATAGCATTTTAAAATTAAAATTCAGCTACACTGGTTCATGAATGTCAGAATTCCTTCTTCTGTGCCTAAAATGCAAATTTCAGCATCAGCTTTTCCTACTGCATAAAAATTATTGGTTGAGGGGAAGGGAGTGAATACATGTAAGGTTTGTATCACTGCCACCTTTGAGGCATCTCCAGAGTGACTGTACCGCTGTGATATTTAGGAAGCCTCTATTTTATTGCGGTCCTGGTTCAACAATAATATCTAATGACAGTTGAAGCTTGTATTAGAAGGGCAGCATGGTAGAACAAGCCCATGACTGAAGAACTTCTCCATATTAGTTGCTCCATCGCACAATTAGAATCCATCAGAAGGAGGGCACCGCAGTACTTTACTTGATCATCCGGTCGCCTATGACCGTCCCTACAGAATACCTTGGGGGTGTCTGGGAAGATATCCCCCAACCTCAATTCAGCTCATCCACTGTCTCCCAAGAGCTGAATATTACTCAACAGAGAGAGCCATACTAGTTATTAAATATTGAAGTATTCCATAACAGTTGGTACACAGACACTGTCCTTGGCTACCACATGCCACTCACCGTATTTTACTTTCAATCAAGTAATTGAAAGGTCTAGACCTTGTCTACACACTCCAGGAAATTGCCTGATCCAGTCCACCCAGCCGTCTGGAGCCTTCAGGCCCTATGCACCCACTTGGGTGCAGTCCTGTCTGACTTAACTGTGACCTCCAAACATCACTCCCATAATAATATTGCACACCTACAATTCAGCAGGGTCAAGGAAGAAAGCAGGGCTATACTTTTCTCTCTACGTAGCAGAAGTAGGTAAGATTTAGGGAGCACTTACGTGCCAGGCACACTATGCATTATTTCATTCACTCTTTACAACAGCCTTATTTTACAGATGAGTAAACCAGAAACATCTACAGATGGCTCCTGACTTATGATGATTCGACATGATATTTTGACTTTATGATCATGTGAAAGCGATACCCATTCAGTAGAAACCATACTTTGAATTTTGAATTTCCCAGGCTAACGATGGGCAATATGATCCTCTTTCTTGATGCAATCATGAGAGTAAACAACCCATACACTTACAGCCATTCTGCACCCACACAGCCATTCTGTTTTTCACTTTCAGCACAGTATTCAATAAATTACATGAGGTATTCAACACTTCATTATAAAATAGACTTTGTATTAGATGAATTTGCCCAAATGTAGGCTAATGTAAGTGTTCTGAGCACATTCAAGTTAGGCTAGGAGTAGTAAATGCACTCTTGACTTATGATATTTTCAACTTACGATAGGTTTATCAGTACATAACCCCACTGTAAGTATAGGAAGATCTGTAGTAACTTCCACAAGATCCCTCAGATGGTGCATGGGAGAGCTAGACTATGAAGCAGATCTGACCAATACCAAAGCCAGATAACTAGTGAAATTCACCCAATGCTGCAAACCCAAGGACAGTTAAAAGAATATGCAACTGGCTCTGCAAGTACTTCCAGCAGAGGAGCTTCAGAAATGGTTTACACAGAGGCAGAATCACTAGGAAAAGCATGGAGCCACCCAACAGGGAGAGCACATCGAGATGGAGACAGTCTCTTACCTTTGTTTTCATATAGTCTCGGTCACTTTCAGTCACGCCCTCTACTCCAAGGAGGGCAAGGGAGCTAAACTTTGGATTACCTGTGGCGCACCTCCACAGGTAAGCAGGAAGGGCCCCAGACTACCCCTCCATTTGTTTCTTAATATTGAGTGTTAAAGGAACTTAAAAAAAAAAAAGCACAGTCATAACTCTCATACAAATACAAAACAAATATGTCAAAGCTTCATTTGACTCATTAACTAAATGAGGGAACTGGTAAAATGAGGCCTCAACAGGGAATCCCATTAAATAGATAGAGTACAATTGCTTGGTGGTTGACAGAGTACAGCTCCAACAACAGCCATTTCCAAGGAGAAGCCAAAAGGTAGAGACGTTTATAAGTCAGGAATATTGAAAAGAATTTGCAAATGGAAACAAACAAAAAAAAACAACTGGTGCTTTTTGCTGGGAGAGGGGAAGAAAGTCAACTCTCTACTGGACAGAATTTATCTGTATGTTTATTGACATATTTGCATTGCTCTCAGTTTTCTGCAAGTTAACTTTAATCTCTGCAGAATTATAAAACAGCCTAGTCAAAGACGAAGGTGCATATATTTCTATAGGCAAATAATCCCCAGTGGTTATAGCATTCCCTTGAAAAGATACTAATCTTGTGTGCTTATTCCAATGTCTCCAGTGTTTCCTTATGTGGATCAAGTGGAATAAAAATGAATAGGATTGATCCATGAGTACTTTCCTTCCCTTATGAGGTGCCATCGGGCTTGGATTGGAGAATCAGCAAGAGAGATTAGGAAAATTAACTATTTACTCTTCAGCATCAGAACCAGCAGAGTATTTCAGAGATGAATTATAAAAGCAAAGACATTTTCACATTCATTCATTCAGGCAACTAATTCTTGTTGATACCTACTATATGTCCCGCTCTAGGGAAGCTGTGGGTCCAGGTGAGGTTCCAGGGAACTCACCCCTGGAAGTTACAGTCACAGTTACTCCTGTAACTGAAAATATTTAACCCCGAGTAAGGTGAGCTGCAAGTCTAAAAACACGGTGTGGAAAATCCTGTTCACCTGCTCACCACTTAGGCAGACTGTCTGACCACCTTACTCACCCATGTTTTTTCATGTCTCTACAACTTGTCTGTGAATTTTTCACCATACTCTCCCTTCATCCACTCTCATCATCCCTAACCCTAGTGCCAGAACATTCTTGGTCATGTTAAAGATCTATTAGAATACCCCCAGTAAAGTAGTGGGTCTTAAAACTGACATCACAGTGAGCCTGGGGTAAAATTTTCTTTGATATCAAAATCGAATCCCTCTCCAAGTCAAGGGCCTTATTTCCAGGCCTTTAATATTCATCTCTCTTATCTAAGATATTATTTACACTTGATTTAAAGTTTGCAAAACTTCAAAGCAAATTAAATCTTTACTGACATAAACACAAACTATGAATGGGCGGGAGTGCCATCAGTGGGCTGAAAGAAAGATGACACATATCTACCAGAAGGTGGCAGTGTTGACTCTCCTAACATCTCAGATCAGAAAGGCTCTTGAATGGAAGGACAGAAGCTAGGTGTGGCTATTTCTTGACTCACTTTACATTTAATTCATAGGCATCGTTTACAGAACAGAATGCGACTTAGCTCTACTTCAAAGTTAACCATCACCATAATATTCAAAATATACACAGAGGCAAAACACAATAAGGGTATTTTTTTAATTAATTAATTTATTTATTATTTTTGGCTGCGTTCGGTCTTCGTTGCTGCGCGTGGGCTTTCTCTAGTTGCAGCGAGCGGGGGCTACTCTTCATTGCGGTGCGCGGGCTTCTCATTGCGGTGGCTTCTCTTGTTGTGAGCATGGGCTCTAGGCGCACGGGCTTCAGTAGTTGTGGCACGTGGGCTCAGTAGTTGTGGCTCGCGGGCTCTAGAGCGCAGGTTCAGTAGTTGTGGCGCACGGGCTTAGTTGCTCCGCGGCATGTGGTATCTTCCTGGACCAGGGCTCAAACCCGTGTCCCCTGCATTGGCAGGTGGATTCTTAACCACTGTGCAACCAGGGAAGTCCTAGGGTATTTTTTTAAGTAGTGTATGAGTCCACAGACAGGTATTGAACCATTACAATGTGGAAGGTTCCCTGCTGAAAGTTCTATGTGGAAGACACAGAAAAGCAAAGGACTTCAACCCTTAAGAAGTTTGGAATATACTTTAGAAGAACTTTATTCATAAAATCATCAGAATTTCTCTTTTAAAATTCTGGCCCCAATCTAACTAGATGCTCCTGGATCTTTTCTCCTCAGAGACACTAAACTTACTGATTCCTGTCTAACTGTAGGGTCTTTCTTTATCCTTAGCCTATCATGGCCATGTTTTCTTCACCGCTTTTACTTGTTTGACTTGAAATATCTCAGCCCCTTACATTTTTGGTGCTGAAAGGCAAAGAAAATAAGTCTTGGCGTGGCCCCTTACCAGTGGAAGTAAGGGGAACTTTTCTCAACACTTCCTCCCAGACAGCCAAACAGCTCCAAACTCTAAGATCCTGGATTATGCCCGACTTGAGTCTTGCAGTCCTCCCAAGGCCAACATGATATTTCCCACAGAAACCTCAGCAGCCTACCCACACTTAACAAATGTTTAGTAGCCAAGAATTAAAAAAAAAAAAAAAGGACTTATATTGCTTATATTCCCAAATTTAACCATTTCACAATCTGCATTTCAGGATATTTACTAGCATGTTATGACAAAGAATAATAATTAACCTGAAGCTCCTCAGCTTGCTTAAACAACAACGGCCATAATAGTAATTAATAGCCTGTTCTAGGTCCTTCTGTGTATCATACTAAGGCTCTTATTTGGTTTCAGTGAAATGAAAATCGCTGTAGGAGCACTGCATCTGTGTTACTAGGCTCGGACTCCGAAAGCCCATTAATCTCAGTGTCTCTGGCAAAACTGCACAGCTCTAGAATTCCCATAGGTGGGGTAGAAGGAGCAATTAGCTGTGTGTTAGTTTATTTACAGGCAAAAGAAATAATATAGTCAACTTCTATACCATCACTGAACATCTACTGCTCCCTCTTCTCTCCACCACCTCTCAGGTTTGCGATTGTTTTGCTAGTTAAAGCTCCTTGCTGAGAATGCAATGGCTGATGCTACAGAGGGGGAAATGCCAGGTCAGCAACTGAACTGCTAAAGGCATATGCGCCAGCTCCATAAATGCCCATTTTTCATCTTTAGTGGGCTTCAGAGTTTAATAGCTAAGACAGACAATGCAAAGAAAACTATGACCACGGCAAAACACAGAAACTGCACTTTGGCTAAAATTAAGTCTTCATACCAATCATGCATTTTTAATGTGAACGTTTATGGAAATCATCTCAACGTTTAGGCAGTATTTTTCTTCATTGGTTATTTATGATGCTTTGAGCTGGAAACATGAGCTAAGTGGGAAAGGCAGAGAATGGGATTTACTTAACAACCACAACTCTGTCCTAACATAAATAAAAAGAAGAAAGCCCATCATCTCTTCAAGTTGCATCATGATAAATAAACCTAAGAAGAAAAAGCTACCAGGATTCATCACATCATTTTTTTCTTCCCGACGTGGAATTCCCTAATTCATAATATCTGATTGGTTTCTTTTCTCTATTAGGGATTCTCTGCCATGTTGTTTAGTTTAATTGTGCCATGTTATTATTCAGAATGTGAACACAGAAAAAATTTTTAATAAAATTGAAGAGCTTAATAATTAAATGCCTTCAGCCAAATGAAAATAGCTGGGGGGGTGGGGATGAAGGAGAGTAACATAAAATTAGGTCTGAGAGTAGGAAAAAAGGAAGGACTTGAGAACCTCAGGAGTGAAACTGGCCCCCTGGTCTGTTCAATTCTTTAGTGTTGTTGCCGGGCCTCTCAAATGCAGTCTTTACTTTGGAATGTGAGTGTGAGATTCCCTAGGAGATGATTAAAGTTCTGCAGTGGCTGTAGCCCTGGGATTTAGCTTCTGCAAACAAATTTGCTACTGTAAAACTGAGTAACTGAGCCTACGTGCTGAGGCTCAAGGCTGGACCATCATATATATGTATATCTCTCAAATTTAGACATGTTTCCTAAATAGCCATGCACACAACTCTAGCATCTTCAGAGAAGCTGAGACTGACGCTAGGTTCTGTGTCCTGAAAGAATGCATTAATCCCCAGTTCACTCTGAGAATAATCCCTGGAAATACTGTAAACAGACTTAAAATGCCCGGAGTAAATAGGAAATCTGGGACCCACCAGAGGGAACTCGTGAGGTAGCTTATTTCTGTTTCAGGAGGAGATCCCGTGAGTCACCCATGACCATTCCCATGTCTAAAGGAGCCTTTTCAACTTCTGTTTTTATGAAGCCAAGAGATTTTTGCACTCCATGGTAAATAAAATGTAACAAACAGGACACAATAACTGCCTTAAGTGGTTTCACCAGCCTGTTAACTGTCAGGAATGATGGTTTCCCTCCAGCCAGACTATGACATGGTTCTAAATTTTCACAGCAGGTTTGCTGATAAAGGTGAACTTCACTTAGCCCAGACCTGGCAGACTATGGGTCATGCTGATCTCTACCTTTTGTTGAGCTCATTCTTAAAATAGTACCTTCCTGCCTGGATGCCCTCTGAGGTGATACCTAGAGCTGGAAGAGAGGATGAAGTGGTTAATGGAAATTAGAGGAGCTATCATGCCTGCTGAAATGGCTCCAAATGTGAGGATTAGCTAGGTTGGCCCAAGAGGCCAGCTAATTGTCCAGACCGAAACATTTGGATCACTGCAGATCCCCTTGCTGTGTAGACAGAATCTAAGGACTCTGATAACAGGCAAATACATTTCTAGGAGGAATCTATAGTTGGGCACATAACCTTGGTACTAACCACCAGTGGGTCAACCTATGTGAGCCCAATAAGTGTATTTTAAAATAAAGTCACAGGTATTTCTTACTCTGAGTTTTACTGAGTGTGTTCACTATGTGAAAAATCACGAAGCAGTCCACCTAAAATTGTATATATTTCCACATACTTCAATGAAATGTTTGCTTAAAAAAAAGAGGTGGAGGATTGTTCTGGATACGGGGTCAGCAAATTATGGTCCCTGGACCAAATCCTGCCACCTGCTGTTTTTTTACAACCTATGAGCTATGAATGGCTTGTATATTTTTAAATGGTTGAAAGAGAACAAAAAAATAATATTTTGTTCATATGAGTTTTACATGGATTTCAAATTTCAGTGTCCATAAATAAGGTTTTATGGAAATAGCCACATCCTTTCCTTTACATATTGCCTATGGCTGTTTTGGTGCTACAAACCAGTTGACTAGCTGGGAGTTGACTAGCTGGGTTGACTAGCTGGGAAAGAAACAGTTGACTGTTGACTAGCTGGGAAAGAAACAGTATGACCTGAGTTGACTAGCTGGGAAAGAAACAGTATGACCTGCAAAGCCTAAAATATTTATATTTATATTATTATTATATTATCATATATTATACATAAATATTTGTATTTATATACAATCTTTTACAGAAAATGCTGACCCTTGTTCTAGATTTAAGGAGACAAAGGACATCAGACAACCAAATATAATACATTATTCTTGATTGGACCTATATCAGAAAAAAATGCTATAAAGGACATTTTGGAAACAATTTGGAAAATGTGAGTATGTTCTGTGTAATCAGATAATATTTTTATAACTATGTTAAATTTCCTGGTGTGATCATGGTGCTGTGGTTGTTTATGTGGAAGAATGTCCTTGCTCTGAGGAGGTATATAGGGCTGCAACTTACTTGCAAATAGCTGGGGGAGATGTATACAAAGGGTGCACAAATTTATCACAAATGTGGTAAAGTGTTAGCAATTAGTGAATGTAGGTGAATGATATCCTACTATTCATTTCAACATTATTTGAAGTTTTCAAATAAAAAGTTGGGGAAAATAATAAATACAAACCTAAAAACAATATTAATTTTAAAAGAAGTCGCTAAGCAGGATACAAATGATCAATCAGTAACATATGCTGAGGGCCGATCAGTTAATACAAGTGGTTTGAGTTTTGCACATAAACCTCTTCAGCAGTTATGCTGGGGGGGTTGTCATCTATCAGCTAACGGCTCTCATCCTCGTGGCTTTTCTGAATTCTCCTGTCTGTTTTTTCTGAGCCAGTTCCAGACTGCAAGGGGTTTACCAAAGATTTACTTGTTATTCAATCTCTACATTCGAACCAAAAATGATAGTCAGTGTTTATCCTGTCCTTTGAGAAACTAAAAAAGTTACCTCCCACATAAATGTACTTTTTAGTTTTTCCTAGTGGGACATAGAAATCCATCATTAACTGTCACTTTGCCTTTTAGAAATTATTTAATTCCTCGAAGATTTATTATCTGTTTAATCAGAGCAAACTCCTAATGCATCAGTAATGATCAGTAACGTACCAGTAATTATACACCATTTTCAACCTATATTTCATCTGTGTATTTTTATGAAAGTTTTTTTCTAAATGATGCTTTTGTCTGTGGGCAGTAATTTTGAGGTTTAGGAACCAGCTGAGGTATAGATTATCTTGAAAGGTTGCATATGGATCTGCAAGGGCTTGGGAATTCCGTGAAGAAGCACTTGCGGGCAGGGGTCACGAAGCATTTTTGGCTCTGCAGTGCAGTAAATGTGATTGTCACTGTTCAGGACCAGTCCCTTAGCTCCGTGTCAGGTTGACTCATTGGAACATAAAATCTATTAGATCACAATTCATTTTGTCTCAGATTGTCGGCAGAGACTATATAGGTTGTGGCTTCTCAAGGCAACAAAAACAGCATTTGTTTTACTAATAGAGCTGATGGTCTCTTCAAAGCAAAAATCTAAATCAGAAACAAATTGTCCTTTACCCACTGGCTGCGATTTAAAACAACTCCCCAACTGTCACAGAAAGGAACGAGACTGAATTCGATGTAAAATGCATGAACCAGTTTCTAAAAATAAAATTGGAAGCACTTTAGTTGATACAACCTTCATTCCAGGAAAATGAGTTATACGAGTGTCTTATATTGTTTTATGGAAGTTGGAGATTAAAATGATTTTTGGTAGACATCGTGTCGGCTTCCTATTCGAATGAGTCCAGAATGAAGCTGAATAGAATTATAGGGGGGAAAAAAATGAATGACCATTACTGGCAGTGAAACAACCAGGCATTGCCAATAACTTTTTAAGCACATATATACACACTTCACACTCCTTTCAAATTTTTTATTGGTTCTGTCCATGTAGAATGAAGGTTCTATACCAGTGATACCTCTCAAAGCTGATCCCTGATGACTCAAACTATTTTATGGCTGATCCACTCCAGAGTTTGGAGAAAGGGGATAGTGGTCAGCTCTTTGTAACCCCATGTGTCCCATTCAAGGCCAGCAACTGGTAACGTCATCCTCCCTCTTCCAAGAAGATGAGCCCTGCAAAATGCTTTTACAAAGTGAAGTGTAAAAGTTAAAAAATCAGACATATGTAGTGGGAGTAATGTTTTTTATCTCTTCTTCTTGGTAATTTCTTTTTATTCTCCAGTCCTTATATCATTTATTCTGAACATTAATGCTGAGGCTTATTGCCCCAGTGAAAAGTAGGCACCAAAAATCTCAGGAAGAACAAAAGAATCAAGTCGTAGGCTCAAACACCTGTACTGAATTTCAAAATACGTTCTTCAACCTATGACAGAGGCAGATTCAAAGGGCAAAAATAAAAAAAAAAGTTTTCTTGAGCTCCAGAAGGAAAAGAACATGAAGTGCTCAGAACATGGTGTTTACATGATAAAGTCCTGTGTTGATTTCCTGAAACACAAAGAAAAAATAAGAACACTTGAGGGAGAGAACTAGAGAGATGTGGGAGAGTGAAAAGACTTAAAGGGAGTGAGTGTTGAAGGCCTTTGTAAAAGGGCCTCTTAACGCTGTTGCCTCTGGGTCCAAATCCCCAGGAGGGAAAGGGTGATGGAAACCCCCGGAAAGATGTGGGAAGACAAGCCAGGAGGGGACTTGTGCCCTGTGTCCTGTCTGGAATGGTGGGAGGAAACGGCCTTCCTGGGTACCCCACACCAAAGTGGAGAAGCCACAGTAGAAGGGGAATGACAGGGCAAGTGCAGGAGAAAAAGCATGTGAGGAAGACCCACATCACACATATGACACCTTAAGTCTCCATTTGTACCTGCAGTGCCTGAAGGAGGGACTTGAGTGAGCACAGAGAGAACTAAAGTATAGGATTGCAGAGGAGGGAGAGGGACTCTCACAGCAGAGGCTGGGGGTGGGCAGCCAGAGTCGGAGATGAAATGGAAAATGTTGCTGAGTTTCAGAAGCTCAACGGACCCCAGCCAGAGCTGAGTCTGGAGCCCTGTCAACAGGGTAGAAGGCTGAACCCAGAAGAGCAGTTGCCCTGAGGTGAACCTGTTGAGATAACAGTCTTTGAGTTACATCAACAGTGGATGCCAGCAGAAAAGTGATTGCAGCCAAGGTTTCTCTCTCAATGCCAAGATTATACATAAATTCCCCAGAGCCTCTGACTGCTCCTGGGGAGAGCGAAGGAGAAGGGAGAAGAGATGAAATAGGAAATCATTATGTACCCCTAAATGCCATGGTTCTCGACCAGGAGTTAATTTTGTTCCTTGAGAGACATTTGAAAACGTCTGGAGACGTTTTTTGGTTGGTACAGAGGGGGAGGGGATGTACCTACTGGCATCCAGTTGGCCGAGGCCAGGGATGCTGCTAAACATCCTACACTACAAAGAACAGCTCTCCCAGCAAAGCATTATCCTGCCCCAAATGAGTAGTATTGAGGGTGAGAAACCCTGAGCCAAAGTGACCGAGTTACCCCCATCAATAGAAGTTAAAACATGAGAAATGTTTTTGAAAAGCTGTATTTTTGCACACCTGAGTTTCTGTGACTGAACGGACACACACACACTACAATACCAAGATGGAGACTTGAAGAAAATGGTGAGTGGAACACAAAATGGTAAGGTATATCCCTGAGGACCTTCAACATTTAAAATTAGATAGGAGAAACCAGTAAAGACGATTTCAGGAAGAGGCAGCGAGGTACAGAAGAAGCCAAGAGAGTATGTAGTATCACAGAAGCTAAGGGAAAGAGAAGCTCATGAAGGACACTCCAAGAAGTCAAGGTAACTAGGAAAAAATATGTCAATTGAATTCCGCCTCCTGCCTATTTGGGAAGGGATGAGATCCAGAGGACATGTGAAAGGATTAGCTTTGGGTAGGAGAAGAGATTCTTCCTCCTCTGCAACAGGACAGAGAAAATGAGAATGGGTGCAGATATAGGTAGGTTTGTAAATTTTATTGCAAATAAATTGTGAATTTCCCACATCAGAGACAAAATAATCTGCTAAAACTGAGAGAAGAAGAGAAGAGAAGCCAAAGAGTGTGGAAGCTTTGAAATAGTAACCATGGAGAGTAGGTGGGTCAGTCAAGGGCAACTTGGCAGGATGCATGGGCAGGGTTGAGCACCCAGTTGAGGCTGGTGATCATGAAGTTGTAGTGATAATGATCAGCACGTTATGTGATATTTCCCTAGCACTTTTCAGCTGCCTGATGCAATCACAGAAAAGACAGATAGCTAGATTAGCTAGCATGGGGTTTGGGTAGGAGCAGTGGTTCTTAATCAGAGTTTGTGTCAGAATCACGCTGAAATTTTTTAGAAGCACTCACATACATGCATAGACTATATCTCAGAGCTCTGGCTCTATAATGCTGATGGTTGGTCTGTACATCCCTCTAGTTTATAGGAAGTCTTCAGTGATGTGTATCCCCCAGTTAGCGAACATTCATCTACTTGGTGCAACTACAGACAGACTGGCCAGGGAGTTAACAAGAGACGGACTAAAATGATGGGCAGTAAAATCTAAACCAGATTAGAGAAAGAAGTAAAGACACAGAGTCTCACAGATAGGGATAATATGGATCTTCCTCGATTACAATGAGGTTATGTCCCAATAAGCCCATAGTAAGTTGAAAATATAGTAAGTCGAAAATGCCTTTATAATATACCTAAACTACTGAGCATCATAGCGCAGACTTGCCCACCTTAAACGTGCTCAGAACGCTTGAATTAGTCTACAGTTGAGCAAAATCATCTGACACAAAGCCTATTATAAAGTGCTGAATACCTTGTGTAATTTACTGAATACTGTACTGAAAGTGAAACACAGAATGGTTGTAGGTATATGGGTTGTTTACCCCCGTGATTGCGTGGCTGCCTGGGAGTTGCCTCTGCTCAGCATCAGGCGAGAGAATCGTACTGCATATCACTAGCCTGGGAAAAGACCAAACTTGAAAATTTGGAGGACAGTTTCTACTGAATGCATATTGCTTTTGCACTATCATAAAACTGAAAAGTCACAAGTTGAACCATCATAAGTTGAGGACTGTCTGTAGAGAGATCAATATACAGGAGGTCCCAAAAAAGTCAAATAACATGTCCTACGTAGAAGAGTGTTGATAGCAGGTTCGAATTAAGCAAATTTAGAGTACATTTTCATTCCCACCATAACTTTCTGTAGAGGAGAAAAAAATAACTTGTAATCTACCAGAAAGCTGCGTTTTTTGTAAGTGAAACGCTCAGAAATATCCAGAAATGCTCATCATTTCTTTGATGCTAATTAAACACTGAAGTTTCCAAAGAAGGATTATGTCACATGATGCTGCCCATAGGGGTTATAAGCATCTCCCCCCACTCCTCACATGTCTTCCCACAGGAGATGGAGAACAAAGAGACAACACATTTTAAGCATTGAAAGAGGATGATGAGAAGGCTGTCCCTATACTGATGACTGGACCTACTGAGGCCCTTCAGTCATTTCACCATGAACTTTCATGGTTTCTTGCCTTCCATACTGTAAGACAGGAACACTAAGAGGAAAAGTTGTGACTTTCTTATGCAATTCATATGTTTCCATTTTATAATTTTTTTTAGAGTAGATAAAGTGATTGCTAAAAAGAGAACATTATTTTAGGATGGAGGCAGAAAGAAGATTTTGGATAATAAGGGCCTTAGGAAATGAATTTAGGAGAATTATTATTCCTGATCCACAAATTATTTATACAGATCATCTCTTTAAGACCAATGAATCTTTAAAGTTGTCTGCTTCTAATTTCAAGAATATGATCACTGATATTCTCATCCCCCAGCAACGCTTCTGCCCAACTCTATCAACAAGGGAGATTATTTGTGGGATGGGTTCCATATCTGACTCAACTGCCACAGGATGGAACTGAGTTGTCACTGGTCTGGGGGCTGAGCAAAGTCTGTGCAGAGCAGAGAACACCTCCAAATACTGGCCTCCTGGCCTGGCCTCGTGTGACTTGGCCTGACACACTTTCTGGGGTTCTCCCACATTGAAGTTGCGGCCCCTGCATACAACGTTCTCTCAACAAGTTGTTGTAATTTAGCGGCTCCCCAAGTTTTGCATTTTGTTTTCTATTTTTGCAAGATTGGAGTGGCAGAGGATGCTCTTCATGGTCCAGCCCCCATCTCCTATCACTTTCCACCCTCTCTCTCTGAAGCCCGCACTCCAGCCACACCAAGTGATGGCATTTCTTAGTGATATGGCATTTCTTGCACATCTGGAGACACATTTCCCCAAGCCATCGGGTTAAGAAACAGAGACCCAGCTTTTATTCATAGCTTTGCCATCAGTCATACAGGGGGCCTCAGCTTCTTCCTTTACAAAATAAGGGGGTTAGGGCTTCCCTGGTGGCGCAGTGGTTGAGAGTCCGCCTGCCGATGCAGGAGACACGGGTTCGTGCCCTCGTCCGGGAAGATCCCACATGCCGCGGAGCGGCTGGGCCCGTGAGCCATGGCCGCTGAGCCTGCATGTCCAGAGCCTGTGCTCCGCAACGGGAGAGGCCACAACAGTGAGAGGCCTGCGTACCACAAAATATAACTAACTAAATAAATAAAAAATAAATAAAAATAAGGGGGTTAGAGACATAGCAGTTGCAAAGTTGTGGCCCATGGGTCAATTCTGGCCCCAAATATCCTTTGACAGGCACAGTATGTGTGTGTGGGGGGAGGTGGTAGTGTTTATTCCACTCCCCAGTCCGACCTAGTCCCCCCCACTCCCTCTCACGCACGCCCAGCAGCACACACACTTACCTTAGTACCTGGCCTGTGAGTGCACGTGAATTCGCCACCAAGAAGCCAGATGGTCTGTAAGGTTTCTTCCAGGTCTGGTAACATGTGAAATAAATTAACTCTAAAAACACAGGGTCAAGCAGATGGTAAATGTGCAAGAAACACATAAAAGACCTCAGCTTCAGGTACCAGAGCCCCTATCAAATAGTCCTGGACTGACACCAAGACCTTTACAAAACAATCAGATTCCCTTGACTGATCCCATATGGCTAACAAATTTGCTTTCTTTTACCATGTGGCTTAACAGGTATAATCACCATTGCTCCCAGGATGGTCTGTTTTTCCACACAAAACCAAACTGATTTCTCCACAGAACACTTGTTCCTTTTGAAGTTGTAACCCAATGATCAATAATCTTTATTTTCTTTCCTGTATAAATAATTTATATGAGAGAAAATAAAGGTCCTAATATTTCTCATTTTAGCACTGACTAGCATCTGTAAGTTTCAGCTGCAGTAGAGGAAATCTGGAGCCCATTTCTCTCTACCACTTGATTTTGACAGGATCATGAACCACTGGAATTCCAGTCCACCCTGGGGAAACTTGTTGTTCAGACTCTGTGATATATGCTCACCTACTCCCAACATCCATTTCCTTTGACATAAAGAGTATGGCCTTTTCTTTGACCAAACCCATCTCATCTTAAACTAGTTTAAACCCTTTTTACACTAAACTCGTGCTGCTCAGGTGTGACAAAAACAAATAAATCATCCAATTTGCCCGAAAGAGAAAAGGCTATGACAACTGCTAAAGGGCAAAGGGCTAGATCTGATGGTCTCTTAAGACCCCTTCTAGCTCTGCTATTTTATGATTCTAATTTAAGTTCATTGAAAGATTACGCCAGAACTGTGCATGCCTCAGAATATCTTATGAATAAAAAGTACTGAAAAAGAAATGCTATTGGTCTACATTAAGAAATGTCTCTCCAAAAATGAAAACAAGGGATCATTGAGAATGTACATGTGAAGACACCAACTTCGGAACATCAAAGAAGAGACCAAAGTAATGCAGGGCCGGAATATGCAGAGTGGCACCCGGAGGTCTGAGAATTATATTCAGATGATGATCTGCAGCTCTGGAGAGTCCAGGCCGGGGATACTCGAGATGATTTATGACTACAGAACTATGTGCAAGAAAATTTTTTGGAAGTGGAGTAAAGAAAGATGAGCTAGAGTCTCAATAAGTGCTTGCAATCCTCTGAGAAATAGCTAAGCCCTTGGAAAGGTTATAACCAAATATGTGAACATCTCTAATCTTGATCAACCTCTTGGAAGTGAGTACCTATTGTGACTGGAAAGACAGAGCGAGTACTCATGAAAGCAGAATCATTGCCTCTTTCAATTAATTGCATTCATTTGGAAATCATCTTTCACCTCTGCAACTCCTTTGGTTAGGCAGTGCCGAAACTAAAGCTTAGAGATATTGCCCAAGGTCACTCAGATAATAAACTCCTGAACCAAACTATGCCTGACTCCTGAATCTGGCCTCTTAATCATTATGCAACATTAACTTTCTATTAAAGAAATCCATTGTTCATTTAGTCAAACACCTCTATTGACCAGAGAGCCAATGGAAGTTTTAAAGCATGAGCAGCCTTGTTTTTTAGGAAGCTCACTCTGGCGGTGGCGTAGGGAGTGAGCTATGTGGAGGGAGAGGCTAGTGGCAGGGATACAGTTTAGGATGCGATTGCAGTAGGCTGAGCAGGACACGAGGAAGCCTGCTTAATGTAGTAGCAGTGGAAATGGAGAAGAGGAATCAAACTTAAAATATAGTTTTATAATAGAATTATTAACGATGGATGAGAAACTGGATAGTAAGAGGTGAGGGAGAAGGAGTGATTGGGGATGGCTTTGTCTTCTAGCTTGGAGCCTGAGTGATGACCTTGATGAAAGATGGACTATAGGAAGGTAAAAAGGCCAAGAAGAAGTTGATGAGGACAGTGGAGATAATGCATTCAATTTGGGTGCCTGAGGCTATTCAATTAGATGTGCAGAGATAAAGATAGTCATAGGTAAGAGTCATGACTGTATGTATGGAGGCTAAAGTCAAGGGAACAGGTGACATCACTCAGGGAGAGTTTATATAGAGTTAGAAGAGAAAAAGACGAATAGCTGGAAGCCTGTGGAACACCAGCATTTACGGGCAGAAAAGGAGGAACAAGCAGAAGACAGAAGCAGAGTGCTGAGTGGTAAGAGAACTGTGGAGAGTCATATTCAGGAAGCACAGGGAAGGGTTTCAAGAAGCAAATAATACACGCAAAAGAGGTCCAAATATAGATCTATGGATTTAGCCATTAAAAAGCCATTAGTACAGTGGAAATTGAGCAGGGAAGTCATTGTCATTTTGAGTCATCAGAGCCGGTTTGGGATTAGGAATAAACTACTTTCCTGATGGAAGTTGTAGGAGTCTTACTATGGCTTTGAAGACTATACGCCAGCTATTTGGTGTTCCTGCAAATACAGATGGCATGTTTAACTGGATTCAAAATGCCGACATCATTTGATCTAATCTTTTATCTAAAGTCAAAATCAAAATGAGAGGCATTCAAGGTAATAAGTGCTGATATCCCATAATTGTTTTTATGTGAGGAACAGGACCATGTTTTACGAAGGATAGATGCCCAGAGACTCGATTAATTCAGGGCTCACAATTATTTCAAGACCTGTGTTACTCAGGATGAGTCCTGTTGAGAGGAAGCATGTATTTCTGTTTCCCTAAATGGTTAAAATGAAGTTCTCACGTTCCAGGCAACAGTATCAATAATCCACTGGGCCCACCAGTTTTGAAGTCACGTGATTTGTGATACATTTTTAATTTGGGGACCCTCATCTCAAGTTCTGTGCATTAAAGAAAACTTTATTTTTATATTTATATTGTGCTATTTAAATGCAGATAATTCAAATTCACACAAAATACACTCACAATGTTTGTATTAAATAACGTTACTTTATACATTAAATACCTAAAAAGGCCTTTTAGAAGTTAATATGTGACACATTTAACTGAGAATATATTTTTGCTTTACCATATTACTTCATTAAAAAGTTCTATACAAGTGTAAGGTATATTAGTATTACCTTTAATCAAGTATTAAAGTAGTTTAATAATATCTTACTATTTGAAATACTTCTTTAAGAAGCTGATGGAACTTGTAAGGTATTTGTATCACTTTGAACTAATCTCCACTTTGAGTGGGCCGCCTCCCCCAACCCTGTGTTTTATGTGACGGGCATAAATTATTCTGTTTTACAGCTGAGACGCTGGGTCTCTGAGAAAGTGAAAAAAACAGTTTGAGTTATGAGCAAGTTGGAGATTAAGTCAGACAAAGAATGGACAGATTTCTGTGCTTCTAGGCCTATTCTTTCCTTCTTTGTTACATCACAAATAGGCTGCTTCTATACCCTTACCCGGTTCTACCAATCTGATGGAATCAATTGTGTTGTGTGGATTAAAAGAAAAAAAAAAAATTCCTGGTTTTGTCATTTTCATTTGTAGTAACTGGTGAGATAACAATCTTACAATATCTAGAAGTATCTGTTACCTCAAAATTACAAATTCCAATAATATATAATAGGTCAATATTAACATGTGAATAAAGTTAACATTGATGTTGCCCCGGAAAGAATGGCTACATAAAATACCTCCAGCTGCAAACACCCTATAGTCACAAAAATAGGAAGGGCTCTTTGAGATCGGAAAGCCATTTAGTCTCAAGGCCCCAGAGAAGACTTCAACAGCAGTTGAGACAAAAGAAAAAAAAAACTTTTTATTCATAATCCAATTCAGCAAAGACTGAATTCTAACTGATTAGCAGGCACGTGACAGGCAAATGGGTCTGAACAATGGGACAGAGTGTGGTGGAGGGATTTAAGTGTGGGTCTAGGAAACTGGAGTCTAATTTTCTTTAAGGTCTTGCCAATGAGTTGCAGCCTGACTTTACCCTAATTATTTATGTCCCCTCTTTCACTCCAGTGTTTTCGATCTCTTTGCCTATAGAAAGTGTCATTTGTAGCATGCTTCGTACGATGCATGCCAAAGTAACAAACTATGATAGAGAATTCTGTTCAGTTCTAGCTGGAGATGAGTAGATTGGCTAGACCACGGCCCTCCAGAGGCAACTTAGAGCATGGGTAAATTTTTAACAAGCAATTATCTTCTTTCTGTTTCACATTTCAGTGTGAAAAATATTGGAAAGCGCAGAAAAATAAAAATAATTGAAATTCACCCATAAATCCAGAAATCATCACTGTTGACATTTGGTGTATTACCTTTTAGTCTTGTGCATGTGTGCTTATGACACACTATTAATACAATTAGTACACACTATTAAAAAGGGAAAATGTTTTCAGTAAATTACAATCATACTACATATAGTACTTTGTAGCCTGCATTTTTCACTGAATAGATAATTTATTTTTAGTAATCTGTGAGGATTTTGGGTGGCTCCCATATTATTCTATTTAATGCACTTAACATTATTTAATCAACCCCATCTTGTTAGATATTTAGGTTATTTTTAACTTTTTGCTGTTTAAAAACATGCTGCATTAAATATCTTTAAACTGAACCTTGTAGCTAATTGATGATATGATTAAGATAAATTTGGGGCATTAAAATCACTGAGTAAAGGAATATGAACATTTGGGCTCTTGATTATATATTCTCTAATGACTTTCCAGAAAGGTTACAACAAATTGCACTCTGTTCAGTGTTATATGAGAGTGTACAATTTCCTGAATTTTCTTTTCTCTTTCATCTTTACTATTTAATAGGTTTTTAAAAGAGTATTTTACTTGTTTTAATTTCTTTGATTATTAATGAGCCATCTTATTGAAGTAGGTTAAGTATCTGTGCATTTTTAATTGAATCTCTTATTTTTCAACCTAGAAGACAAAATCTACCATCTCATTAAAAGAATGTTTAGAAGTGCAAACTTCCAGCTTACGGTTAGGAAGGAAGTTGAAACTGAAAGCCCCCGGGGATACTCAGATATCTGCCAATGACCTATTGATAGAACAGGGATGGAAAATTTATGCAAATATATGATGCCTTTGTTCTCTCTCCCAGCCCCATTAATTGGCAGACACCCCTAACTGATCATGGCACTCTTCTCATTGAATCTAGATACTCTCAGAATTCTTCTCAACCCCAGCCACTCTCATTCTGAGCTATTATCCCTCTTGGTTTGTGCTTGAAATGAAAGCAGTTTGCCTTTTTGGCTCGGAGTGTAGCCTACAATTACATTAGAAAAGATGAAGGTGGGGAACCTACAATGTTACATGGCTGCTGGATTCTTCCTCTGCTCTAGCCCTCTTGCAAATATATATCATAGAAATGCAGTGTTAGCTACACACAAACGTTCTATTGTACATACTCCATTAATGCATACAACGCACTTGTGGAAGTTATGGCCCCTTTTCCATGTCCTCTTTAGTTCTAGAACAGTACTCCTTGAAGGTACTCAATAAATAGCTGTTGGCTGTCTAACAATGTGATTGTCAGGATTCTTCCACGGTCTCTTCAACCTCGGTATATATTCTTCCTCCAAAGTTTGCCCTCACTGCATGTGAAGTTTTTAAGACATTTTGAGTTTATTTTTGTGTATGGTGTGAGAAAGTGTTCAGACTTCATTGATTTACATGTGGCTGTCCAGCTTTCTCAACACCACTTGCTGAAGAGACTGTCTTTTCTCCATTGTATATTCTTGCTTCCTTTGTCGAAGATTAATTGGTCATAGATGTGTGGGTTTATTTCTGGGCTCTCTATTCTGTTCCACTGAGCCATATGTCTGTTCCATGCTGTTTTGATTACTGTAGCTTTGTAGTATTGTTTGAAGTCTGGGAGGGTTATGCCTCCTGCTTTGCTCTTTTTCTCAGTATTGCTGTGGCAATTCTGGGTCTTTTATGGTTCCACATAAATTTTAAGATTATTTGTTCTAGTTCTGTGAAAAATGTCATGGGTAATTTGATAGTGACCACATTAAATCTGTAGATTCCTCTGGGTAGTATTGCCTTTTTAACAATATTAATTCCTCCAATTCAAGAGCATGGGATATCTTTCCATTTCTTTGAAATCATCTTCCATTTCCTTTATTAATGTTTTATCGTTCTCAGCATATAAGTCTTTCACCTCCTTGGTCATGTTTATTCCTAAGTATTTTTTTGATGTAATTTTTAAAAGGATTGTTTTTTTACATTCCTTTTCTGATATTTCATTGTTAGTGTAAAGAAATGCAACTAATTTCTATATGTTAATCTTGTAGCCTGCTACCTTGCTGAATTTGTTTATCAATTACAGTAGTTTTTGTGTTATCGCTTTCTATTTTAATGTCCCTTTTTAATGCAACTCTTACCATTCCCTAAATTGACATAATGTTATGGGATCCTGAATGGTCATGTCCATTCAATAAAAATATAAGAGGGTGGCTGCTTTGTGGTGTCTTTAGAGGGTCAGTAAAATCATTCTTATGTAGACCATCCATCTTGGAGAAATGGTGCCCTTTTATTTTGCTGCAAAAGAAGGAAGCAGCTGGTGAGGAGCTGATAATGAGAGCTTTACTTTTGATGAGCAGCAGGAAGGACCAGTCTAGAGGAAGTGAGGATGGGAGGACTAGTCAGCCTTTCCCAGAATGGAGCTTAGCCTGGTTCCCAGTCTCTGCATCTCTCCTCTTCCAACAGCTTGAGCCACTGACAACCAATCCTGACCTTAGGCAGGAAGGATTTTAAGATGTTCTAGTTCCATTTGAGATTTGATACATCTGGCTCTGACCTTGAGCACAAGACATAATCATGGATCTTCCCACATATTCGGTCATTTATTCACTTAGTCAACATGTTTGAGTACCTATTATGTGCCAGGCACAGTACTGAACAAGATAAGCATGATGCCTGCCAAAGGCAATACAACAAATAGTTTGGGGAGACTTTAGATACCCCATATTCTCCATTAGCCCCCCCACCCCACCCCAAATAAATTCCTAACCCTTCTTATAACCAGATTGCCACTCAAATCCTTTCATCATGGAAGTTCTGAAGCCACCACTGGTCTGGTCCCTGCCCTCATGGAACTTACATTTAGAGGGTCAAACACCAACAAGTAAGAAGTCAGTGACATCCAAGTATCATAAGTGCTCTGATGGGGGCACTAATTGGTGCTGTGGATACCAAGAAGGACATCAAACCCAAGTGTCACAGGAATGACATCCAAGATATGACTTCAAGCATGGTTGTGACTTAGCAAAAGAGTCAGTGGAAAGAGTCCTAAACAGAGCATTCAGTATCTACAATGCCTAAAAGGAAAGAAAAGACGACATATTCTCAGAACTAAGTGTTAGTTTTGAGGGTAGAGTGGGCAAAGTGTAAGAGAAACAGAGTAAATAACAAGATATGAGGATGGGGAAGTGGGCAGGGCCAGATGGAAGAAGGCTATAAGCCATGACGTGAGGTTAGCACTCTATCCTAAAAGAAATGAGAAGCCAATGCATTTGAAGCAAGCAAATGAACTGATAGGTTTGTGTTTAGAAACATTGCTCTGGCCAAGAGTTGAGAATGGAGGGGAGAGAAGCAAATTTGGAGAGGAGGGCTGCATCAGGAAGCTGCTGGAGGCATACAGGCAACAGATGGTCATGTGTCTGGAGCCAGGGGAGGGGTGACAGGGATGGGAAGAAGTGTAGGTTGTATTAACTTTCCAGGGCTGCTGTAACAAAGTACCATAGTACTGGCTGGCTTAAAACAACAGATATTTACTCTCTCATAGTTTGGCGGGGGGCGCTAGCAGTTTGAAATCTGGGTGTTGGCAGGGCCATGCCTCTTCTGACACCTCTAGCAGAGAATCCTCTCTGACTCTTGTAGCTTCTGGCATTTGCCAGCAATCCCGGCTTGCAGACGCACCGTGCCAGTCACATCATCACACCTTCCTCCCTCTGTGAGTTTCTGTCTCTCTGTCCAAATTTTCCCTTTTTATAATACCAGTTATATTGGATTAAAGACCTCATTTTAACATGATTACTTCTGTAAAGACCCTATTTCCAAGAAAGGTCACATTCTGAGGTACTGGGGATTTGGACTTCAACATATCTTTTTTGAGGGGGCCCAGTTCAACTCATTACAGAGTTTTTTCCTAAGCCCCAGTCTCCTCCTGATGCCCTGGGTCAGATGGGTGCCTTGTTCCCTTGGTCTGAGCCCCTGTCCTCCAGGATAGAGCACTGCCTTATTCTTAATAGTCCTCCTTCCAAAGGCTAGAGACTGGTCTCAGTTGGGAAATGGAACCTTTGGGACTTTCCTACTACCACTGCTTGCCAGTTCAGCCCTCAGAATATTTTCTGCATCTGAATTCCTCAGCCAAGGCTCTATTCATCTTCCATGACAGCCCACTCCCAGGATGCAATATTCCTGTTGCCAATTACTATCCCTGACTCTCACCTGTTACCCATTTTGCAACCCCCTAGAGCAGTGTTTCTCAAAGTGTGGTCCACAGATCACCTGTAGCAGAATCACTCAGGAGTATTGTTTTAAAATATTATTTATTTTGAGCCACCCTACCCTACTGAATCAGAAGCTCTAGCTCTGAGTTTCAAAATTCCATGTTTATAACAAGCTGTCCTAGTGGTTTTCACAAACACTCATGTTTGAAGACCACTAGACTATGCATTCTGCTTACCTGGATTTCCTGCCAGCCCCTGCTGCAAGGTTTACCTCTCAGTGTTGGCACTATTTCTGGAGGTAGATCTCCTTCTAGGCCCTCCTCCCTTTCCAGTTGGCCCCATGCTATCATGGTTAAACAAGCATTCCAAGCCACCAATTTTTATCTCACAACCAGAGGGAGACGAACATACTGAAATAAACTATTCTTATGAAGAAAAGACCCAAGTGTCAGGATTTCACTTAGCCTAGTGAAGATGTGTAATTACATACTACTGATGAAAATAATATGAGAATAAAACTATTTTTTGAAGGACTCTAAGGATGCCCCCCAAATTAAAATCCTGATAGATAATGTAACTACAGCAGAATAATCTGAATGTTAAATATATTGTATATATTTATGTATGTATAAAATGTACAAATATATATATATTTATAATTGAAAGTAGAGATGGGCTATTCAGAGCACTGATTGCTTCCCTTAAGCCCAAATACTCATCCCCACTCTACTCAAAAGACAAAACAAAACAAGTCATAATCTGAAAGCTCTCCATCACCTGATAATCAGTTTAAAAGAGCAAGTCTACCTTCTTCTTGGTGCTTTTAAGGATTTAGACTTTTAGACTTTTGGGATTTGGCTCCAGTGTAAGTGAGTTATACAGTAGATGTAAGTATATAAAAATACTAATTTTTAGAGCTCAGTTCACAAGTGAATTCTTAGAATTTTCTTTGAGGGGTTGAAGTTTCAACTCTATTTAACCACCAGAAGAGAGCAGGCATGGAGCCCAGTGCAGAAACAGCACTCCTGCGTGTACCAAAGAAATATTTGGTGCTCCCCTGGTGGCACAGTGGTTGAGAGTCCGCCTGCCGATGCAGGGGACACGGGTTCGTGCCCCGGTCCGGGAAGATCCCACATGCTGCGGAGCGGCTGGGCCCGTGAGCCATGGCCGCTGAGCCTGCACATCCGGAGCCTGTGCTCCGCAATGGGAGAGGCCACAACAGTGAGAGGCCCACATACCGCAAAAAAAAAAAAAAAAAAGAAAAGAAATATTTGATGATGTTGATCACATTCTTGCCCAAGGCTGAGAAATTGTCACCGAGAGAGGAATAGATGATCATCCCTCAAGTGGTTCGGTCTTATTTGTACGTAGAACTCATATCAGATTTTTACCTGTTAATAATGTTGTATGCTATAATGATAGAGGAGTTTTCTAAGTACAGATGCCTATCAGGTATTTGTAAGTAAAACCTTCATATGTAGAAGAGGGTTAAGAAACTCCAAAATAATGCATGGGACTGATCTAACAAAGTAGAGGAAGAATTAAAGTAATTATTTAAATAGATTAAGTCTAAATAAACTGATTTAGACCTCAATTATATTTCCTGGATATTTCAGTCAAATTAGGATGTTATTCACTCCGTTTGCTCATTTTATAAAAATGAACCCACCATATTTACACTAAATATTTACATATTTACACTTAAAGGAAAAAATACTTCCATTTAATTTTTTTAAATGCAGTAACCTTGTATTTTTAACATCAACAACAGCCAACCTGTATGTAACCAACATTTGCTATGTCTTGTTCATCTGTCTTTTTTTTTAAATTAATTAATTTATTTAATTTATTTATTTTTGGCTGCATTGGGTCTTCGTTGCTGTGCGCAGGCTTTCTCTAGTTGCGGTAAGCGGGGGCTACTCTTCCTTGTGGTGCACGGGCTTCTCAGTGCGGTGGCTTCTCTGGTTGTGGAGCACGGGCTCTAGGCATGCAGGCTTCAGTAGTTGTGGCACACAGGCTCAGTAGTTGTGGCTCACAGGCTCTAGAGCACAGGATCAGTAGTTGTGGTGTACAGGCTTAGTTGCTCCGTGGCATGTGGGATCTTCCCGGACCAGGGCTCAAACCTGTGTCCCCTGCATTGGCAGGCGGATTTTTAACCACTGCGCCACCAGGGAAGCCCTGTTCATCTGTCTTTAATCTTGCTTTCATAATTCAAAAAACAAACACTTTTCATGATTATTTCTTTCCACCTTTTTACAGGTATGTTCTGTAAAGAGCTGATGCTAAGGGTGAAGGTGTTTTATAGTAACAGACAAAGCAGGAGATTGTTGAACCTCCAATACTAGAGACCTAGCAAATCTTACCTGAGTAAGAGGAAGCTTGTCTTTGCTGCCTTTTCTCCTCCTTTTCAACCCTGGGCCTGCCATCTTCACAACACCCTCAATGCTGAGCCTCCCCAAGTTGTCCTCTGCAAACTCTTATTAAAATCCCTCTTAGGTTTCACAACCCAGCACCATCACCAAGTACCCTGTAAAATAAAAGATATAAAATACTGCCACTCTTATTTTCTTCACTCCATTTCAAAATTCTTCCTTAGCTAGGAATTAAGAAAATGTAGCTACATTAAATTGTAAAAGAGGAACATGTTAGATTAAATGTGGAAAGACAGAGAATGAAATAGGGTTCTCAGTGGCCTTCTCCATGGCTGTCTACTTTTGTGTGACAGGTGACCAGGAGGAACACCTGGGTCCTCCATCTTTGAAAGGATGCCTCTCCATCTTCCTGTTTACTCTATACCTTCCAATCCACTTTTCTCTGAGTGGTTTGTCTTAGCTTTTCAAATATAAATATGACTATGCTTTGATGAGCTTATGTAGACCTCAGAAAGAATTACTCTTTCCCCTACCACCCTCAGAAACCCAAACAGAATATAAGAAGAAAGCTTTGATTTTTACTTCATTTTGTCTTCTCTTTACAGAAAATAATTTTTCTGTTTTTAGATATTGTTGGTAATTTGGGAATCCCAATCTGTGTAAATAACCACACCCTTCTCTAAGTTTCAGTTATACATAAATTAAACTACTTCCTTAAAAGACTTTTTGGAGAGCAGAGGCCAGCTTTGAAAATGTGTGTCAGCTTTTTGTTGAACATGATTCAAAACCAGCCCCAGAGTGTGTTGTTAGCATTTGTTTTTAATGTGTATCTATAAAGGAACTTGTTGGGACAAACATAAAGTTGAGTTTTAAAAGGCCAAGGTAGTGGGATTTTTGTTTTTTAGTAGTTGCAGATTTTATAAATTTTGAAATTGTGAACTGGTGTTTTTTACACACACAACATATTTCTTTTCCAATGGGACACATTAGGTTAAGTTCTATTTTTCAGTATATCTGAGCTTATACAGAAGAGATCTAAGCAAATGTCCAGGACACTGGTTCCAGTGAGACTGTAACCTCCAAGACCACACCCATCGAACTGACTGAGCTTTACAGCAAAAAGGACAAAGATCTGGGTGAGATGTGGTAAAGACTTTTTAAATACATCAGTGTGGTAGAAAAAACATGTGATTTGCAGTTTGGCAGAACTATGTTCAAATTTAGTCTTTGCCACTAGCCAACTGTATGATTGGGAGTACATTTTTTAATCTCTCTGAATCTCAGTTTCCCTCTCATATAAAATGGAAAAATAATGAGTCACTATTGAGGCTGTTGGGAGGAAGCAATGAGATGATGCACGTACTTACCGTAGCACCCGGCTCATAGAAGCGACTGAGTACATGTTGGTTCCCATCCCATTTCACTTTGTGCGCAAGGTGGGAGGGAAATCCTTCCACTCGCTGACTATTTAAAAAACCCAGTGCAGAAAGCTTTCTAGGATCGGATTACCAGTTATTCTTTTCCTGAAAGGCGAGTCTTAGGTTATACAGTTTTACTTGTAAACATCTCCAAAACACTGCAGGCAGAAAGATCAAGGAGATTTGCAGTTCCTAGAAGGATTCATGATATCCCATGAAAGTTCATATTTCAAGGCTGGCCTGCTGGTTGATGGAATTTTGTCATCAGGAGTTTTCTTTCTCCATGTGGCTTCTTAGAAAATAATCTGCCCTTCACAATTTATTCCCCACAATTTGTCCCTTTGCACGGATAGTATTTTCTATCCCTTTGGCGTTCAGAGAATATTTCTATTCAGAATTTGCCATATGGGATGGCACTGAACTCTTTCACTAACGAAGAATCTCTTTATTTAATCAGAACTTTCAACTCTTCATCATCTCTCCTCTTCCCCCAGTGCTAAAATCCTGCCTGCCTATATTGCCAGGGTAGCAATGACTGTAAAGTTCAAGGTCACTTTCAACAGATAACTATTTGTGTGGTACCCTAGGGAGGTAGGATATGGATCCTTCAGAAGGAATATGCTTTTATGGTGCACATGATCTATAAGTTGCTGGACTTAAAAACATCATTAGACTAATACTAATCAACGAATAATTATGTATTTGTAATTAAGGATGTGTACAAATATTAATTATAAAAATGTTCACCCCCATATTTTTCAGTGTTTCTACTTAATAAAATTTTTCATTAAAAAATTCATTTAAAAGTGGGAAAAAAACTAAATGCCCAACCCATAAAGTTCACAATTATGGAATTCTATATAATAGAACATTATTTAGCCATTAAAAATGAAGTGGTAGAAGAATATTTCTTAACATATTTATATATTAGCAACCTCCATGTGTAACAAAATTATAAAATTATGTATTATACAATCCTATTTTGCTGAAAATAAGACTAGATGTTTATTATATGTATTATGTGTACACTATGAATATGCTAAGGAAAATGTCTAAAAGGGTAATACGCAAGTGTCTAAAATGCAAGTGATAGAATTACAGTTGATTTTATTCCCTTCTTTTCTCTTGACTATAGTTTCAGTATTTCCATAATGAATGAACATGCATCACTGGCATACATTTTTAAAGTTATTGTTAAGGTAATTATTTTCTGATCACCACACTAGGCTCCATGAGATGTAAGGAAAGTGTAAGGCTTCATGGTGAAAAGAGAGCTTAGGTGCTAGAAAAGGCAATGAATTAGAAGACCAAGCCTCAGCTGAACAGTAGGGTACTTGAGTCCATAATAAGCTCACCTCTGTGCAACATAACCTTAGGCGAGCCATATCCCTTTTCTGTACATCACTTTTTCCACATGGAAAAGCACAATGACATTCCACACCTCGATATGATATCACTTAGGTTGGGTGCATACCCCTTACATGCTCTGGGTCACAGGAAAAACCCGCATACTGTTAGCACTCTGGATTTCCATTAGTGATGTGAGCCGTGGGTTTGTCGGTCTATTTATTTAGTATTTCTATTTATTTTGCTATTATTAGATTATGTTCTGGAAACTTTTCCATGCATCATGGAGAGAGGCTTCTCTGTGGGCAATCTTGAATTGATAATCACTTCCATCAGGGGCAGAGAAGCGGTTTTGCTTTTTGCTTTTCTGTTAAGTTCGAGGAGATCTTTTATAAGTCTCTGTATTGTTTGGGTTTGCAGTGCAGGCTTTACCAAAGCAGAATTTCGCCTCTGACTATAAAGCTGGTAATTAGGTGCAAGGGAAAGTAAGAATTTGTAATGACTGTTTAGACAACATGCAGCCCACTGAAGAGAAAATAGATTATAAGACAGAGAAATGCCATAAAGTTGTGCAGGTTGGTCTTCAGCTTTTAGAGCGTCTTTATTACTTCTGCGTGAGACTCTGTGGTTCATATGCTTGAATCTTTGCAATGTCTAATGATATGGGGAAATGCTCATCTAATCATTTAAGAAGAGCAGAGAGAAGGGGAATTGCTATCAATTGTTTCTACAATTTAAACTTAACAGGATAAATCTGACATTGAGAATTTACCTCAGAATAAAGAGCGATATTAATAAGCCTTAAAGTGGGTTTCTGAGACTCTTTTCCTGATTAGCTCTTTATAACATGCATACTTCTACAGCTGGAAGAAACCTGGAATACTGAAAATCTTACTCTGAGGTTTCAGATGAACAGTGTCAGGTGGCTAATTACGATTCATTTTCTATTCCAATTTAACCATGAATTAAAGTAGGTATCCTTGAATTAACAGTCAGTGCAAGTAAAGCTCAAAAAAAAATGTGATACACACTCCTCCTGAGAAGCCACTGACTGTTTCCATTATCTCCTTCCTATCTGTTGCTCGTGGTCGCTATAGTAACTAGCATTTAAGAGGCAAACACACAAAATCAAAGTGCTAGGCTGATGCGACCGTTCTCAAATGGCTTTGTTCCATGTCTAAGATTTCCCTGTCTGCTCTTGCATCATATTTCACCTCCAAAGCCTCAACTGACTAGCTTACTGCTTGTGGATGGGCCAGCTAGGGGGGAAAGGGTGGGCTGGAGACAGGCTACATTAGGGCCACCTTCCCTTTCAGAGAAAAAAAAAGTAGATGTCCAGTGCAGTTAGTGAGACTCAGCCCCCTGCTTGCTTTGCTGGGAAAAAAAGAGGCTGGTCTGCGACAGCTGTTGCATTGTTGTGAGCAGTGTTTGCCCAGCCCCTCCAGGGGCACAGATGGGGTCAGGCCATGCGTTGCCCGTCCACAAACTCACCGTAGTCTTGCTTGGGCAGGGGGTGGGGTAGGAGCGTGGCTTCCAATTCTACACCAAAAATGAACAGATGATTTTTCAAGTGTTGAGTTCAAAGCAAAGAGGAAAGGAGCAGTATAGAAGAAGGAAGCTAAGCTAGAATTAATACTCTGATCATTTATGGTAAACAAATTGGGCCAATGATTTTTATTTGGATTTAAATAAACATTTTGGTTTATTTCATCTATTTTTGTAGCAGACGTGGGCAACATGTTTAAACAGAAAAGTGGTAAATAGAAACTCTTCCATTTGGGCATTTATAATTTCAGCATAAAGGGACACTGACAATTATATCCAAGACTGGCCTATACGCTAAAACTTACTTTTCTGGCATTCCAGTAATTAAGAAAAATTAGATCACAACCCAGACAGGAGAAATTGCAGACCCCAAAATATCCCTTTTGGAAGACTACACATGACATTACATTACCAGGCACATTAAGCTTGGTTGGAATATTTTTAGACACATAAACCTTTAACTGAGTGATAAACTAATAATTCCCAAACATTTCTTTAAAGGGAGCTTAATATTTTGGTTGGCAAATGTGCCCAGGGGAAGTAATACATTAATAATACTTGCTTTTTACACAGTTCCTTTCTTTATGTAGTCAGAATGCTTTATGGTGGCTCAGATCCACAAATTGAGAAGAGAATGAATACATTTTAGCTTTTATGACTTACTCTGTTGAAAGAATACTCTTAAAAAGCACAAAAATAAGGCCTGGTTGCATGCCTGAGGGAAAGATTAAATGATTAATGACTTGAAAAACGTATTGAAAGTTACAATATATATAAGGAGATAATCCATTAATCAGATGTGGGAAAAAATACACAATATTGCTTTGCTAATGAAGATTATCACTGTGTCATCTGGCCTTGGACCTACCCAAATTAGGTTGGACCTAAATCCAATGATCTGGAAATAAAAAAATATAAAAAAATGTTGACCCATAATACAAATGCTCCATTTCCTCAGCGCGCTGGGTTCAGTCACATCTGTTGGGTGAGTTCTCTGACACTACTCAGTGGAGAAATGGCTTGTGGAAAAGAGTTCTAGAACTTTCCTGTGTGTCTTAAGTGCTGCATATGACAGTTAGGCCTGAAAAGCTCATTTATTAGTTTAGTTTCATGATCAGTGCCCATGTAAGGGGTGGGCAAGGCGAGGAAACTAGGAGTCCCATTCTGTTCATCTCATCTGCCTTTTTAGTGCCAAGCCCAAAAGAAAAGCAGCAGCAGTTAAAAAGGTACAGCTGTTGGAAATGCTCTTTTCGTTTCAGTCAATTGGCAGACCAGGGTAATGTGATTTCTTAATGCAAAGGGAGAGATGCCATTTAATGCAGCCATTAGCAAAAGAAGGGTATGTCTTATTGATTGCTATAACTAAGAACTGTGCTGATAAATACAAAGTTGACATATATAAGGCTTTTTGCCCTGAGCAGTTCAGACATTCACTAGGCTGGACACAGGAAACCAAGGGTTTCAGTTACAAGTGACTTAGTAAGGCTGCTTGCCTGACTCTTTTGAAAGCCTCAGTCCAAAGGCACAGCAACCTTCTAAATAAAGAGTATACAGGGGCACTAAGGACAGGCACAGGGAATTGAGTGGGCTGGGACAGGGCTCATCCAATCAATGTACCAAAAGTCCCACCAAAGCCAACACCCTACCTGTCTGGATTCCCCTAGAGACACCCTGGAGCTAGGCTTAGAGGGACCGGAGGGACATGATTTTAAATAATAGATGTGTGATCTTGGGCAAATTATTTAGTCTCTCTGAGCCTCAACTTCTTGTCTATAAATCAATGAATTGTTTTGAGAAATAATTTAAAGTATACAAATGCTTACTTAGCACAGTGCCAGGTACACATTAGGCCTTCCCTCTTCCTTGTCAATCTCATTCCCTCACCATTTACTTCTCTGCTTTAAACCTACATGGCAATATGAAGGCTGTTCTTTTGCTTGCAGATATGTTCATTTGCTCAACATCTTACCTGTTGTCAGTCTTCTGATTTTTCCACAATTGAAAAGAACCACGAAAAAAGCAGAATGACACAAAGTTATCACGAGGATAAAAAGAAGTAACGCATATAAAGTGCATGTTGGAGGTGGGATTCGTATGTTCATTCTTTTCACCAGGGCTTGCCATGTGTGACTGCACCAGGCGCGGGAGCCAGATTGTCCCCAATCTGGGTGGGATGGTCTAGGAGTATGGGAAAGTATTGGGGCAGAATGGGGCACAAAACCACTTCCAAAAGAAGGTAGTGCTTGAATTGAATCTTGAAATAGGGAGGCAGCCAGTCTGGGAACAGGGGAGAGTAGAGAGGGTGTGTTAGAAAGCAGGGAATGCAGAGGGAAGAAGTGCCAGGTAAATACAACACACCTAGAGCTTCCAGGGCATTTTTCAGGTTCCTACCCTCAGACCTGAGCAGCCAGGGAATGCCACTGTCTGGTGAGAGTTCCTAACATGAAAATGAAAGAGCGCACCCCTAAATAAAAAAAAAAAAGGTCAATGCTTTGAGGAAATAAAAATAAGGCAAGGAGAACTCTTTTTTAAAAAATTAGTATTAATATCATCATCGAGATTAGGGAAGATATTGTACCCATAAAACAAGAACAAAATACTATAAAAAATTAAAGGGCCAAAAAAATAAAGCTCTTGGAAATGAAAATCTTGAAAGCAAGATCAAGGTAATTGAGATGTAGAGAAAAATCTAAAAAGAGAAAAAGTAAAATAACCTGACTTTTAAGATGGATGAAGCAGAAGCCTGTTACTATGTCACAGATTTTCATTTCCTCCATGAAAGTCTATACTAGAATTGTTTCTAATACCCAAAACAGCTGACTCTGAGATAGTTGATGATAGGCTAAGGGTGAGGGGGCCACCGAGAAGAATGAAAAGATTTAATTCCTATTCTTCAGCCTAGAGAGGAAGATTGCTGTCTCCCATCCTGTGAGAGCTGTTGGTCACACAATCACATGGCAAAAAGTGGTGAGACTCTGTTCCTAGTGTCTCATCTGTTAAAGAATTATGTTTACAAGAGAATAAAATAACGACTCTCATACAAATATAAAATAAATACATATGAAAAACTTTATTTAACTCACTAATAATGAGGGAACCAGTAAGATATTATAATTGGTTCAGAAGAGAACTCAAAGTACCACACATTTATAGCGAGAAAATGAATGCTGGAATGAATTTGAAGGACAAAACTTAGAAACTGTATTTTATTTGCCTTAGTTTTTAATACTTGAGTCTAAAAAAAGCTATGAAGTGTGTTAAAAATCTTAGTAATAATTGCTCAGTTTTGATGGCCTTGCTGTCGTTTTTGTTTAAACTGATTAATGCCTTTGCCTACAACATGAAGGGTCATTCTTTCAGTGTAATCTGCCTAGATAATAAAAATCCTGGGCCTTACCAGAAAAATTTTTGTGCTTCATGTTGACTTTATTATATCCTTTATTATTCAAGGCCAAAAAAAAGGTTCCTTATTTATGATAGAGATATCGTTCTTTTTGTGTCATTTTCTACGTTTACTTTTTATTTTATTGAAGTATAGCTGATTTACAATACTATGGTAGTTTCAGGTGTATAGCATAGCGATTCAGTATTTTTGCAGATTATACTCCTTATAGGTTATTACAAGATAGTGGGTATAATTCCCTGTGCCATACAGTATATCTGCACTGCTTATATATTTCATATATAGTAGTCTGTATCTGTTAATTCCATACCCCTAATTTGTTCCTCCCCGTTTCCCTCTCCCCTTTGGTAACCACCCAAGATCACTTATTGTATTATTCCATTTACGTGAAATGTCCAGAATAGGAAAAACCATAGAGAAAGAAAGTAGATTAGTGGGCTGAGAGGAATGGGGAGTGACTGCTAATGGGCAGGCACATGGTTTCTTTCAGGGGTGTTGAAATGTTCTAAAGTCAGGTTGTGGCAATGGTTGCATAACTCTGGGAAAATCCTAAAAGCCACTGAACTCTACACTTTAAATGAGTGAATTTTATGGTATGTAAAGTTTATCTCTCAATATACCTGTGTATATTTTTTAAAGTCTCAGAAACATGGAGTAAGTTTGAATGAGAAGGGAAAAGCTTTATGGAGATTTATGGATTAAAGGATGAAGAGTAGTTTTCCACATAAAGAAAGGTAAAAGGACTTTTCAGGCAGAGGGACAAGCAAGGAATTGTGAACTACATGGTATTTGGTAAATGAGTGGTCAGCGCACGCCTAGAAAGAGGTTAGTGGGAAAGGAGACTGGAAAGTAAAATGAGGGTCTGAATTAGCCAGAGTCTGAGCAGGAAAGAGAAGGAACGATCAAAAGGGGGTAGTTAAGGAGAATGTGACGAAGAGATTGTCCCCAGAAGTGTGTGCAAAGTTAAAGGAACCCAAAAGGGAAGGTGAAACTTCCCTGGGGCCAACTATAGCAGGAGGTCATTAGGATCCCTGGGCCTAACGGTCCAATGGAGGAAAAAAATAACCAGAACTCAGCGAGAGCTGCAGCTGTAGGAAAGAACCCAGTCGGTTTGGACTTTAAGTAGAGGAATGCAGCCACTGCCAAACCTTGGAGGAAAGAAGCCCAGGGGGAAAATATTGTGACTTTCTCTTCCCACCCTCCAGTCTCTGTCCGCTGACACAGAAGGTAGAGAGCACAAAACCTATTGGTGTAGTCCACACAGGTCAGCTCCCTGCGGCAGAGAGCTGGGCCAAGGGTGAAGAGTGAGTCTGGAGAAGCAGCAGCTCAGGGCCAGATCATAAAAGACTTGTGTGCCTTGGGACTTCCCTGGTGGTGCAGTGGTTAAGAATCCGCCTGCCAATGCAGGGGACACGGGTTCGAGCCCTGGTCCCAGAAGATCCCACATGCTGTGGAGCAACGAAGCCCAGGTGCCACAACTACTGAGCCTGCGCTCTAGAGCCCGCGAGCCACAACTACTGAGCCCACGTGCCACAACTACTGAAGCCCGCATGCCTAGAGCCCGTGCTCCACAACAGGAGAAGCCACCGCAATGAGAAGCCCGCGCACCACAATGAAGAGTAGCCCCCGCTCGTCACAACTAGAGAAAGCCCACGCGCAGCAACAAAGACCCAACGCAGCCAAAAATAAATTACTTAATTAAAGAAAACAAAACAAAACACAAATTAAAAAAAAAAAAGATATGTGCCTTGCTAAGCGGTCTGGACTTTGTCCTGCAGACAGAAGGAAACCATAAAAGGGGTTTAAGTAGGGAAGTGACGGCAATGTGATGGTTTGGAGAGAGAGAGAGCCTAAGACTGCTTCTCAAAGTGTGGTCTCCAGAACAGCAGCATCCACATCACCTGGGAACTTGTCGGAAATGCAAATTCTCAGGTCTCCTCACAGACCTACTGAATCAGAAATTGTGCGAGTAGGGTCCGGCCGCCTGTATTTTTTTTTTTACAGTTTTTTTTTTTTTTTTTTTTTGTGGTACGAGGGCCTCTCACTGTCGTGGCCTCTCCCGTTGGTGAGCACAGGCTCCAGACGCGCAGGCCCAGCGGCCATGGCCCACGGGCCCAGCCGCTCCGCGGCATGTGGGATCTCCCCGGACCGGGGCACGAACCTGTGTCCCCTGCATCGGCAGGCGGACTCTAAACCACTGCGCCACCAGGGAAGCCTCAGCCGCCTGTATTTTAACAAGCGCCTTAAGGCGATTCTGATGCGTGCTGAAGTTGGAGAACCAGGGGCCTAGAACATTATCCCTGAATCACATGCTCAGCAGGTTTACCAGAAATGTGCAAATCCCACCTGTTTTGATCCCTGGGCCTAATGGTACAATGGCCAAGCCACACCTAAGCAAGGCCACCACTTATGACGGTGCAGGTTGGTTGGCAGTGCACATTTCTAGAGCCACAATTCAGGTAGATGGCTGGGACCCTGCTGAGGAGTTGGAGAGGTGGAGGAAGTAAGACATCCCACACATTTACCTTACTGATTAGGATTTCCAGAAGTAAGCCTGAGCCTACATTTGCTCAAACCGACTGAGTTCTTTCCTACAGCTGCAGCTCTCGCTGAGTTCTGGTTATTTTTTCCTCCATTGGACCATTAGGGAAGGAAGTGTAATAATTCCATGTAACAGGATAATGTAAATCTTCATTCCTAGAATAAACTGATGCTTGTGGAAAGAGTGTGATTTCTCCCCTTGGAAGGAGACTGTATGAAAGATTGCTTATCCTATGAAGGAATCAGACAGATTCTCTTTTGAAAGTAATCATATTTGGAAACAATCTAAATATTTAAAAATAGAAGATTGGCTAAATAAATGAGTGTACATCCTCAAATGTAATACTTTATACCATTATAATTTATAATTCTTAAGAACATTTAATGTCATTTAAATTTTTTAATTACAATGCTATGTTCTAAATGATTTTTTAAAAATTATGTGAACATTTTATAAGCATAGAAATAACTTGGAAGGATATACTTCAAAGTATTAGTAATTCTTATCTCTAGGTGGTAAAATTACATGGGTTTTACTTTCTTCCTTTAATGTACTTGCACTTTAACAGTTTCTCATAATGAACATGCATTTTGAGATAAGAAATTAAAGCTATTACTTAAAAGAGAAAGCAGAAAATATAGTGAAAATATGTTAATGTTCAAATACTTAAAATTTTAAAAATATGTGCATATAACTAAATTACTATAAACAAAGTTAAAAAAGTTGTCTAACTGGGAAGATATTTGCAAAGTATATGACAGTGGGTTAATAAAAAAAAAGAATGCCCAACATAAAAGTTGGTTAAAGTCATAAAGTGTGGTCTATAAAAGAAATATGGATGTACTTTTTAAAAAGAAAAAATATTTAACATTGCCAGTAATCAAAGAAATGAAAAATTAAAACAAGGTACACTTTTTGTTTATCTGACTGGCAAAGATTCAAATGAATAATCAAGTTTTGTGAGAGTGTGGAAAATAGATATTTTATCATGGTTTTGACAGGAATATAAATATTTACAAAAATTTTAGATGGAAATTTCTAAATATGTTTTGAAAGCCTTAAAATACAGTTTTAGACCAGACATGAATTTTTCCTGGGACTATAATAAAATAGTTGTACATAAGTATATGTTTAGCTAATAAACATTGAAAAGATGCTTAACCTTACTACTTATCTGAGAAACTCAAAACAATATGCTATTTTTCATCCATGATACTGAAAAATTTTTAGTTTTTCTAATGTTAAGCATTGTCAAGTTTCTGAAAATACAAATACGTACTGCTGATAGGAAACTAACTTGGCATACCCACTTTGGAAGACAAATTTGACACTATTTAAAAAAATACTACTGTGTGTTTACTCCGTGACCCAATGATTCTAATTTTTGGTGTCTAATCTAGAGAAAAAGATACACATCCACAAAGAGAAACACATAAGGACATGTTCAAAAGCTCTTCATAATAGACAAAAAAAAAGAAAGAGGGGGAAAGAGCCTAAATTTCCATACATAGGGAAAAGATAAATAAGAGATGGTGAAGTCATAATATGAAGGACTGAATTAGATTTATGTATAACTACAGGGGAACAGATGTCAAAAACATATTGCTGCATGAGAAAAGCCAACTGCAGAACGATATATGTGGAACAATGTTATTTAAGTAAAAAAGCACAACAAGATGTTACTAGATGCTTTTAGATATATGTTATGCATAAAAATGGATTACAATATGCACCAAACTCATCACTGTTATTTCATCTGCAGAGGGTGAAGGGAACCAGATTAGAAGATTACAGCCAAAGGGAATTTTCATTTTACTTGGAACTGTCTCATCCTTTTTTAAAAGAAGAATATTTGCATACTTTTCAGATATTTATACACGTGGAAAGGCTGAGAAATAATGTATTGAAACATTAATAGTGGTTAATTCTGAGAGGTGGAAAATGGGTGTTAGTTACTGCTTTGTATGTTTTCATTTATTAAAAATTAAGCCTTTCTCCCAAAAAGAAGTATATAAAGAATCTTTACCTTAGCTTTGTTAAAAGAAAAAAGGGGAAGAAAAAGAAGAAGAAGAAGTAGAGGAAGAAAAGAAAAAAGAAATCTGAAAGGCTACATAGTGTATGATTCCAATTATATGACATTCTGTAAAAATCAAAACTCTGGAGGCAGTAAAAACAAAATCAGTGATTGCTAAGGACTGGGGGAGGGAGGGATGAATACGAGAGCATAGAGGATTTCTAGGGCAGTGAAACCACTCCGTATGAAACTGTAATAGTATTATACATTTGCTCAAACCTATAGAATATACAACTGCAAGTGTGAACCTAATGTAAACTATGGACTTTGGGTGATTATTATGTGTCAATGTAGGTTCATCAGTTGTAGCAAATGTACCACTGGGAGGAATGTTGCTAATCCGGCAGGCTTTGCGTGTGTGAGGGCAGGGGGCATATGGGAAGTCTCTGTTCCTTCCTCTGAATTTAGCTGTGAACCTAAAACTGTTCTTAAAAAAATAAGGTCTATTAAAAAAAAAAAAGTAAAAGTTCCAACATAGAGGGTTGATGAAATTATGTTATACTGGAGAAGAAACTAACATTAAAAACAATAGTAATATGGATGAAGACATTTTTAAACATAAAATGAATTATAAGGTTAAAATGGAGGGAAAAAAGGCAGATACAACAGAATTTATGTTTATTTAGGAATCCATTTTGTAAAAAAGAAGCAAACATTTTTGAATGATGGATCTGTAGGTAACTTTCTTTTCATTTTATCTGTATATTGACACTTATCTAAAGAGAGCCTTACTAATTAAATAATTAAATTGATAAAAGAAGAAACAAAAAAGCCTAACAAGGATAGGGAAGAAAAATAAGTCAGTGTCAAACCTAGTATCACCCTAAGTGATGTTCGATTTTTATTTAGCTTCTATACATCCCTTTTATTTTCTGGAAAAAAAAAACCAACAACAGCTGTCCGGCAGCTCCTTTTCCCAAAAGGACACAGAATTTTATGATGCCAGGGAAACCTTCTGATGAGCAAAAAGGATCTGCAACATAATTTCATATGAAAATGCAAGTGATTTACTGTGTTACCACCTGATATGGTACAGCTGAGGACACAAAGCAATGACTTCCATGTATAGGAACCTGGGTTCGAATACCCACTAGTATTTCTAAACTGTAGAGCACCAAGCCACATGACTCAGAATTACTTGCAGTGCTTCTTAAAAATGGAGCTCTGCACAGACCTGACCCTCAGGTCAAAGAGCCCTGGTATCAACAGTAACAAACGTCCTCAAAGCTTCCTATGCACACTAAAATTTGAAAACCTTTGCCTGAGATTAATCATGAAGTCACTGTGATTTTTTTCAGAAATGTAGGTTCTTTATCAAAGTGCCAATCCTAACAAAGGTACATGAGGATAAAACACCATAGCACTCTTGAGATTGCTTTGAAAGATCCAAACACCAGAGAGGTGGGAGCTACTGATATCAGTTACACTCCCTTGGAGACAGAGCCTTGGCATTTTAAAGAGGACCAGAGACAGAAGGAAATGCTTCCAGGGTGAATTATCTTTGGGTAGTCCCAGATAGGAAAGATGCTATGGATCAGGGAATTCCTCTCAACCCAAACCACAGAGGAGACTGCGCAAAAAGCCAGCGCCAGGCCTATGGGTGGTGAGCGTGCAGGGACATAAATCAGACTCCTGAGAATGCAGGGAATTCTTCTGATTCATCACAAGGAAAGTCTGCTTTTGCCCAAGGACGCTTTTCAGTCCCAAAGTACCCCGGGATGATAACAAGCATTGCTAAACTGCTCCTTGGAAAACTTTAAAAATGATTTGCCCTATTCCTTTCCTCCCTCCAACCAATTTCTGACTGTAGGAAATGGAGACAGAATGAGAAAGTGAAGTGTCCCTTCCTCACTAAATATGAGCTTTAGTTCACATGGAGCACTCTCTGGAGTGGAATGTTCTAGCCCTGCGCTGGCCGGTAGGTAGCCACTGGTCACGTGTGGCTATTGAGCCCTTGAAATGTGGCTAGTCTGAATTGGGGTGTGCTGTCCGTGTAAAATACACACTGATTTTGAAGACTTAGTGTGGAAAACAAGGATGTAAACTATCCAATTAATAATTTTTATTTGATTACATGTTGAAAAGATATTTTCAATGTATTTGGTTAAATATATATTATTAAAATTCAATATTTCTTTGTACTTTTTTTTTTGCGGTACGCGGGCCTCCCACTGTTGTGGCCTCTCCCATTGCGGGGCACAGGCTCCGGACGCGCAGGCTCAGCGGCCATGGCTCACGGGCCCAGCCGCTCCGCGGCATGTGGGATCTTCCCGGACCGGGGCACGAACCCGTGTCCCCTGCATCGGCAGGCGGACTCTCAACCACCGCGCCACCAGGGAAGCCCCTCTTTGTACTTTTTTAATGTGGGTACTAGAACATCTTGAAGTACATATGTGGCTCATGTAATATTTCTATCAGACAGTGGTGCTCTAGGACAAAAAAGTAAGCAGGTGCGTCCTAGCTGAAAATGTAAGTGACAAGTAGTTACTCTCTTGCCTTTCTACTCAGTCCAAAGAGAAGCACAATTTCCATTTCAAAAACACTTCTGACTGGCTCAAATTGCTGAGGTTTTCCCCCTTTCTCTGGTGAAGTTCCCTGTGGTGAAATGAGAGATGCACTCACTCTTATTTTTTTTATTTCTCAGTTCCTCAAGGCCAGAGGCCATGTTGCTTTGTGTTTTGCATGGCTCCTCACCCACTATAAATGCAAGACAAAGATTTGACCCACAATGATCACCATCTGTGCAAGCTCCCTTCTATCGTTTACACCTGGTAATTGTTTATCAACATTTGCAGTTGTTCATTAGTGTTTAGGTTTATATATATAGCTATAGCTATATATATAATAGCTATAGCTATAGCTAATTGATAAGCATTTATTGTTAATGAGTAATGGCTGAGTGAGAGATGAGAATGGAGAGTTCTGGTTAACTCTGAACAATAGATCAAAAGGCAATTTAAGCACCAGAGGACACCTGTTTTTTGCAAAGCATAGGGGAGTAAGTATACTTTTAACGAGGAAAAAAGCAGCAATGAGATTATAATTGTAAATAGAATATGCACAGTAACCACAGCAGGAGGACCTTGGTCTGAGAAGGGAATAGCTGGACAGAAGGAATTATAGATGTGAGTTTGGATTTTAGAGCTGATTAAGACGTCTCCTAAATTGGGCAAGGCTAGAGTCTGTTGCGTGCTTAATTATATATTGAGCTCTTCTTGCAAAATGATAAATAGCTTGTGTATGCATCCATACATCGGCAACCTACTCCAGCACTCATGTGAGTGCGTGTGCACACACACACTCACACCGTCCCCCTTCTATGGCTGGAAGCGTCACAGTTCCCATTAAAAAAAAAAACCCTTGTGAGAAATGTGTGAGTTTTTCAAGTATGAAGGTGAAAAAATGTAGAGAATTGTAATGTTTAACCTTGAAACATTTGTTATTCTGCTTGTACCAGTGGGTAATTACCAAAACAAGGATTAGTTCAAATCCAAGTTTGGCCAGTTCAGGAAAATCTGTAGGTCAAAGGGAAGAGTTTGTGAAAATCACAGATTTTAAAGGATTAAGCAACTAGTTTGTAGGGTGCTCTGTGCCCTGTTCCTTCCTGTTCCAACACTCTTCCCCGACTCCTACTCTCTTGGTTTTTTGTAATTTTTGTTTGTTTTTTATATTTCACAATATACTGCCAATTAGAAATAACTTATGTTTGCAAAATCTGTTCCTAAAAATTCAAATGGCTCTGGAAAATTAGGGACTGTCAGACATTCACACATATGTGTAAACTTGTCCAATGACACTTGAGACCAGCTGTGCTAGAAAAATGGATGGATGGGCTATGACTGAGGGTAGGAGAGAGCAAGTAAGTTTTGGAACTTGGAGCACTTTAGCAATTCAGACAGACCTTTGAAGGTGCTGTGGTGGAGAATACAGAGTATCGTGAGGGAGTGGGAGCCTGGTGAGAAGGATTATCAGATACTAGGAGAGTAAGGCATAAAGTGAGGTGAGGGGGTGGATGAGAACAAACTTTACTGGTTTAGATTTTCCTATTTCACCATCCATTGGCTCAGGAGAAGGAAAAGCTATGCTTTTTTCTTCTCTTCTGCCCTTCTTGTGCGAAGAGAAGACTACCTCTTATTGCTGCGAAGACTACCTCTTTCCCTACCATTCAGACTTCAGGCTAACAAGATGAATGGTATGACAACTCCCAGAATACTGGGATGTATTTGCTTTTTTTGGTCTAGACCTGGAAACCTGATCACCATTTATAACATTAAATTTTCTTAAGAAAAAGCAAGTATTCTCTAGTGCAAGCAGGGAAAATGAGTACAAAATGGAATTTGGGGACAAAATAATTCATAAGATATAAACTACCTATGTATATATTTTGGATAATAGTTTCATGCTTCTAATAAAATTGTCTTTATTACTCTTGAGATGTTAACCTATGATCCCTGAATAAGGAACAGTCCTTGTATGAAAAAAATTTCATTTCATAAAAACTCTACACATTGTCTTTTTAAGACTATTTTTATCAATATTTTGTAGACTCGTGAAAATGTTTTTAAAGACAGCATGTGGGACTCTGTTCTAAGCTGCTGTGTAGTCATGCAGCCTCAGTGCTGGTGCCGTTATTCTAGAATTCTCTCTGCATTCTCTCTGATACCTACAATAGCCCCAGGCTGACTTCCTTCTCTTCTGGGTTCAAGACAACTACCCCCCCTACTAAACCTATCACCAAGTTCCTCTTTCCTGTTGGAGCAAAAATGCTCAGCTCCCTGAACCCAGTCAGGAACTGGGCTCCTCTCAGCACAGGATCTGATGCCACACTTCTGCCCAAGTTGAGCATGATGACACATGTACTCCACTTCTAGGACCCAACAGCAGAATGAAATCAGGAGAGGAAAATACAGAACATTGCATAGCAGTTAGAGAAGGGTTCTTCTCTTCTGCAACAAATGCAGGGGGAGGAAGATGCCAGTAACCCTTCAACAACTGGATCGGTGGGGGAAGCCCTACTTTGTAGCATTTGCAGGTTTCCATGATGTAACTACTCCACCATGACTGATTTCAAGCTACCAATGTGATGTCACTGAATGTGGATTTGGGAAGAGAAGTGCAGCAGTAAACCATGATGTAGTATTTCTGCCATTCAGATTCAGGTGGAACCTCAAGATCGGATAATAGTAAAATGTAGCAATTACTAAGTGATGAGTTCTGAGTATTTGTCACCTTTGTTTTTAATATAATTTATTTGTAATTTATATACTTTAATTTTTAATATTAACTGTGTTTAACAACTGGCTAACAAAATTCCTGAAATTTCACAATGGGTTTTTATGAGGCAATGTCATGGGCTCCAATGTAGAGCCGCCTTGAGAAGGGGACGCTTCACCTGCACATTTTAAGAAGGGATATGCATAGTGAAAAGGCTTCCTGAAATGATGATTGTGGAGATCTGCATCTAGTATTAGGGATACAATGAAACTTACTTTAAATCCTGTATTCATCTCTGAGACATCTGGGTTTTCTTTAGAAGTTCCCATCCTAGCATTGACCTTACTCAAAGCTACTCAACTTGCAAAATCTAGTGGGTTTGTAGTCAGAGGTGAATTTCCAATATAGTTAACTTAACATGCATATGAGGAAGATTATACTGTTATTCAGAATTACTGTTACATGACTGAAAAGTAACAGGGTCATATTTTACTTTCTTTAACTATGTTTAGATTTAAATGAATATAATTTTCTAAAACAATAACATAAACCCCAGAGAAGAAAACCTGTCGCTTTCAGGAAAGCAAAGCCAGAATAAAGCATTCCAATATCTCCTTTCCCCCTTTAACTGGGTGGCTGGTCTTCTGACAACCCAAAATATTATCTTAGGAGCTTGAGACACAGGGAGAGGGCATAGACAACCCAAGAGAAAAGGTTACAATCACAGTTTGGTGAAGAGAAAATATTCTCACAAAGATAATGTGCCATGACATACTGTACTGAAGTGTGGCTTTCCATGAGAAATTCCACATCACAAGGTTCTCATGTAATACAGGACTAAAGTCATCCCTAATCTCCAAATCCAGTGCCTAAGTGCTAGCACAACCTGCTGTGATACAAGGCTCTTACATAAATCCTACAAGCTGTAATATTTCAGCTACAAAGGAGAATATATCTGCCAGGATAATTCCCAACGAGGAAAGTTACAAAACCGAAAAAAGTAAACAGAATTCTTTCTCTCCGAGGAACACCCAGGCCATCTTTTACTTATAGACAAGGTTTTGCCACACATGAACTGCCCATTTGAGTGTTTAAGAGCCCATGCAGAGATTTGATGTTTAAAGAGAAAAAGAAAATGAAAATTGTATGACACACTCAGTAGGGGATATTTTGAAAGCTAACTTGGGATGGTTTGTCTAAAATATATGTATGGCCAGAGAATTTTTACCAGTGGAAAGTCTGTGGAGTCTTCATCTGAGAATTCTTGATCAAGAGTGACAGGACTGGGCTTCCCTGGTGGCGCAGTGGTTGAGAGTCCACCTGCCGATGCAGGGGACATGGGTTCGTGTCCCGGTCCGGGAAGATCCCACATGCGGCGGAGCGGCTGGGCCTGTGAGCCATGGCCGCTGAGCCTGCGCGTCCGGAGCCTGTGCTCTGCAACGGGAGAGGCCACAACAGTGAGAGGCCCACGTACTGAAAAAAAAAAGAAAAAAAAAAAAACGAGTGACAGGACTGTGTACCTGGAGGCAAGACGTCAGCCTTCAAAACTAGAGTCAGAATCAAGGCTTCCGCATATAATGCAGGAAGCACTCTGTATTTCTGTTTCTGTTATTCTTGAGAAGTTTCAGTTTGCTGTCTTCGGATTTTTGATCCTGTCTATATCTTCTAATCAGATGTTCAACTGCTTTAAAATTTATATGAATATAGCATGCTGGTGTATAACACTGGTGCTGAGAGCAAGAAAGAGTTTTCTCTTATTTGGTTTTACCTAGTGTTAAGGGTTGAATTGTGTTCTCCCCTCCCCAACAACAAAAAATTCTTGCGTTGAGATCCTAACCCCCAGTACCTTAGAATGTAGTCTTATTTGGAAATAGGGTCTTTACAGAGGTAATCAAACTAAAGAGATGTCATTAGAGTGACCTCATAATCCAGTATGACTGGTGTCTTTATAAAAAGGGGAAATTTGGACACAGGGACAGACACACATAGAGGGAGGATGAAATGAAACATGGGGAGAAGATAGCCATCTACAAGCCAAGGAGAGAGGCCTGGAATGGATCCTTCCCTCACAACTCTCTGAAGGAACCAAACCTGCCCACACCTTGATTTTTAACTTCCAGCCTTTAGAGCTGTGAGATAATAAATTTTTGTTGTTAAAGCCACCCAGTCTGTGGTACCCTATTAGGTATCCCTTACAAATGAATACACCTAGCATATCCTAGAGGCCAGATAACTAGGGACAGCAGGAGTACTTCCCTTTCCCTTGAACATTCATTCTTATGGTAGTTTCCTCAACCAGCCCATTAGCATGATTAGACTTTGTCTCAAACAGTTTAAGTTGCTTTCAGGACATGATTCAGTTCTCTCAGAGAGGTTACCAGACCTACGTGGGCTCACAGGAAACATCAACCATACTATCAACAAATAATAAAAACAAGTATCTGGTCAATTTGGCAATCTGTATCAAAAGCATTAAAAGCCTTTATGCTCTCCTATGCTATGTTTGTACTCCTAAAGATACAATCATGAATGGGCACAACTGAACTAGGATGTACAGCAGTTATTGATAATATCAAAAAATTGGAAATGACTTATTCTATAATAGATGATTGATTAAAAAATGATTACCTTCACATGATAAAACATAATGCAGCCATTAAATGTAAAAAAATGTAAAAAAAAATCAATGACATAGAAAATTCCCAAGGTATATTTTTAAATAAAATAATCCATAAAATGATCCTGAGTGTGAAAGAGAAGGAGGGCAGGAGAAAGAAATGTTAATCTTTCTCACTTGTTTGTAGACTTATGCAAGATTTTATCACGTTAGGTAGCAAGATTTTCTAAATTCTCTACAAAGAACATGAATTCCTGTTATAATTAGGAAAAAGCAAAAAACTTGGGTACCAGAATTCGTAAAATAATTTCTTATGGGCATGATGTTGAGATAATTTGACCTAGTTTTTAATTTATATAAATATTTTATTTTCATATAATGCACATACATAAAATCACACAAATCATTGTGTACAGCATGATGAATTTTCACAAAGTGAAATACCTGTATAACTCATAAAAAATTTGAACAATACCAGCACCCCAGAGACTTTCTTCATGCTCTTTCCTATTACTATCCCCTGAAGGTACTACTATTTTGTCTCTAACACCACCATTAGTTGCACCTGTTTCTGAATTTTATGTAATCACACCATAAACTTTCACTCAATGTTATTTTGTGAGGTTCATTCATATTCTTACATGTAGACACGACTCATACATTATCATTGCTGGATAGCCTGTAAAACTATTTCCTACAGGCCAGCTGACTGTTTTTGTAAAGAGAGTTTTATTGAAACGTAGTCCTGCTCATTCATTTACATCTAGGGCTGCTTTCATGCTACAGTGGCAGAGTTGAGTAGTTGTAACAGAGACCATATGGCCCACAAAGCCTAAAGTATTTACTATGTAGCCCTTTACAGAAAAAGTTTGCTGACTCTGGTTATATAGTATTAATTATGTGTCTATTCCACAATCGATTTATGCATTCTACTTTTGATGAACAATTGTGTTGTTTCTAGTTTGAGAGTATAATAGGGTTGCCAGATTTAGCAAATAAAAATACAGAACTCTCCATTAAATTTGAATTTCAGACAAACAACAAAGAATATTTTTAATATAAGTATATCCCAAATATTGCATGGCAACCATGGGCTGAATAGCATAGCTGCGAACATTCAAATATTTTTCTTTCGGTGAATGTATGTATATACACAATTCTGTTGGATATATTTCTAGGAGTGGATTGCTGGGCTATATAAAGTATGTGAATGTTCACTCTTAGTGGATACTAACAAAGAGTTTTCCAAAGCAGTTACACAAACTTATACTTTCACTGGCAGTGTAGGATTTAAGTTGCTTCTCATCTTTGCCAATCCTTAATATAGTGAGTCCTTTTAATTTTAACCAATCTGATGAGTGTGTAGTAGCATCCCACTGTGGCCTTTATTTATATTTCCCTGAGGGCTAATTCATTTGAGTATCTTTTCATATGTTCATTGACCATTTGGATGTCGGGGGTGGCACAGTTGTGTGTGGTGCCTATTCAAGACTTTTGGCCATTTTTCGGTTTGGCTATATGTTTTTTTTCATGGTGGCTGGTGATTTATAGTATGAATTGCCTTAAAATGGTGAACTGGAACAATCAGATTTTTTTTCCCCTCTCTCTCTTTCTCTTTCATTCTTTCTTTCTCCCTGGAATTTGACCTGGAAAAGATGGGGGGGAAAGGGTAGGTTTCAGCATGGTGGGATGAAAGTTCATGAGGTAAAAGTCTAGGGCAGTGGTGTCCAATAAAACTTTCTGAAATGATGAGAATACTCTATTTCTGAGATGTCCAATACGATATCCATTAGCCTTGTGTGGCTTCATTGCTTGAAATGTGGCTATTGTAACTGAGGAACTGTGCGTTTACATTTTATTTAATTTTAATTAATTTAAACTTAAATAGCCAAATGGGGCCATTGGTACAGGATTGAAAAGTGCAGGTCTCGGGACTTCCCTGGTGGCGCAGTGGTTAAGAATCTGCCTGCCAGTGCAGGGGACATGGGTTCGAGCCCTGGTCCGGGAAGATCCCACATGCTGCAGAGCAACTAAGCCCGTGCACCACAACTACTGAGCCTGTGCTCTAGAGCCCATGAGCCACAACTACTGAGCCTGCGTGCCACAACTACTGAAGCCTGCACGCCTAGAGCCCATGCTCAGCAACAAGAGAAGCCCGCACGTGGCAACGAAGACCCAATGCAGCCAAAAATAAATAAATAAATTTATTAAAAGAAATAAAAAGTGCAGGTCTCATAGACAGGCTAAGGGTAAGCCAGTTATAAATAAGCTGATACAGGGATTGTAGCTAAGATAGTCAAAGAAGAATTTCTGTTTCTAAATTCCCAGAAGCTGTTCAGATGAGACTGGTCTGGAGAGAGTTTGAGTGGGTGGAGCTATTTTCACAACCCCTGTTACTGTGGCCTGACGGTATTGTTACTGTTCTTAGATTTCTATAAGATTCCATCTCCCTTGTCCTGCCCCAATGCTGGTTTTTCAGCTTTTCTGCGTTCTCAATTAAATACAGTGAAATGAATCTTTTCCAGATGCCTTTGCAGTGACTAAATTGATTTAGTTGGTTCAGAATGCTACAAAGTCTTCTCCCTCAGGAAGAACCAAATTTTACCATTAAGATCCTGACAGATTTACCAGCTTTACCTGACACCTCTTAGGGGTGGCTGCCAAGTTCACAGCACTTCTTCCTCTCTGGGAAGACTCCCAGACACACAGGGATAGGTCCTGAGTGATCATATCTGAGCCACACGATATTGTAATCTCTGCTATAGACAAGTGGTTCAAAAACTTTCATGAGTGTCAGAATAAGCTTGAGGACTTGTCAAAACAAGATTGTGGGACCCAGCCCTAAAGTTTCTTTTCCAGTAGGTCTGTGGGTGGGGCCCCAGCATTTGCATTTCTAATAAGTGCTCAGGTGACATTAATGCTGCTGATCTCGGGCCCATACTTTAAGAATCACTCCTGTAGGGCTTCCCTGGCAGCACAGTGGTTAAGAATCCACCTGCCAATGCAGGAGACACAGGTTTGAGCCCTGGTCCAGGAAGATCCCACATGCTGTGGAGCAACTAAGCCTGTGCGCCACAACTACTGAGCCCACGTGCCACAACTACTGAAGCCTGTGCACCTAGAGCCCCTGCTCCGCAACAAGAGAAGCCACCACAGTGAGAAGCCTGCGCACCGCAACAAAGACCCAACACAGCCAAAAATAAAATATAGATAAATTAATTTAAAAAAGAAGCACTGCTGTAGATAAATGTTACAGATAGTCCCTCTGAGATGGGGTAATCAGTTTCTCTCAGGAATTTGAAATTTGGAACAAAGAGACACAGAAACTGAAGGCTATTAGAGCAATGCTCTGGAGAGAAGGTCCAAAACCTACCACTGTTTGGGTTCCCAGGGCTGGTCTGGTTCCTGCTCTTAGGCAGAGCCTTGGTTGTTCAGTCCTTTGAATAAATCTTAATACTTTCATTATTTTGCATAAACTGGCCATAGAAAGTTTCTGCTGCTTGCCCCTAGAAAGTTTCTGCTGCTTGTCCCTAAAAGAACTTGAACTAAGACATGAGTATATTAGTTAAGTGTTCCACCACAAAAACAAAAACCATTCTAAGTATTTAAAACAGATATAATATAGGACAGGGAATTGGTCACACAGGTGATAGAAGGTCTGAGAAAACAAACATGCAACAAAAGATTAGCAACAGCAGGAAGCTACCTCCACCTGTAGGCTGGAGGGACAGTCGGAGAAGATGGCATTGACAGAGGCCAGGGTGACCTGGAAGAAGCTGGAACCACGAAGAACCAGTTCAACGGGGAAAATGCTGCTGCTGCCGGAAACATCTCCCAGTGCAATTCTGTGGAGGTAAAGCAACACCCTGGCTTCTCCCTTCCTCCTACCTCCAGTCTCCCAGCAGTGCCTTGCCAGGCTGTGAAGCTTGGGGAAGATGACCTGGGATACTGAGGACAGCTTGGGGCTGTAGAAGAGCAAGCCATGGATAAGAAAACAAGCCGAGGACCAGCACTGTTTAATTTGGATTTCTCATTTCTTTTCCTCGAAGAACATTTTGCCAACTTACAAATTATTGAGATAATATGTGCACTGGATAATTTCTTAAGAATAAGATTTTTTATTTAATTAGGTTTTTATTGTTCCATAATTAGGGCTGACATTTCTGAGATAATCTTCAGGGGGAAATTGCAAATAATAACAAGAACTAGCACTTGTACAGTTCTTTTCAATTTGAAAAGGGTTTTTATATGTCTCACCTAATTTAATCCTAAGAAACCTTATGAAGTAGGTTTATTGTTAGCTGCATTTGAAAAATAAGGAAACTGAAGCTCAGAGAAAATAAGCCACATGAAATAAGCAAAGTCACATTGCTTGGAAGTGGGAAAATGTCATGATCCCAAACCTGGGCTCAGCACACAACCTTAATTGTTGCGAAACACCAAGCAATAGTGTGAAAACACATGCAGGGCTACAAACTTAAAATTCTTTCTCTGTTGATATCTCACTTCCTTCCATATCTAAAACCCAACATCTAGAGTAAAACCTTGTAACCAGAACTGAGAGAGATTATTTTGAAAGATCGGCAAAATATCCCATAGTGCCTTTCCCCCTCCTCCACCTGTAGATGATCAGTTAAATCTATCTTCAGTGGTTCCGTGGGTTCCTAATTAATAGGCAATGATTATGGGAAAAAACAAGGCCTTTCTTCAGATCATTCTAGAACAGCAGCAGTCCTTTAAAAAGAAAAGAAAAAAAGTAACAAAATCCTTTGACTAAGAACATAAATTAAGCTAGACAGAATGGGTGTTTTTGTGGCGTATGAGACTACTTAGTCACCTAGAAAGAAATACAAACACACACAATGAGTGTACGTGAATGTGTGTGTGTGTGTGTGTGTGTGTGTGAGAGAGAGAGAGAGAGAGAGAGAGAGAGAGAGAGTTTCTTTCTGTCTCCATAGAAGTTGTTAAGTTTCCTCTGATCCCAGGTCCATGGACTGCATTTCTGATGCTTGAAGAGCCATCTTTGTTTCCCTTGGTTACCAATGAAATAGTGTGCAGGGATCAGTTCAGATCCATCACGCATAACAAAATGCTTCCAAACACAATGCCTTGCTTTCAATATTTATTATCTAAATTTATATCTATTTAATAGGAAGGGCAGCTCACATGCATACATCCACACATTTCTGTGCTTATAATCTAGTGTGTATGATGTCCTTTACATATAAAAATGAGTATGTAACATGGCACATCCCTATAATATTAATTGCTATAGAGAATGGAATTTCTTCTTCAGGCAGGTTTCATCCTCTCCTTCATTACCGAAGACCCAAGAGAACTTGCCGTAGGGTGATTTATCCTATAGGGTTACTCCTCAGAGTGTACCTCAATATTGTCATATAATTTTATCTGTAAGGCTAAGTCCTGCCTTATAAAGAATCTCCACATCCAATTTGACTCAATAAATTTCGAGCTCACTGATTATATTTCCATCTAAAAGCTTTACACAGTTACAAAACTGGGAGAGCTTTTAGAATCATCCCAGGTCAAGTTTCTTTCTGAATATTTTCTCACAGTGAACTGCAATACATTAAGACTACCTATTAGCTAGAATATCACTGATTGTACTCTTGATCTGTTGGCCAGTGGAACATTTGTATTGTCTAGGTTCCATTTAAGACAATATTTGGAATGGACAGAATGGCTCAGAACAGGAGAGCAACATTCAAAGTTATCTTCCTTCAGTAGAGAAAAATATGTTTGGGCTATACGGAATTGGTTTGACAAAAGAAAAGCAGAATTCAGTACTACAATCCCTCTCTCAGCAAAACAAAGCATTTCCCTCTCCCCTGAGATCCTCTAGTTCCATGAATATTTTTCTCTTGAACCCAAGTTATTGTTGCACAAACACGTGAGAAAATAAGAGTGATAAGAAGACTGTCACCAACAATTAGGTGGAGAGTTGTTTGAAATTTTAATTGTGAACTTTCTTTTCACAAGGTGTAGTCTTCTAAGATTTTGCTAGTGGAAACGGGGGTGTGAACTGATCCTTATATGTGATTAAAACCTCGAATGCCATTATAATTTACTCTACCTTTACAACTGGAATAACTAGATGTATTGATTTTTTTTTCGTTTAAAAAGACACCTAGAGATTTGCTCTCAATGTTAATTTTTCATAATATTTGGTACTCATTGACTAATGAAAAGTGCCACGCAAAATTTTTACATATTAAAAATAAAATTTTCCTGAAGGTTCAGAATTCTGCTACACACCTTTTGCTTACCTTTAAACATTTAGGTGTATTACTATCACAGCCCTTCTTGAACAGCACAGTGTGTTTTGGTTTAGGTCATTTAAAAAACTTGAGTGAGAGTGAGGTTGTAAATTGAGAGGAGAGTGTTGTGGATTTAAAAGTACATGTATACATATACGTCATTTATTAAAACTTTAGGCAAGGATGTTGTCTTCCTGGGAGTTGAGAGCCATGAGAGCGGGAAGTCTGCTGCAGGGAAGAACAAAAGCATGGCTGCGCGATAGTATTATCTCTGCAGCAGCAGCTGGATCCCGGACGGAGGGTTGAGGCAACTATCTAGTCTGTTACACTGCATTTTTATTAGTGACACCCTCCGTTATTCGGTCAGCTCAGCCGACTAAGCTATTCTCCGAGTTCTGGCTGGTCACCCTGACTCCATTAAATGGGAGAAGGAAAGAGAAGACAGAAGGGTAATTTGGACCAAGTGGGGCAAAGGGGGATTCCTCTCCTTCGGAGTCGGCGTCCCTCATCCTCCGGGACGTGGGGGAATTCCAGGACCGTATTTAACCCATAAAACCAATGCATCCTATTAATTAGTTGCTACGCGTAGGGAAGGCAGTGAAAGGCTTCATCTTCTCTTTCCAGCTGGGGCCAGCAGAGCCCGGTTGGTCAGAGCTGCCTGGCTGGTGCACACTAGCCCCGGACCCCTCTGGTCCCTCAGAGCCCGCATGGGACCGAGTGGAGGTCAAGTCAAAGGGCATGACCGAAGGGTGCTTGCCCCCACGCCCGCCCGCTGAGTCCGCAGCTCGGTTTTTGAAAGACCAACACTAACACTGCAAGGCTGGAGGGCGGGGAGGGGGCGGGTCGCGGTGGGGGCGGGGACGAAGAGGCCCAGGAATGCCTCGGGAAGTGTAGTTTCAACACCCTCAGTAGCGTAGCTACCCAGGCTCTGCTTGTGGAATGTGAACTACAACTCCCAGGAGAGTGCGGGCCCTGCCCGGGAGTACATGCGCAGTGGGCGCCGCATTGTATCCTATCAGGCGAGGAGAGGGTGATGTCACCTGCGAGTTGGTAACCTACGAGCGGCTGTGAAGGAAACTGTTTAACCGGATCCCATTGTACCCGGAGCGCAGAGCCGCCTTTTCAGCATGCGGGGGCTGCTCAGGTAAGGGGGACGTTCCGCGTCGCCCGCCGCACTCCTTCATTAAGTGGCACCAGGAGGTGGCGCGGGGGTGGGCGTGCTTCTTCGGGCCCGGTGCTGGGTTAGCGGCGCGCCCTCCCGCTGCCTCCCCGGAGCTCCGGGGCCAGTAGGTAAATATTAAACCCGTCCTTCAGGTTGAGTCTGGGTGGGAACAAGACCTAGACAGTTCCCGGCTGCCAAGCAGGGTTTGGGAAAATGGCTGCAAGCGCGGTGCAAAGCAAGGCGAGACCGGGGGAAGGCGCCCCCGGGGACGGGGGTGCCTCCCTTCTTTCTTTCTGAGGTGCTCGGATGCCAAGAGAGCCGGCAGGGTACCACTCGCCGCCTTGCTGCTGACACCCCGGGGCTGGGGCGCTGGGGGTCGTGGCCTTGACTGAGTGCTGAGGGCACTGCTGCTGTCGGGAGCTGCTGGTCCGGGAGGCTCCGGGAGGGACAATCCCGAGGCAGGCTTGGTAGACTCGGAGGTGTAGACCGAAGAGGAGGGACTCGTTTACTCGTTCGCGTCCCAGCAGAACCCCCACCATCCCGGGCATCCTCACCTCAAGACTCATTCGAAAGGGATGGGGTGACTGTAATTTAGGCAAAGTTGGAAGCTAAAGGTCTCAAACCAGAAAGAGGAGGGAAAGCCGCCTTGCGGAAGGAGTGAGGGGTGTTGGCGGACAGCAGCGAGGGGCGGCTGCGCAGCCTGCGGACCGGGTTCGAGGCGCCAAAGAGCGCTCCCGCCTCCCGTCCCTCTGGGTAGGGCGCATCTTGGTGCCCATTGCACTGATGGCTCCCTCGACAAAGAACACCTGAGCTGGGACAAAGCGTCTGCTCGGAGCGCTGGGCTGGGACGTGGTAAAGCGGTGGGGAGTGTCGAATTATCTAGCGATACGACTCGCAGCGGGGCAGGAGAGCTGGGTAATCGCTTTTCCCAGCTGGTGAAAATCCAACTGCTTGTGATCCGCTTGGAGACGTGCGCGGCGCCCGAGAACCCTATAAAGTCCTCTGGATTTCCTTTCCCTAGCACTCTTATCCTTTCTCTTACTTGTTCATCAAACCCTTGCTAAAGGCTCTGTTCTCAAGTTAATCGCAGCCTGCGATTGGAGTGTTCTGTCTCTTGCGCCCATAAAATATTTTAGGGGACCCAGGAATAGAATACACTTCAACCCCCGTTCCCCACCCCGCCTCCCATCTTCACCCGCAGGAGAGCATCAAGAGTAAATGCCACCCGTGACCGTTTTGCTCCTCTTGAGTTGGTAGTTTCTTGAGACTCGAGAAGGACCTAGTGAATTGAAGTGGGGTTTGCCTGCGAGATGAATCCCGTTGCCATGGCGACTCCTGCTGTCGGAATCTTAACTGCTCCCACTGCTGTTTCAATTCAGTGTGGCTCTGCGGGCAGCTGGGAGGGCGTGGCCAGTAGGTGTGGTTAGATGCTCTCCCTGGGCCCAGCTGTTCTCTCCTAGTCACCGGTTTCACAGCCCCGGGCTCTCTCCATTCTCTTGTAAATAGCTTGGACACAATTTTTGGACCCCCTTCCCTGTCGCGTCCCCATACCTGGTCTCTCCACCTCCCTCCCCAGAAAAAGCTGTTAAGAGCCTTTGCACTGAGGCAAACTCTGAAAATTACAATCAAAAGATCTCTCTCCCTTCAGGCTGATCTCTCATTTCAAGAAAATGAAAACATACGTTTTCCTAATAACGTATATTATAGTGCTGTAGGCAGCTTTCTCCAGGAGAGAGTTCTCCTCTGTTATGTGTGAAGAGAGCTTCCTGGCCACGAGTAAAGGTCCTCAATTTGCCCTAGGTGCAATTCACTGGAAGTTTTTAGGGACAAGTAATAACTGAAATTGAATTCTGGAAGTCACGGCTATCCCTTGTGGTTCTCATGAAATCTAAAGACCCGTCTAGAGGATGCAGATCCTTGAGAGGGTTGGGATCTAGGAAGCCTGGGTCCTGCTCTCGCTCTGTCATTACTGGGTTCCCCATTCTGGGGTGAACCCTCTGCCTCTGGGGACCTCAGTCGTTGGTGATGTGGGAAGAGGGGCACAGCAGTTTTCCTAAAGTTGATTTTCGGTATAAAATCTTGTGGCTCTAAGAAGGAGTTGTTCATTGTCTTTTATTTTTCTCAAAGAAATCTGAAGATGAGAGTTTAAGCCCAGCTTCTGACACTGTGACATCGGGCTAATATCTCTGAGCCTTACTTGTATGGCAAAATAGCCCGACTTTTCATGGTAATCCCTCAAAGTGGGCAAGGCAGCTGTATTAGTATTTATAATATTAGTTCTACTACTACTATTATCCCAGTATCTGGACTTCTTTTTATCCTTTTATTATAGAATTGTTTAGATTTTGACTTTTTATAGATTCTTGTTGAATGCAGTTATTTGTAATTTAATTGCATTAAGAGTAATTGAATTATGCAAACATTTTGCCTACCTTCTGCTTTCATTTCATACCAAAGTGGATTATCACAGACATTGCAGTTAAGGGGGGAAGGTGTATATCTGCTAGCATCTATGCGTGTACATTCGTGTGCAGGTAAATGCTTGGGGTTGCTGTGTGCCAGGCGGTTGACATTCATCATCTTGTTTTAAGTAGGTGGTTGCATCCCCACGAGGAAACAGGATCAGAAATTTCACTCACAATTTTTGTCATAGAAGTTAGCACTGACTGAAATCTCCTTCAGTTATCTCCTTACTTCTGACTCCCTATAATTCTGATAATAATTCCAATGTGTGTGGGTTTTTCCCACTCCGTGAAGGTCTTTGAGAGCAGTCTTTGTCTTGTCGATCCCTGTCTATCCAGCATTTAAAGCAGTGTTTGGCCATTGGTAGGTATTTTATAAATATTTGTTGAATCACTACTGACTAGTAGAACCATGATTGGAGATCCAAGATCTATATTCTTTCCACTGATAGTTTTGTCATCAGTTGTAATATTCCTCTTAGTTTTCTGTCAAGCAGTTTCATCTCAGCATAAATCAAAACTCCTGTGTAGCATGTGACGAGGTATAAACGGCCTTCCATGTGTTTGAAATAGTCAAATTGTAACTATTTGCTTTTGGAATATATTCACTCACAGAGACTTTTTCCCCCTATAATTAATTCTTTATACAATTCTTATTACCCCAAACCAGACATTTCTAGATTTCTCTCTGTTGTACTGTCCTTGGCCCAGATAACTTAACCAGGAGGTAAATGACAGGGGAACAGGGAGAGAGACCAAGGCAAAGATACCTAGAGACTTTTGCCAGGCTGCCAGTGGCCCCAGAGGCACCATGTGGGTAGAAGAGTGGGCAATAGCTCTCTCATTTGGGGTGGGGTTCTATAAACAGGGGTAAGTTGTTCAGGCTGGCTGATGTGAGAGGGGAACAGGGTAAAAGACATTTGTCCAATATTTGTAGCATTCAGTTATCATCCAGTAAGTTGCATTCTGTGGGTTTTCCAAAGTGTAAATTAGTGAGGAGGTGTGATAGTAAAGAGGGTGCAGTGGGTCATGTCCTTGGGTGGTGCTTACAGGAGCTCAGTGAAAAGGTGCCAAGGAATTTGAACCCTGGCTTTCTTGCTTTGTGGACATGCCTCTGGGTGTTAAGAATTTGTGTGTCTGCATGTGGTTTTATTTGAGCTACTTTGTTTAAAAGGCTGCTTTTAGTGTTGATACTGTGGTCATCAGAACAAATAAGGTGTTTACAAACAAAACATAGTTAAGACTGAAAGTGTTTCACTTTGTAAATATTTGGGGGATAGTATAAAGAGTGGCTTTGGCTTGAGAATCTTGAGGTCTTCTGTTAAATTACTTGAAAACTTACAGCTGTTGGATCAGGGGAAACAAGCTTTTCCAACAAAGTTTGGTACCACTGAGAGCCTTAGGTGTTTGGCTCAGGAAATAATCACAGAGCCTGTGACTTCTGTGGGGCCCTCCCTGGCTTCGTGTCATGCTCCTGGTATTTCCAAGTGTCAAGTCTATCCTTACATTTCAGGAAACAAAGCAACTTTGCCAACTTAGGTTAGCAAACTAGTTGAATCTCTAGAGGGGGCACCAGTCAAAATGAAAATTCTTCTGTTTTGTGATCTTTCTTCTTTGGACAAGGAATGTGGACTACTGTCACTTCTTTTGGCACCATAATTTCTAACTTGGTAATGGAAGGAATCTTTTAAGTGAATGTATATCTTAAACACTTACCGCATCCGATGATAGTGGTTTCCCTGAGAGCTTGGTTTAGAGGCAACTGCTAGCACAGGTAATATTTCAGAACTTGGTAAGTAGGGCTTCTTCTGTAGATTGGCAGGGCTGGGTGGGGGGGGCGCAGGCTGGGGCTGTCCTAGGATACCTCTGTTGAGGGTTGTGCTTGGAGTGGCTGAGTGGCTGATAGAGATTGGAATTGAAGGATGGCTCTGAAGTGCCGCTCCTCCCCCTTCCTTCAGGCTACCACTTATTGCCTCCACTGAAAGAGGGACAGATGACGATGAGATGCAAGTTGATTTTGGTGACCTACATTCCACTTGAGCAGACTATTTCCACAGCAAAAAAAACATTTACCTTTGTATTTTCTGGCATCCTTTCCACTGTTCCAAAAACAGAGAAATGAGCATTTCAGAGTGAGTTTGCATTCATAGTACACATATCTAAAAGTGATTTAAATGTTAAGTCCTAGGAGCATAGCAACAAGCACACAGAGCCTGAGCACCCCCCCTCCCCTGCCCATTAATCCATTAATCTGAGGTTACCAAATATACCCTCAGCCTTGGTGAGCTTATTTTCCCTGCTGATGTTTAAGCACACCTGGTTTTTACCCCTATCTGTGACTTTCTGCAGTAATGGCTCCCCTCATCTGGAATGAGCACTCTTCTGAGCATCTGAATTCTCCTTGTGCTCTCAGATCCAGCTTGAGTGCCATAGCTTCTGGGAAGCCTTCCCTGCCTGTCCCTCCGCTTTCGCCACCACGCCCGGCTCCTTGCTCCTTAGCGCCCTCAGCCTGACCACGCAAACAAACACTCATACCGAATGTGATACTAACCGTCAAGGGATGTGAGGTGCTAAACTTGGGTCAGGCCTTTCCTAATACTTTACATGAGCTTAACTATAGACTCCTCCACAGCTGCATGAGGTAGGTACTGTTATCACTATGTTACAGCTGAGGAAACTGAGGCATGAAGAACTTAAGGAACTCACCGAGCTCAGGTCACACAGCTGGTAACTGGCAGACCCTGTTAGGGACCCAGGCTTCCAGTTCTTTACACCCCCCCACTATTGCCTTGCCTCTGGTTTTCCTATATGTTATTCTTTTCTCTCCATTGAGTTGGGGGAATCACAACTTCCTTTGTGTCTCTTGATTCTGAAACAGTGCTAGGTCAACAAGTGCTGGGTTGATTAAGAGTAAAACTGCTTTTTCACTTAATGGTTTCTTAGAGTCTGATTTTCTGGAACAGAAAATGTTTTATGAGATTTAAAATGTTGCATTTGTTTATTTGAATGTTAAGAATTTTTGAACTCCCTCCCTTTTGCTTTGTGAATGATGGGGAAATTATTCGAAAAAGGAAATGCTCTTAAATGCCATCTCTGAATCTATGTGGAGTTTGTCCAGCATTAGACCCTCTTGTTAACTGAGATAACTTTTCAGTAGGTTGAATCCCTTATCTGAAGAAAGCCCTTCTCACCCAGAACAGGGCCGCAGAAGCCTGTCTTGAGAGTTAAGACTCCCATAACTTCTTAGCTTCCCAACTCCCTGTTGTCTTTTAACATAAATTGTGAAAGCTCTTTTGAAAAGAAAATGAAAACTTGAGTAGTAGTCAAACACGTAATCTAATACTGGGTATCCTTACACATTAAAATAAGCTTTTTCCCCCCCTCACCTTAGAAGAGAGACTTACTTTTACAGTGGAGCAAATCTGGCACCAAATATACAATTGCAGTTCTTTTAAACCATAGCCACTATTGTGAATTAAATGTGGAAAACTAGGCAAGCAAGTTCAATTTCCAGTGTAGTTGGTGTGATTTCCTGACTCACAATAGATCTTTTACTTTTGGCTTAACACTGGATATTGTGCCACTTTGACAATATTTAATGAAGACAATTGAATAAAACACAAACTGTGTCATTTAGAGAAATAATAGGAAAGTTATGCCCTAACAGCATATTGCCAGGAAAGGAAAATGAAAACAAAAGACTTGTTAGCCCTTAGGCTGCTCAAACGTAATATTCATTTAACAGACATTAGTTTCAGAAGCTTTTTTAAATTCGTCGTGTTACATTTCCTAAGTATGTCATTCACCTTTAGTAATAACCTGAGCTCATTCTGTTCTATAAATTGCACCAGGATCGGAGTTGAAGGTTCCTTGTACTTCTGCCAGGCACACAGTTAGGGACACGCATTAAACTGGTCTTTGTCCTCTTCATTTCTGAAAAAAATACCTTCTGTACGATTGGCAAACATTGCCCATCTGATGGACTGTCTGAATTTAGACTTCCAAGTGTAGATAGCCTAGATCTGATCTTTGGGCATTGTCTGGGCAATACAGATGCCCATCTTTTGTTTTTTGAGATGAGTTCTTATATTCTGGCTTATTGGCTAAGCTCAGTTTGTTAGTGACGTACAAACCAGGTCAAGGGCATGGGTTAGCTTTGCCTTGTCTTGGAGTCACCAACTGCACCTGTAATTCTAGTAACTCTTTTTTTTTTTTTTTTTAACTCATCATGCTCTTGGTCACAAAGGACACTAGACAGTGGAGGATAGACCCTGTGGATATATCAGTGCATAGCCATCATCACTAAGGGCAAAAGATGGTGCCATATTATAAAATGAACTGATGAGGGTCTTAGTTTTTTCAGACCCCGTAAGTTAGAGGTAGGGCTTCACCAGCAGTTTGCCTAGGAACTATGTTTATGCTTCTGACAGGTGTCCTCCTGTGAAGAGCGTGGGTCAGGACTAGGGGCAGCTTCCTAAAACATAGCCTTGGTCTTTTCCTTCCCTTTCTTGGGGGTGTGACCACAGTCATTAGTGTGTGTTTTGGTGCCCATTCTGGGCTTCACTCTTCTCCCATAAAATTCTGCAGATTTGCACCCTGGAAGAAGAGTGAAGGATCGTGCCCAACATCATTCACCAGGTGAGTTAGATTGTTCACATGTGTCTAGGCTTAAATTTGTATTTCATTCATAGAGATTTGGTAAAACTGAGCAGTGAAATGTCTAGACACGAATTAAGTTAGAAGCTACAGTTCTGTGACAAGAGGGTTAGGCTAGGGACCCTTCTAAATCCTGAGAATTTACTACAAAACTTATTGTAAAAAGTTAAAGGAAATGAAATGGACAAATCAAACCATTTAAAGGTCCTTGCTGCATTCTCTACTCTTGAAAGTTGGTGAAATTTTGAATATAGAAAATGTCATGGTTTTGGCCAAGGTAAATGATTTAGGAATTTAAAAAAAAATGCTGCCACAGTTACCCCATGTTAGCGGTGGCTATTTGAGTTAGGATGATAGTGGCAAAAGAAACAACAATAACATTTCTGTTTGTTTCCCATTCTGTTTGTGTGTGGCAATCTAGTTTGCATTAGAGGTTCTCCTCCCCACACCCCGCTCCCTGCTCAGCACTCAATGGTCATTCAGAGTAAAAGTCAGAGAGGGTGTGGAATGAATCTTGCTGGAATTGAAGCTGATAGCTAAGACTTCATTATGTCCTCAGAAGGTTAAATGAAAGGCATGTTATTATATTTTTGTATTTTTAAAATCAAGAATAGAGATTAGATTGGGCTAGAAAACTTCTGTGACCCATTTAGGGCTTGACACTCAACGAGTAGGTGACACTTCCAACTACAGTTCCAGGAACCACGGCAAGAGACTGCCTTGCTTCATATTTTATGCTAAGGAAGTGAGTAAAAAAAAATTTTTTTTTAAGTATATAAAATTTTTAGTTTGACCCAATTTCTTTTCTTTTCCTGTGACGGAAGGTACCTTTCTTCCATACCCCAGCTTTTCCTACTATACTCCTTGGATTGCAATTTGAGTCTGAAGGACCAGTGACCTACTTCCTTGCCAGGAACCTGTCTGTGGGCAAAGGGAGACCGTGGTACCCTGTGGCCAGGTTCCATACCAGGGGAGCCACACTCACCGAACTTACAAATGGTCTTCCCCCTTAACCTCCGACTTAGAATAGGGAGCTGTGTGGCAGCAGAGAGGGGATGGCTTACATTTTAATTCTCCCAAGCTCAGATTGTTTTTCTGATGGAACAAGTTGGGGGAAGTAGGTGGAAGGGAGGACAGAGGGAGTTATTGGGTTTCACTTATCTTATCATTTGTTTCCCTCTGGATTGCCTTTGTTTATACAGGTCAGGAATTCCTCCAACAGAAAGTATGCATCCACACGGGGATGTTCAGATTGGGGCTTCCTTCTCCTTGTGCTCCAGTTGCTGACTTGGCTTTCCTCTCTCCAGCTTAATCTGAAAGGAGGGCTGGAAATATTTAACCTGCTTTAAATTTTTCTGTTATATAAAAAAGAGATCCTAAAACAATGACTTGGGACAAATGGATTAATGATTTTTCTGTCAGGGAAAGGGGATGATGCTGAGTAAGTTTAACATCTACGTATAACTTACTTATGTTGGTTGAGAGTTTAGACACGAATGTTTGACACCCTGAATAAAATCCCTTCGCCTTTTGGTTGCTGCTTGGCAATTGTACAGAGGAAAAAGAAACACCATTTGATTTTAGGTTTAGATTTGGGTAATCTTGGCCATTCCTTTAAACTTTCCTGGGCCTCTGTTTCCTCATCTGTGAAACAATGTGAAAATTCTAAAATTTTATGAGAATGGTTTCATCTTAACATAATGACCTCACTTATATGGCGCTGTGTAACGTTGATGTAATGTCCACTGAGTTTCCCTAGAATGAAGATCAGTGTGGGGGAACTCTATTTTTTCCCCTTCAGAATTTCCAACATTGGTCTCTGCTCTTAGCGCAAGGTTTCTGAGACCCTGTTCTTGGCTGGAGCTAAACCCTCAAGATCTGATCTCTAATCTCCTTAACTAAACAGCTTCTAGTCACGTTCTCCAGTCCTGGGGCTTAGGAAATTCCGTAGGATATAAGTAAGGGATGAGGCTAGATGGTGTCTTTGCGTGACCATCCAGTTCTCTTTAAATTGATCATCTCTTTAAACCAGAATTTGATTACCACCATTGCCACACAGGATGGATGTAGCCAACAGTCATGTTTTATTTGGCCAACACAGTGTTATTTTTAAAAAGGGAATGGTTTTATTGAGCATTTACACTCTAATTTGTCACTGACCTCACAGCACCCTAGTGCCTCATACACAGCCACTTTGTTTATGTGATATTTCTTTACCTCCTTGGCCCTTGAAGGCATTTGAGTTTTCAATCCCCGTTTTAAACTAAATTAAATTGCAATAAGTGTCTCTTCAAACGTTTATCCAGCACTGGGCTGGCAAATGACCCAATCCAGGGTTTCTCAATCTCAGCATTTTAGGCATTTTAGGTGGGATGGTTCTTTGTTGTTGGGGATTGTGCTGTGCATGTATGATATTCATTAGCATCCTGGGCCTCTACCCTCTAGATGCTAGTAGCAAAGTTTCCCCCAGCTGTGACAACCAAAATGTCTCCAGACATTGCCAAATGTCCCCTGGGGAGCAAAATTGGGCCCAGTTGAAAGCCAGGTGACAGATTTCGGATGGCCTGGGAATTTTAAACATTGGACCAGGCTTGGATATTTAGGGGTAAATTGGAATTCATCTGGGAGACCAAGCTATCCTGCTGTTTTTATTTATTTGGGTAGTTGGTTAGAGCAAAGTGAAGGTCAGTGGATTAGACTTTTCAGGGTCACTTCTCCATTTTTCCATGACCACTGCCTGGGAGGCCAGGCATAGTTTAAGGACATGTCCTTGGTCATAACAGGGGAATCTGTGAGACACTGATGCTGGGTCAGGGCAAGCCCACCAGCGCTAGCGGGAAAACAACTTTGAAGCCCATAGCCTGTGTTGGTAGGTCAGTAAAGTTATCTGTGGATAAAGAAGATGAGGCTTTGGGGAAAGAAAAGATCATCTCTGTTGTTATTATCAAACGCCAAAATGCTTAAAAAAAAAGAAAAAGGCATTTGCCTTTAAAAATGACAGTTTATCTCAAATCAGCAGTGAGGGAAGAACTCTGAAAAGGATTAGCAGCAGACTGATGTCCCCCTTTTTTTCTCTCCCTCAAAAAAGAACGTCTGTAAAACTTGACTCAAAAACTTGGGCTTTGGCAGCACTCAAACTTGCCTTGTCACTCAGAGTGAGTTTCCGAGCAGACTCATCTCTGGCTTCATAAACATGAGGCAGATTTGTTTGTTGCAAATTTCCTAACTTGGCCTATGCCATGGGCCATCATGGAGGATTTCAAAGTCTCGAGTTATAACTACCAAAGGTGGGAAACACAATAAAATGGCTCCGTTTACTTGGATTTTACTTAGAATAATCAGATTAGATCCAAATTTCTATCAAGCATATCAGAGGCAAGTGAATAACTAAGTTAAGGGGAAAATATTATATTGAGCATTTTATGGACTATCTCATAAGCTATGGAAGTGACACCTTAAAGCATCATTTGTTTATTCACTTGGCAGGTGAAGAATGTTTTGATACTGGGTGTGAGCATATCAGAATGCTGTTTTAAATTCCAGATTTTTCCCTTTGGAATATAGAACTCTTGTTTTACTAAATAAAGCTCAGATTATCCTCTGTCTTCAGCTTCTGAAATAAGCAAATTACATTGTGCAATAGGTGAAGACTCTCCCCAGTGAAAGATTCTTTGCTTTTCACTGCAAGTAATTTCATGTTTTGCTTATTTGGATCATGTCCACGTTTTCAAAGGAATGTTCCCAGCATCACTTATAGGAAGCAATGCTCTACAATCCCAAATCAATTGTTCCAATATCTGTTATTCCTGCAGATCAAATCTTTTACCCTCAGCTCTTTTCTCCCCTAAATGCTGATTTTGAGTCTCAGATGGCCAGTGTTTTCTAGTACTAGAGAAAAATTTGTTAGCATGACATGGTGTTAAAGAAAGAATGACAGCTAAAAACAAAAAAAAAGCAGAATACGGGTTTTTTTTTTTTAAGGATGATGAAAATGTTCTAAAATTACTTATAATGGTTACCAGTTTGTAAGTACACTAAAACCCCCTAAACTATACATTTTAAATGAATGAATTTTATGGTGTATGAATTATGTTGAAACAAAGCTGTTATTCCTCCCCAAAAAAAGAAGGCTAAAAAGAATCAGACTAAGTAAAACCTTGGAAACAGAATTTTAGACCTTGGGGATAATATCTTTGACTTACTTTTCTGTTTCTTTTCTTCATGTACGTCTCAATGTTTTCTTTAAATAAATAGATGTATAACATGGACAAAGTGTAGTTGTGATAATTCCTCAGGACCACCTGAGCCATGGGAAACTTTGTTATAATGGAATTTTGTTGTAATGGAATCTGGCTCATATTCTTCTCATACCTCCTAATTGTGAGCTAGGACATTAAAGGATAGAAAGCTTTGCACTGTTTTATACCTGATGTGATGATAAGCTAAGGTTTTGGTGATATGTTTGGCTTAGTCACAATTTGCTTTAAACTTGCTCCATTTGATGATTTTGCAGGATTTTTCTCCTGTAGAAGACTTCACACTGTAAAAAGCACTCAGGTATATAATCTTGCCTGTAAAGCTAACCGTGTGTGTTGGACAAAGAATATTTCATTTATAAGGGATTATGTAGCTCAAGGTTTCTCAAATTTGGATTCATGATCCTTTGAGAAATACTGCATTAAATGTTAAGTTGCTGAATGTTTAGCTACTCACTTGGTGCCACTGGGATCATAAACTCGTGTAGAGGTAGACTTTGGGGTACTATTTGGGTATAAGGTGCTTTTCCAGACGTATTAGTTTTATTGCTGCATAATGAATTACACGAATTTAGCGGCTTAAAACGCCACCAGGTCAGAAGTCTGAGCAGGCTGTGGCTAGGCTCTCTGCTCAGGGTGTGTCCAGGGTAAAACTCACGGGTCAGCCAAGGCTGCAGTTCTCATCTGGGGTTCAGAGGATTCCTCCAAGCTCTCTGGTTGTTGGCAGGATTTATTTCCTTGTGACTATAGGACTGAATACTCCTAGCTGTTGTCCAGAGACTGCTTTTAGCTCCTAGGGGCAACCTACATTTTATGCCACATGGGCCTACACTGGAAGTTCACGCGAGGATGTTTGTTTGATTTCTTCTAGGTGTCTTCTTCAATCAGCCAGAGAAGTGGGTGATTTTAAGGTCTCACCAGATTTGGTCAGGCCCACCCTTTGACCATATAATATAACATAATCACAAGAGTGATAGCTCATCATATTCATAGGTTCCACTCACCCTTAAAAGGTTATGGGGCATCATTTAAAGGTCTGCCTTTCATACCAGATAACAGAAATTATGCTAATATACTACTGATGATTATTAAGGTGAAAAATCCAAAATCCCAAAATGGACGACACTTCACAAGTATGCTTCAGGACCCCCTCTGTCTTTTTAAGATACCTCCCCCTCAGATTTATTGCTTTCCATTCCTGCTTTTCTTTTTTCAAGTAGAGTGAAAATGAAGATTAAAAAACATTTTTGTTATTAAAAGTTCCTACACACAAACACATAGAACGACTAATATAGCTAATATGAGAATCCTCCATATACCCACAGTTTCACCAGTTATCAGTTCATGACTAATCTTTCGTTTCTACTGCCAACTACTTTCCATCAGCTCTGGGCTTATTTTGAAGTAAATTCGAGACATTTTATAATCTCATCTGTAAATATTTTAGTATTTAGTTTATGTCCAAAAAAATCAGGACTCTCTTTAAAAACATAACTGAAATGCTATTATCATACCTAAAATAATTTGTATTTCTTTTTTTTTACAAGTAATACATTTTATTAGAAGTTGAGTATCTGTTAATTAGCATGCAGCTATATAACTTACTATAAAGTCACTACAATTCAAACATTGTAGCATTACTACATGAATGAACACATACAAATTAAACAGAAAAGAATATCCACAAATCGTTCTAAGTATGTATGAGAAGTTTGATTGTGATAAAGTGAAGTTATAATCTTTAAAATTGATGCCTGGAAAACTGCACAGCCATTTAAAAATATGGAACGCTTCACAAACTTGCGTGTCATTCTTGCACAGGGGCCATGCTAATCTTCTCTGTATTGTTCCAATTTTAGTATATGTGCTGCCAAAGCGAGCACTGAATTATTTCTTTAAAATTACCAAACATTTCATCAATTTTCAAATTTACTGTTGATTTTTTAAAAAGTGTTCAACTGAGAATTCCAATAAGGTTCATACACTGAATTTTTTTTTTAATGTCCGTTAAGCCTCTTTAAATCCCATGTAGTATTTTTCCTTGCAACTTACTTGTGAAAAGAACTGGATTATTTGTCCTATAACATTTCCTTCAGTCTGGCCCTCATGGTACAATATCTCTGTTTCCCCTTTTCCCTTTAAATTAGGTAAGATGAAAGTAACTGATGCCATGGACCGATCTGGTCACTAGAGGTAGAAAAGCTTATTTGGTAAACAGAATGTGTAGATATAGTTTACTAGATACATGTGTGTATAGATATTTAGAGATATATTTGGGAGTAGAGCAAGTATGTTAGGTATTTCAGATTCCTGTTATTGACAGCAGTCTAAGTGTTATATACTTAAAGTGAGTGAATTAGTGCAGTTTAAATTCTTACGAAAAATATACCATATACAGATTCATTAGGTGATACTTGGATTTGTTTAGTCCTTCAGCCTAAGTGTTTTTGTTAAGTAGAGTTTTAGCTTCCATAAAAGGAAAAAAAAATTATTTTTTGAGGAGGAAGGTATTTCAGTGTTAGTTTTGGAAAATAACCAGATTTTTATTTTTTTATTATTTTATTTTTTTTACATCTTTATTGGAGTATAATTGCTTTACAATGGTGTGTTAGTTTCTGCTTTATAACAAAGTGAATCAGTTATACATATACATATGTTCCCATATCTCTTCCCTCTTGCGTCTCCCTCCCTCCCACCCTCCCTATCCCACCCCTCCAGGCGGTCACAAAGCACTGAGCTGATCTCCCTGTGCTATGCGGCTGCTTCCCACTAGCTATCTACCTTACATTTGGTAGTGTATATATGTCCATGCCTCTCTCTCACTTTGTCACAGCTTACCTTTCCCCTCCCCATATCCTCAAGTCTTTATTTCTGTCTAAGCCCTAGGTTCTTCATGACATTTTTTTTTCTTAAATTCCATATATATGTGTTAGCATATGGTATTTGTCTTTCTCTTTCTGACTTACTTCACTCTGTATGACAGACTCTAGGTCTATCGACCTCATTACAAATAGCTCAATTTCATTTCTTTTTATGGCTGAGTAATATTCCATTGTATATATGTGCCAAATCTTCTTTATCCATTCATCCAATGATGGACACTTAGGTTGTTTCCATCTCTGGGCTATTGTAAATAGAGCTGCAATGAACATTTTGGTGCATGACTCTTTTTGAATTATGGTTTTCTCAGGGTATATGCCCAGTAGTGGGATTGCTGGGACACATGGTAGTTCTATTTGTAGTTTTTTAAGGAACCTCCATACTGTTCCCCACAGTGGCTGTATCAATTTACATTCCCACTAACAGTGCAAGAGGGCTCCCTTTTCTCCACACCCTCTCCAGCATTTATTGTTTCTAGATTTTTTGATGATGGCCGTTCTGACTGGTGTGAGATGATATCTCATTGTACTTTTGATTTGCATTTCTCTAATGATTAATGATGTTGAGCATTCTTTCATGTGTTTGTTGGCAGTCTGTATATCTTCTTTGGAGAAATGTCTATTTAGGTCTTCTGCCCATTTTTGGATTGGGTTGTTTGTTTTTTTGTTATTGAGCTGCATGAGCTGCTTATAAATTTTGGAGATTAATCCTTTGTCAGTTGCTTCATTTGCAAATATTTTCTCCCATTCTGAGGGTTGTCTTTTGGTCTTGTTTATGGTTTCCTTTGCTGTGCAAAAGCTTTTAAGTTTCATTAGGTCCCATTTGTTTATTTTTGCTTTTATTTCCATTTCTCTTGGAGGTGGGTCAAAAAGGATCTTGCTGTGATTGATGTCATAGAGTGTTCTGCCTATGTTTTCCTCTAAGAGTTTGATAGCTTCTGGCCTTACATTTAGGTCTTTAATCCATTTTGAGGTTTTTTTTCTTTTTTTTTTTTTTTCTGTACGTGGGCCTCTCACTGTTGTGGCCTCTCCCATTGTGGAGCACAGGCTCCGGACGCACAGGCTCAGCGGCCATGGCTCACGGGCCCAGCCGCTCTGTGGCATGTGGGATCTTCCCGGACCGGGGCACGAACCCGTGTCCCCTGCATCGGCAGGCGGACTCTCAACCACTGCGCCACCAGGGAAGCCCTGAGCTTATTTTTGTGTATGGTGTTAGGGAGTGATCTAATCTCATACTTTTACATGTACCTGTCCCGTTTTCCCAGCACCACTTGTTGAAGAGGCTGTCTTTTCTCCACTGTACATTCCTGCCTCCTTTATCAAAGATAAGGTGACCATATGTGCATGGGTTTATCTCTGGGCTTTCTATCCTGTTCCATTGATCTATCTTTCTGTTTTTGTGCCAGTACCATAGTGTCTTCATTACTATAGCTTTGTAGTATAGTCTGAAGTCAGGGAGCCTGATTCCTTCAGCTCCGTTTTTCATTCTCAAGATTGCTTTGGCTTTTCGGGGTCTTTTGTGTTTCCATACAAATTGTGAAATTTTTTGTTCTAGTTCTGTGAAAAATGCCCATGGTAGTTTGATAGGGATTGCGTTGAATCTGTAGATTGCTTTGGGTAGTAGAGTCATTTTCACAATGTTGATTCTTCCCATCCAAGAACATGGTATATCTCTCCATCTATTTGTATCATCTTTAATTTCTTTCATCAGTATCTTATAATTTTCTGCATACAGGTCTTTTGTCTCCTTAGGTAGGTTTATTCCTAGATATTTTATTCTTCTTGTTGCAATGGTAAATGGGAGAGTTTTCTTGATTTCACTTTCAGATTTTTCATCATTAGTGTATAGGAATGCCAGAAATTTCTGTGCATTAATTTTGTATCCTGCTACTTTACCAAATTCATTGTTTAGCTCTAGTAGTTTTCTGGTAGCATCTTTAGGATTCTCTATGTATAGTATCATGTCATCTGCAAACAGTGACAGCTTTACTTCTTCTTTTCCAATTTGGATTCCTTTTATTTCCTTTTCTTCTCTGGTTGCTGTGGCTAAAACTTCCAAAACTATGCTGAATAAGAGTGGTGAGAGTGGGCAACCTTGTCTGGTTCCTGATCTTAGTGGAAATGCTTTCAGTTTTTCACCATTGAGGACGACGTTGGCTGTGGGCTTGTCATATATGGCCTTTATTATGTCGAGGAAAGTTCCCTCTATGCCTACTTTCTGGAGGGTTTTTATCATAAATGGGTGTTGAATTTTGTCGAAAGCTTTCTCTGCATCTATTGAGATGATCATATGGTTTTTCTCCTTCAATTTGTTAATATGGTGTATCACATTGATCGATTTGCGTATATTGAAGAATCCTTGCAATCCTGGAATAAACCCCACTTGATCATGGTGTATGATCCGTTTAATGTGCTGTTGGATTCTGTTTGCTAGTATTTTGTTGAGGATTTTTGCATCTATGTTCATCAGTGATATTGGCCCGTAGTTTTCTTTCTTTGTGACATCCTTGTTTGGTTTTGGTATCAGGGTGATGGTGGCCTTGTAGAATGAGTTTGGGAGTGTTCCTCCCTCTGCTATATTTTGGAAGAGTTTGAGAAGGATAGGTGTTAGCTCTTCTCTAAATGTTTGATAGAATTCGCCTGTGAAGCCATCTGGTCCTGGGCTTTTGTTTGTTGGAAGATTTTTAATCACAGTTTCAATTTCAGTGCTTGTGATTGGTTTGTTCATATTTTCTATTTCTTCCTGATTCAGTCTTGGCAGGTTGTGCATTTCTAAGAATTTGTCCATTTCTTCCAGGTTGTCCATTTTATTGGCATAGAGTTGCTTGTAGTAATCTCTCATGATCTTTTGTATTTCTGCAGTGTCAGTTGTTACTTCTCCTTTTTCAGTTCTAATTCTGTTGATTTGAGTCTTCTCCCTTTTTATCTTGATGAGTCTGGCTAATGGTTTATCAATTTTGTTTATCTTCTCAAAGACCCAGCTTTTAGTTTTATTGATCTTTGCTATCGTTTCCTTCATTTCTTTTTCATTTATTTCTGATCTGATTTTTATGATTTCTTTCCTTCTGCTAACTTTGGGGTTTTTTTGGTCTTCTTCCTGTAGTTGCTTTAGGTGCAAGGTTAGGTTGTTTATTCGAGATGTTTCCTGTTTCTTAAGGTAGGATTGTATTGCTATAAACTTCCCTCTTAGAACTGCTTTTGCTGCATCCCATAGATTTTGGGTCGTCGTGTCTCCGTTGTCATTTGTTTCTAGGTATTTTTTGATTTCCTCTTTGATTTCTTCAGTGATCACTTCGTTATTAAGTAGTGTATTGTTTAGCCTCCATGTGTCTGTATTTTTTACAGATCTTTTCCTGTAGTTGATATCTGGTCTCATAGCGTTGTGGTCAGAAAAGATACTTGATAAAATTTCAATTTTCTTAAATTTACCAAGGCTTGATTTGTGACCCAAGATATGATCTATCCTGGAGAATATTCCATGAGCACTTGAGAAAAATGTGTATTCTGTTATTTTTGGATGGAATGTCCTATAAATATCAATTAAGTCCATCTTGTTTAATGTATCATTTAAAGCTTGTGTTTCCTTATTTATTTTCATTTTGGATGATCTGTCCATTTGTGAAAGTGGGGTGTTAAAGTCCCCTACTATGAATCTGTTACTGTCGATTTCCCCTTTTATGGCTGTTAGTATTTGCCTTATGTATTGAGGTGCTCCTATGTTGGGTGCATAGATATTTACAATTGTTATATATTCTCCTTGGATCGATCCCTTGATCATTATGTAGTGTCCTTCTTTGTCTCTTCTAATAGTCTTTATTTTAAAGTCTATTTTGTCTGATATGAGAATTGCTGCTCCAGCTTTCTTTTGATTTCCATTTGCATGAAATATCTTTTTCCATCCCCTTACTTTCAGTCTGTATGTGTCTCTAGGTCTGAAGTGGGTCTCTTGTAGACAACAAATATATGGGTCTTGTTTTCGTATCCATTCAGCCAATCTGTGTCTTTTGGTGGGAGCATTTAGTCCATTTACATTTAAGGTAATTATCCATATGTATGTTCGTATTCCCATTTTCTCAATTGAATAACCAGATTTTTAAATTGTGAGGATCATGAAATAACTGCTTTTCTTTAATAGGACTTTGCTAGTTATCTCATATCTGTAGGCTCTCAAAAGAGAAGTCCTTTGGTCTCAAAGAAGGTGATGTATATTTTAAATCCTAACCATTGGAATATTCTATTTAAAAAAATGTAACAATATTGTTTTAAGAGAACAATTTTATAAGACTGCCATTGAAGGAAAGTAGAAGAGGCTGTCTAGTTTAAATTTTATTTTGGAGGAAATATAGTATTTGGTTGAGAAAAGTAAAAGCTTAATTAAGAGCATAACTTAGAATGGGGCATACAAAATTTTTCTGTAAAGGGCCAGATAGTAAATACTTTAGGCTTTGTAGGCCATGCTGACCCTGTCAACTATTCAACTCTATCATTGTAGGAAAAGCAGCCACAGACAATATGTAAACAAATGGGTGTGGCAAGTTGGGAAGAACTGACATCTTGACAATATTGAGTCTTATCCATGAACATGGAGCATCTCTCCATTTATTTAATTCTTCTCTCATTTCATTCACTACAGTTTTGTAGTTTCCCCATATAGATCTTGTACATTTTTTGTACATGAATACCTAAGTATTTCATTTTTGGGATGCTAATGTAAATAGTGTTGTTTTTAATTTCACTTTCCACTCATTCATTTTTGGTATACAGGAAAGCAATTTACTTTTATTATTAACCTTATATCTTGCAGACTGTTTTTTTGTAGATAGTTTTTACCAAGTTGAGAAAGTTCTCCTATCCCTCGTTCACTGCAAGTTTTTATCATGCATGAGTGTTGAATTTTGTCAAATACTTTTCCTGCATCTGTTAATATTATCATGTGATTTGCTTACCTGGGGTAAATACCACTTCCTTTTGGTGTATAATTCTTTATACATGTTGTATTCAGTCTGCTAATATTTTGTTGAGGATTTTTGCATTTATGTTCATGAGCAGTATTGGTCTGTAGTTATCTTTTTTAAAATATCTTTGGTTTTGCTATTAGTGTAATGCTGGTCTCATAAAAAGAGCTAGGAAGTATTCCCTCTGCTTATATCCTCTGAAAGAGATTGTAGAGAATTGGTATAATTTTTTCCTTAAATATTTGGTAGAATTTACCAGTGAACCCATCTGGGCCTGGTGCTTTCTGTTTTAGAAGGTTATTAATTATTAAACTCTCTGGTTTGGTTAGTCTTATGGCCTGTAATGCAGAAACTGTTTGTAGATAGTTAATGTTAAAAGAATAATTTTCAAAGAGTTTAAAAAGTAAGATTCTCACAATTATAAAATGAACATGTCAACAATTTTTATTTAACTTATTAATTAGTGAAGGAATCAGTAAGCTGTCAAGACCAGTTCAAAGGAGAATTTGAAGAGCATATATATGTGTGTCTGTCTATCTATCAGTCCATCCAAACAGCCACAATCAGAAATGCTGGAATAAATTTGCTAGTGGATACAAAACTGATTAATATCCTAAAGGGCTATACAATGTAATATTTTCTTTTATACATTTACATAAATCAGTTTTATCTTTGCCAGACAAAATCCATTTGCTTCCTTATAGATAAAAGCCATTACATTACTGTGTGTTTTTTACAAGTTAATTCCTACCCCTACAGAGTTGTGAAATAGTCTGGCCCAGCACCTTCTCAAACTTTTCCATTTCAGGACATTTTGACCCTATTAATAATAATATTGAAGACTCCAATGAAATTTGTTTAATATACAAATCATATTGGAAATCAGAATTGAAACACTTTATTTATTTATTACTTCCAACTTTTGGCTATTGTTAATAATGCTGCTATGAACATGGGTGTGAAAATATCACTTTGAGACCATGTTTCAATTTTTTTGGATATATACCCAGAGGTGGGATATACCCAGGGCCTGAATCATATGTTAGTTCTAACTCTCTTCCCTAGCAGCTCTACCATTTTACATTCAAACCAACAAAAGTATACATCCTTGCAATATTTATTTTCTGTTTTGTTTTTTTTTTGAATCGCCATCCTAATGGGTATGAGTTTATTAAAACTTTCAATAAACTTCTTAGATGACAGCATTTATTTCCATTTTATGTACAGTATAGGGTAATCGTTTTCCTAATGTCTTCCCATTAAAAACTATTATGAACATTTTTTTTCTTTTTCAGATTATTTTCTTAGGATATATTTCTTAGAAATGAAATAAATGGGTCAAAAGGTATATAATTTTAAAGTTTTTTATTAAGTCCCGCCAAATTGTCCTCAAGAAAGGTTTTGCAGGTTGATGCTGAATCAGGATATTAAAGTGTCTTTAATTTCATGTCTATGCTGTGAATATCATTATCTTACAATTATCTGTGATTCAACAACTGGCAAATGCTATCATATTGTATTTTAATTTGTAGTTAAAAAATTTGTTAAACAGAACTTCTAGGCCATTTGTGTTTTTCCTTTCTCAAATGGTCTATTTGCCCATTTATCTATTTAAATCCCAGTGTTTTGAAGAGATCAGAAAAGAGATTAATTAGCAATGCAAATATGAAGCCACAAGGACTTTACACAAATGTATAAATAATCTTGGAACCCCTTAGCAGAAAACTTAAGAGATCTCAAGGCGCATTTTAAAGTGACCTGAAGTATTTCTCTGTGATTAACTGTCTCTGGCTACAGATTTGCATAATTAATTATGTTAACAAGCCCTTTCCTCATTATCTGAAGGGAAACCTTAGGTCAGCTCCTGCCATTTTGTGGCCAATTTGCAGTTCCTGGAGTTTGGCTCAGTGGTTTCTTACTGTAAGTGGTTTTTCTGCTGATAGTGAGACTAAGACAGAAGGCTTTTCTGAAGGCAGAGAGAACAAGGGAGATGATATGTAGTTTTTCCATTGGACTGAAGATGTTTGGAAGAATAGGAGGTAGAACAATGAAATAATGCAAATATTATGAGGAGGGAGGCAGAAGTTTACATTAGAATGGTTTATGCGATTAAAGAAATGTTATACCCAGTTCTTTTTGTTTATATATGGTGTCGCAAAACAGATACTCAGCTGCTTAGCTAAAATATTTAAGGCATTGCCTGTACAGCACCTAATGTTACAATAATGCTGTACTCACCAGTCTGATTGTCTTCATGTCGATATATCATAAATCAGTATTGTGGGAATGTGGCTTTTCTCCTACATTTAAGCACTTTAGGTTTGTTTTAATTTAAACAGAAAAAAAAAATTCTCTTCCAAGCATTGAGAGAGAGGTTCGTGTTTTGAAACTAATTTTAGATAGTTATGGTAACCCGTGATAGAATATAACGCTGTGTTTCCTAGTATATCCCAGCACATTTTAGAGAAGACCACCTATTCAGAATTATTATGGTTCTGTTGACATATTTTTTCTGGAACTCTGCTTTGAGGCACTGTGGTTGTCCATCTTTGTTCAAGAAGTAACAAACAAACAAAATGCACAACACATTCTATGCAGCTTTCTGGTAAGGCAAGTGTTGGCAGGTAGTCCCTGTGTGTTTGTTTGGGAAACATGGTTTGACCCAGTGGTGTAGAGGTTATTATTGAAAGGATTCTCTGGAGTAAGGACCAAGATCTAGGGGAGAAGGTCACTTTTGCATTCTCCTCCTTGAAACATCAATTCATGACGTCCTAGCCTAGAAAAGGATATTTCTTCCCAGCTCATTAGTTAATTCCTAGGCACCATTCAGATCACAAGTGGTTTGATTCATTATAAATTGACCAATGGAACAGAATTTCCGAGAGTACCAAAGCCTTTCTAAGTAAAGAATCAGACACTTCACTTGCACATTCTGTGGACAAATGACACCTCTAATGTAAAATGGACTATGAGATGTTTTGTCTTAATTTTCTATCATGTTTTATTGATTTGCAATGGCAAAATCTTGTGAAATATCTTTAATATGGAACAGAATAGAGTTTATAAAATCTTTTATTCTGTGGCTGATAAAATCCTAGGCTAAAATTATTCAAACATACTTTTCTATCAATAGTTAACGTTTAAAAATATAGGGCTTCTGTGGTGGTGCAGTGGTTAAGAATCCACCTACCAATGCAGGGGACACGGGTTCAAGCCCTGCTCCAGGAAGATCCCACATGCCGCGGAGCAACTAAGCCTGTGCACCACAACTACTGGGCCTGCGCTCTAGAGCCCGCGAGCCACAACTACTGAGCCCGACTGCTACAACTACTGAAACTTGTGCGACTAGAGCCCATGCGCCTAGAGCCTGTGCTCTGCAACAAGAGAAGCCACCCAATGAGAAGCCCGCGCACGTCCACGAAGAGTAGCCCCCACTCGCTGCAACTAGAGAAAGCCCACGTGCAGCAACAAAGACCCAACGCAGCCAAAAATAAAAATAAATAAGTAAATAAATTTAGTTAAAAAAAAAATATATAAAAGACTGCTCTGTCATTTTCTGATTCAGCCATTCCCTGTTAATTCTTCTTATAAAAGTTTTGGGTGGGGGCTTCCCTGGTGGCGCAGTGGTTGAGAATCTGCCTGCCAATGCAGGGGACACGGGTTCGAACCCTGGTCTGGGAAGATCCCACATGCCGCGGAGCAACTAGGCCCATGAGCCACGACTACTGAGGCTGCGCGTCTGGAGCCTGTGCTCCGCAACAATAGAGGCCGCGATAGTGAGAGGCCCGCGCATCGCGATGAAGAGTGGCCCCGGCTTGCCGCAACTAGAGAAAGCCCTCGCACAGAAACGAAAACCCAACACAGCCAAAAATAAATAATAAATAAATAATAATTAAAAAAAAAAAAGTTTTGGGTGGATTATATGATTGATGGACTCACATTTTGTAACTTTCTTTATGTAGGTTTTATTTTTTAAAGGGATTTGTCCTAAGTGGGTAAAGCGTTGATGGTTTGTAAGATATAACATCATTAATTCTCAACTGTTATTTGGTTTGTGTTTATTGAGATTTTCAAATGTATTATTTATCTTGTTTTGTTCTTTTGAAGAAACAGTTTTAATACCTAGGCTTAAAAGTGACAAAGTATATGTCCATATTATAGCAATAATGCTATAATTTATTTAGTACAATCATCTAGTTGAGAGGCGTGAACTTTTTTGAAGTGAGAATTTTTAAAACTAATATCAGACAGAAAGCCTTTAAATTATCAATTGTCCCAAGGAGAGCTAATACAAGTAATTAAGTCAAAGTTTCAAACCGTATATTATGGCTCACATTGTAAAAAACTCTCCAGCGGGGAAATGTGGATTCTTTAGCCTGCTATCTACTGTGTCATTTTGGCCCACAGTTTCTTGGGTTTCACTTTCCTCACGTGTAAAATGTGAGGTTTGGATTAGTTCTGTGACAGTTTTGTCTCTAGTGGCTTTTAAAGGGGTGTAACATTCACTGTCTGAGTTGACCCTAAGAGTTCTGCATCAGAAGTCAGGATGACTCCTTTTTAGATCTGGCAAAATTACTGGAACGAGTAATTTGCCTAGTAATAAGTTTAGTGTAATGACAGAATCAGAGTTATAACTCAGGTCTCCACTACCATCACATCCTAGATGATTATCTGACACAGCCCTGGGTGTCAGATACACATGTCCCTTCCCCTACCTCCTATCCCTCCACAGTCATGGCAGACAATGTTTATCTAATGCTTACCTAATGTGACATTTCTTTTCCTACCCAGCCTGGACATGGCTTCAGAATCCATCTCAAAGCAACATTCTAGTAGCCACAGCTAACAGACAAGGAATTCTAACTAGTTTGACATTGTGGATAGTAGAGTCATTAAAATATAAAAGGCCACTCTAAGTTTTTTTTAAGGAAGTTTACTTATATTGTTTAATTCAAATGGAATATTGTTGCCTCCTTTTTAGCAGTGGTTCCCAACGTGATGGTTCCTTTTTAATTAAAAAAAAATTATAGATTCCGTATTATAGATGACTGTGAATTCAGTAACACTTTCAATGAATTTCAGTTTTATTAGTCACAGTATATAAATTCATTTGGAGAAGTGGGCATACATACATATGAAACATTTACATGCTTCTGAATGAAAGACTCTTGTAATACTTCCAGCCCCCTCCCCTCTCCCCCACCCCATCCCCAATCCCCAATCCCCAGCCACCGAATCAAGTATTAGAAATCATTATTCTATATTACTTTGTTTTTTTTTTCTTGGTTTTAGTTTACGTAGGATTGAATTTTTGTTTTAAGGGACCTCATCAGTGGTTTCTATTCTGTGTGCTGTGGAGTCCCAATTCCAGGAGGTGCCTCAAGGGGAGCCCCCCTTGTCCCACAGCCCTTCCAGCTTTAACCAGCCAGTCTACTTCAAACTCTTCTGTATACTGCGGTTCTCCATGAGGTTTCATTTAGATAAAGGGTTTCACTGATTTTTAAAATTGAAAACCACCGATAATCCTACCTGCCCATTTTATACACAGTGTTTTGAGGTTACCCTATTAGTTAACACTGGAGCCAAGATAGGACCACTATTGTGCAAACTTGCAGGCCACTCTTCATCCCCTTACCCGAGCTGCTATTCATGGGACAGTGGAGGATGTAAGCTGATACCACCACCAGCTCTGAGTTCAGCAGATACTTACATGGAAAGAAAAATTGTTCACATTGTAATACCAGGGAACTCAAATCTATTTCTACCCTTGAATAAAAGGTTATATGGTGTACATATTTGTAAATATTTGTCTTGTTTGGGTGTGGGCTTCTTTTACTGTTTGGGGTGGGTGGAGGGATGGTGAGGCTTTTTCTTTTTAACTTAATTTTATTTTAAAACAGTAACAAGTGATGCTTTGGGCAGAAGACAGTTTCCTTTCTCTTCTTCCTGTGCTGTGCGGTGCCTTCTCCCCACGCTGTGTTTGTGGCATGCTTTACCTTGTCTTGATTTTAACCATTGTCTAAGCAGAATCTCTGGTCTCTTTCCTAGATTTTGCTGTCTATCAGAGGACAACCTTGGGGCTCATTTCTCTGCATTGGTCACGTATTATCATTATTAAATCAACATGCCTTCAAGATATCAGCCAAATATGATACTTAACATACCTGGTCTGGGCTACCTTTTTTTTTTTTTTCGCCTGGGATGTTAGTCTGAAGCCAAATGTCCCTCTAAAGCTCAATGTGATTTTAGGACTTGCTTACTTGCTTACCTCAGTTTACCTTACACATTTGAGGCTGTAGGTGATCCAGAATAGCTGGAATAAGTGTCTGGTGACAGTTTGCAGAGGGTGCTGTGTTGATCCCAGCACGATGCCTGGGTGTGGGGTGTTAAGTGTTTCCGTTCAGATTCATCTGGGTTGGCTGCTCCCACAGACCCTTGACAGACTGCTTTTGCTTCCTTGCCTTCCTTGGGAAGGTCATCTCCCGAGCAGAGGTGCTTCTCTGGTAACTGTGGCAAAGCCAGCCGTTTCACTTCAGTCAACAGTTTCAACCTGCTCCTTTCCCATATGTTTTAACAGGCCTGATGCTGAGACACTGAAGTGACTTTCTCTGGACCAGTTCACTTTTTAAAGTAGAAGTGTCCAGAATTAGGAAATAAAAGGAGGAAAGAAAAAAAAAACTGTCAGACAGTCTTACATTGGAAAACTGAAACTATCTGTTGTCTTCTTGTTTTTTAATTTTGGTTTCCGCTCTGATTTTTTAAAATTAATTAATTAATTAATTAATTAATTTTTGGCTGCATTGGGTCTTCATTGCTACACGTGGGCTTTTCTCTAGTTGCGGTGAGCAGGGGCTACTCTTCATTGCAGTGCGTGGGCTTCTCATTATGGTGGCTTCTCTTGTTGCAGAGCACTGGCTCTAGGCACACGGGCTTCAGTAGTTGTGGCACGCGGGCTGTAGAGTGCAGGCTCAGTAGTTGTGGCTCACGGGCTTGGTTGCTCCGCGGCATGTGGGGTCTTCCCTGACCAGGGCTTGAACCCGTGTCTCCTGCATTGGCAGGCGGATTCTTAACCACTGCACCACCAGGGAAGCCCTATCTGTTGTTTTTAACAGGAGATATTTCCCTCTCATCCGTCAGCCCTTTAACAAGTCTGATTTCTTTCAGAATAAGTTAGGATGGCTTACTGCAAGTTCATTGCCCACCTAAGGGAAGACTGTATGAGAGCTTTAGTTACCATAGCTCATCACCAGTGCACCAGAGGCTCACCAGATTCCCTTGTGGGGGGTCGGGGAGAGCGTGGTGAGTAACATGATGAGTTTGAAGGGCCCTCAAAGTATATACAAAGTTAATGTGCTTTGGTGGAAATGGTTCATTAATCGTAACTTCATTTTCTTCTCAAGGTAAAGTCGGATCTCGGAGGTGTTAAAATGTCCACCAAGCATATCTGTGTCACTGGAATTATTTATTAATTTGCTGTAATCACATCTAGAGTGACTGCTGTTTCAGGTAAAAAGAGTAGGAATGTAACCTGAAGGATTGTTATCCAGAAACTGTTTCTTAAAGGCATCCCTAGAAATCTGAGTAAATCTGTAGTCTAGTTAACTGTAATGTGTCAATATCAATTTCCTGGGTTTGATAATGTATCATAGTTATGTAAGGTATTACCAATGGGGGAAGCAGGGGACTTTTCTCTCCTTCTTCTTTTTTTGTTTCCAATTTCTTATGCGTCTAAGGTTATGGCAAGATTGAAAAGTTAAAAGAAAAATACCCTGAGAAGAATTACCATTCTGGGTGAGACACTTTACTTCAGATCTGTTATCTTTCATTCCTTCCTTCTTCCCTCCCTTCCTCCCTCCCTCCTTCCTTCCTTCCTTCCTTCCTTCTTTCCTTCCTTCCCTCTTTCCCTTCCTCCCTCCTTCTTTCCTCAGCTTTACTGGGATATATTTCACATATATAAATCACCTATTTTAGAGTACAGTTAATTGGTTTTTTTCACAGTTCATTGTTTATCCACAGAGTTGTGTAACCATCACCACAATCTAATCCTAGAACATTTTCAACTCTCCAGAAAGGAACTCCATAGGCATTAGCAGTCATCTGTGTACCTTTCCTTCCCCCACCCCCATCTTCATCCCAGGCAACCATTAATCTGCTTTCTGTCTCTATGGATTGGCCTCTTCTGGACGTTTAATATAAATGGGGTCATAAAATATGTGGTCTTGTGTGACTGGCTTCTTTCATTTAGTATAATGTTTTTAAGACTTCATCCATGTCATAGCATATATCAGGCCTTAATTCTTTTTTATTGACAAATATTCCATTTTATGGCGACACCACATTTGTATATTCATGGACATTTAGGCTATTTCCATTCTGTGGTTATTATGAACAATGCTTCTGTCAGCATTCATGTATAAGTTTTTGTGTGAACATATGTTTTCAGTTCTCTTGGGTAAATACCTAAATATGAAATTGCTAGGTCATACGGAGACTCTGTGCTTAACATTTTGAGGAACTGCCAGAATGTTTTCCAAAGGGGCTGTGCCATTTTATACTCCTACCAGCAGTGAATGAAGGTTCCAGTTTTCCACAGCTCAGGTGTTTCTTAAACACTTTGTTTTTGTTGTGTTTACTAAATGTTTCCTCTTGTCTTGGTGGGTGTAAGAGTAGGGAGCTGAATGGTAACTTTGGAGGAAATGAAACAAATGAAAATGAAATAAATTATTTTCAGATAGGCTGAATGTAGTTCTGGAAGCCTTTCAGCCCCTAGCCTATAAACCTTCCTGTTTGACTGGATATGACATTACCAGGAATTTTACTGTCCTGCTTTTATTCTCCCTGAAGAGAGAAAAGAAATACGTCTTTTCCTCAGCTAGACATGGAAGGTTCAAACAAACATAAAGGACCCCTGAGTTATTAACAATTCCATGGGAACATGTACTTGGTCTATGCCCAGACTAGTTTCTCTAAAATCATTCTCTTGGTGCTTCCTCTGTGCTGTTCTCCACTGCGTGTAACACAAGGACTGAATCAAGGTTTCTTGAGTTGGTATTTGGAAAAGAAGCGATGACTGGATGCTGGTCAGCTGGCTCGGGCTGTTGGCAGGCCTACCCCGAACCGGGATTTCTGCAGGCCGCAGCCTCTCAGTTGTTACAGGCCTGCACCAGGCAGTGGTGTTTGCATTTGCCCTGTCCGAGCTAAGGGTAACAAGGCCTTTCATACTCCACCAGGGCAGTGAGCAGGCAAGTCCAGAGATCTTGAAAATGGCCCAGGACACCAGCCAAAGACAAGATCCCAGCTCCTTTGCCCTGTCTGGCCGACTTCGGGAGTAGGCAGGGAAGGGAACAACAAGAAATGTCGTTTCTTAGTTCTGGTATGTAGATCTGCGAACTCCCACTATCTTGGTTACTTTTGGTCATATATTGGCAGTAAGCAATTTTGGCTGCTGAAACCAAACTGTAACAAAGACTCGCCTCTTATGACCACCTTTCTCAGGTTCCCCCTTTTTTTTTTTTTTCCCAGAGAAGGTTATATTTTTTTTAATTCAAGTAACTGCAAAGCTAGAAGCTAGAGGGGGCCCCCAGGCTGGGACAAATAATGGCTACCCCCCTCCCCTGCCGTTTATCTTCTTGCAGAGCAGAACTTTATGAATGATAGTTGCAAGGGTAGATTCCCTACAGATTTTCATGAACACACTCATTGTGCGCCTCTGTCACTCTCCTTTTGGGTGGGGCTCACGACACACAGTTAGTGTCTAGAAGGTGAGTGTTTGTCCCTAGGGCCTCTCCAGGCCTGTCTCCTCCTTGAGCACTCTCGAGCCATACCTCCTTTGACTTCCCAGAGTCCTTCCCTGAAATGCCTTGCCCAGATCAGGAGAGGACCCCATGTTCCTTTCTCCTCTCCATTAAAAACTGTCCATCTCAGGCACATTCTCCCAACATCCTATATTACTTCTGTCAAATCAATATCTTGCTTCCATTAAAATGATGTTGGGGGTATGAATGTATATGTGTAAGTGTGGGTATGTGGTTTTTGGACAGCTGTCTATCTATTACAACCATGCAAATGTCTACCCATTTTATTAAGCCTATATGTCATAGATTAGGCAAAAAAAATTTTTTTAAGTACATCCATTTCAGGGGTCAATTTCACATCTCCATGAAGCAGTAGAATACTTTAATGTTAGAGTAACAGTTGATGTATTTTCTGTTGGCTAGCCCATTGTGTAATTTCTGTAGTAATTAATGTATCTGGCTTAATGACTTCAATTGGAGCTATTAAAAATTGAGTTTATATACAATACATATATATTGTTTTGACTTGTTTTTGGCCCAGCCAATGCTTTGACTGGATTCAGAGTTTATAATGCCTTCCCAAACTCCCCCAGATAGGAGTTTCCAGCAGTTAAAATTTTTTTAAAACAGATCTTTGATATACATTAGTTCATCTGACATTGTGTTTGACTTGGTCTTGGGAGAAAGAGAAGTGTCTAAAAAAAGGCTGCCTCATGCAGGTAGGGGGTGGAAAACTGGCTCTTCCTAATCTGTATATGTGCCTTTTTTGTTACTGACCACAGTGGACCCAGAGAGGCAGCCCGTGTGACATGCCAGGCCTCAGGACCAGCTCCCTGGGAATGTGTTTGACCGATTTCTAAGGCAGTAGGGATTGATCAACCATCAGTCACCATAGCTCTTCATACAGCTACCTTCATCTTCAGTAGTGCGAGTGGGTTTATCTGCATTACAGCTTATCCACAGAACATCGTCCTTTTATCTCTTTGTGACATTTTCACCTTTGATGGCCTCCTGACTGTATCAGTGTGGCTTATAACTGTAGTTATGAGTGGAAGTCTGAGATCCGATTCTTCTAAATAAACATGTCCTGTGCTGTCCAGTAAAGTAGTGACCAGCTGTATGTGGCTATTGATAAGCAGGTGTGAAACATAACAAAAGAACAGAGAATGAGTGATCCTTCACGAAGGAGAAAATGTAAAGCCACTTCTGTAAGAAGAACTGAAAGAACTTGTCCCAGAAGACAGCATAGAACAAGGACCAGGATGCTCCCACAGCATGCCGTTGGTCTCCCCAGGGGCTTATGCCACGAGCTGGCTAAGTGCTATGGAGTAAGTTTTTCCAGCCTGCAGAAAAGATCATTTAAAAGCAAAAACAACCGAAAACAAAACAAAACAAAACACCAAACGCCCACAACCTCACCTACAAAGTTTCTGAAGATAGGCTGGTGATAGGGGTGGTAGTGGAGTGTGTTAAGTTCCTCTTCAGCATTACACACTTGGCCTAAGTTTGGAGAGGAATTTAGTTATAATTTTGATTTGGGCACCATTGCTACCAAATGCCAACATTAAAAAGAACACAGTTATAGTAGCCACATTTCAGACCCTCGTTAGCCACATGTGGCTAGTGACTACTCTGTTGGACATTGCAGAGATAGAACATATCCATTGTCACAGAAGGTTGGCTGTTGGCTTCTTTTCAGTCCACAGTAGGGTCCAACTTAACATGTTCACTCCAGACTATTATATAATACTCTTTCCTCCAAGAGTAAAACTCAGACTAAAGTCTAGGAAATTGGAATTTCTGCTTGCCAGAACTGGATCTTAGATCTACCTAAGACTTAGTACCAATGTCTTTTATATGTTTGTGAACATATAAACATATAAGGTTTGGTTTGACCATGAACTTGGCTGTAATGCATTCTGATTCATCCTGTCCTTACTCGGGCTTCTTCTTCTCAGGATCCTGCCTTTCTAGTATTCCTTTGGTGCCCACTCCTTTGCCTCAGGGACTGTGGTACTGCATTTAGCCATGCCTTTATTCATTCTTAACTATGGTCTAACATCTTGCTCCAAATGTGTACACTTACCTTGTCTGGGTGTTAGCCATAGATTGTGTTTGGACCCAAGAGTGGTTCCTGCTATGGATTTTCCAGAATGGCTTCCATTGTCAATCACTGAACCACAAGGAAAAGTATTGTCTTCACTTAATTTCTTGATTTTAAGCATTTGACCAAAGTTTCAAGGCCTCTCCTCCTGAGATTTTGTTTTACCAGAAGCTTCTGGCAGGAGATAGAATGATCTGAGGAAGAGATTCATGGAAGTCAGAGAATTGGTGTCTCTCTCCTTTAAATGTTATGGAACGTAACTAAATCGTAAGCTCTTGAAAGGCAAAAGCAATATATTTTACTTTATCACCTATATTTAACCTGAAGTACTTAACCTGTAGTACTTAAACTATAATTGGCTGATTGATTAACTCTAGAGCAGACGTGCTCAATGTGGTTTTTTCTTTGTTTTAATTTTTGTTAACATTTAAAGGTGCTAAAATTGAATATTCTCTATTGAAAATAAGCTTGCCTAGTTTTGAACGATGAACTAGTTTATTACATGGTTTCCTCTTGAACCACACTCATTCTCGCTTCCAACAATACTTACTATGAATCTGTTAGTGATAATTAATAGCTCTCTTGATGAAGCCAAAAAATGAATGTGGTTAGTGAGGCAACACTGATGATACAATGTTTTTTCCTCTAACACAAAATAGGACTCGGGCTCCGTTCTTTGCCTTTGCTTCCTCCCTGCACCTTATTCCACAGATTTGTATAGCCCCATTTATTCCATTAGGCAGTGAGGACCCCTGGAACTAAATAGAATACAGCTCTAGGATTCTGGATGCAGTAGAATGCTGGGTGTGTTGGGCAGACATCTTGATCTGAGCCTATCCTTGGGTCGGCTTTGCCACTACTAGCTCTGAGTCTGGGGAGTTTTGCTCTAATTTCCCTTTTGATAAAATGAGTATTATGATGCCTGGCTTCCCTGTCTACTTAGAGGGGGCTTGTGAAGATCAAAGGAGAAGGAGTACATGGAATCATTTTGCACAGTACTATAAAATGTAAGACCTTGTTACTAAAAGAGTAATACATTACTCATGTGTATCTGTGCATTGATATTTATACTCATTGAACCCTCTTATTTATGTGTCAAGAAACTCAAGCCTTATGACATTGGGGCAGCTAAGAACAGCTGCAAGGAATCTAATGGAGTATATGCCAAAATATATTTTTGTTGCCTGAGGATGATTTTTTTTTTTTTTTTTTGCATTTGAAAGGTCAACTTGGTACCTCTTATTATTTTCAAGTAGTTTGAGAATGGAGTGCAGGACATTTTTATTTGGTGGTAGACTGTTCCCTGGAACATTCAACTAAGTAGAGGGGGGATTGAACTGATGTCTACTTCCTTGTGTGCTGTTCTCTGGGCTGACTTGGTTTGCACCTCTGTAAGATCATAGAGAAGGCACCAAGTAGCACCAAAGTGGCTATTTCTTTGTTCTTTTTCTTTTAGTTGATGCATCAGAATTATTTTGATTGCAAGCAAAAGAAATTAAACTTAAGCCAAAAAAAAAAAAAATTTGCCAGAAGAATATGGGGTAGCCCTAATGAAAGCTGGAAAGCACAGGTGGCTCTGGAGATTTAGAATTCCAGGGAGAAAGTCTACTTGTCCTATTTTAGGTCTTTGCTCAGCACTGGCACATTTTTGGCAGGATTGGAGGGGTGGGGACGAGACACCAAGAGTGTAAGGAGCAAGGGTGGGTCATTCCCTATCAAATCGGTGTGCTAGACAGGCAAAAGTAACAGTAGATTTCAGCAGGTTCTCAGTTCTCTGAAATTAGGGTCCAACTTAACATGTTCACTCCATGTATCTGCCAGCCTGGGTTAAACCTCCGTTCCCCTTTTCTTAACAAGAGAAGTAGAAGTTGAGAAAGATTAAAGAGGGAAGGATCTTCACTGCTGGGCACCGCAGTGCACACCCAGGACTATGGAATGGGTGGTCCTTACCTCTCCAAAGGCAGGCACTCTTATATAGTGCAGTGGGATCCTTTGGTACTCCCTTATTTATTTTTTTCTTTTTTGCTTTACCATTGTAGTTATATAATTTTAAATAGTGGGGAGAAAAGAAGTAAGGCTGTTACCTCAACTGGGGGCAGCACGGAGCATAGAACCTGGTTCTAGTAGATACCCTTTAAATATTTTTTGAAGAAGTGCTGGAATTACAACATATTTTGGCCTTTCTTACCATATTCTTCTTTCTTTTTTTAATCTTAAGGGATGGAAAACACCCTACCAGTGATACTGAAATCTTTTAAATTTGTGGCATGATAGGAAAATGTAATTACAGTGTCGACATTCTGTCATCCTCTATTCATCATTCTTTATGGAAAAAAAAATAATTACAGTGGTTCTCACTGACACAATTCCAAGGAGCTAATGGTTTCCCATGACATAAGTTGGATATTAAGATATTTTACCTAGAGATAATATCAGCCTCTCATAGAATTTAGAAATGACATTCTTGCCCAGCATCGTTCTTTGTCCCCCTCCCTTTCCCCCCACTTGGAAGAGAAAACTAAAGGAAGGAGAAATTGCATTTTTACTGTTGGTTGAAAATGGTTTAGAGCATCACTTGATTTGATGATATCTGGAAATTCACTTAACTCAAACTGTTTTGTCTTCCCACACATTTTGAACGGATGCTAAAAGGGAAATAACGCTGTAGAAGCAGAAGGGTTATTTTTAGATTGCACTCCTATATTTGGGCTTCATTACTCAAATTTTTTTCCCCAGGGCTGGGGTCATATTTATGTGTACTGTGCTTGATGGCTTTTCCTTATTCTTCTCTTTGCCCAGAACCACCTGGAAGCCAGCACGCACTGTACACGTCAGTCTGTAATCTGAATAAGCTGTGTGTCTTCCTTGCCTACCTCTTCCTTCCACGCTTCCCCCAAGTGTTGCAGATCAAAAGGTTACTTGTTTCAGATTTGCCTCTGGTTTCAAGTAATTTATTTCTCCAGTGACCCTCCCTTGGTAGAACAAATGTTCTCCATATTTTTTCCCCCTGAGTTCTCAAACACCTTAATTTTCAATTGATTTTTTTTAAGTTATATATTTAGAAAATGTTAGAGAAGCAGTCTAATGAATTCCTTTTTTATGAGGATTTGACTGAATATATATTTGTAGCTCTGATTAGCCAGCAAGTATTGAAACTAAGAAGCTTAGTTTAGTGGGCTGATTTGGAAGATGTCCTCTGTGGGTGTTTCCTCTGTGTGTGTCATTTTGCACAACGTTACACATCAGTGGAAGGTATTGATTTAGCATGTTTGCCAAAGACACTCCTGGTTTTCACCGAGCAGGGGATGCTTTTTGTAGTTTGGTTTCCATTACGTTTGGAGGAGATCTTCCTGACACCAGTGTATCACTTAGTGTTTGTTTTTTTTTGTTGAGTTTGATTTAGAAATTCACTTCACATGGTTCTTAGAGAGGGCTAAAACCAAGATTTAAAATATACAAATAAGATTAAAAGGAAGACCCAGATTTACTTGTAATTTGTCCTGGCCCTTTATATATTCATTCTGCTCCCAATTTTGAAGTAAATACAATCGAAATATTTCTCCATTCATGTACTGTGTAACAGGTGGTCAACAGTGTAGTCCTAAGTTCTAACAACTTGGTAAAAGTAAATAGGTTGTATAAAACCTGCTTGATATACTTCTTAGTTGAAATTCAAAGGAATGAGGCTTCCCCCACCCTGTGGGTCGGCTTCTGTTCTTAGCAAGCTGTCAGAGGCTCTTCAGGGAAGCCATGGCTCTAGATGGTGTTTCCATCCTGATGGGTGGCCAGGGCTATTTTCCTGCCTATAAATAGTTCACTGGGTTGCAATGAATGCCAAATAAGTTTCTCCCTACAAAACCCGTTTTAAGAGTAGAATGTTTGAAATAATGGAACAGTGATAGCACTGTCAACTTACCTGTGTAAACCTTAGTTGATTTTAAATTCAAGGCCTGTCATTAGCTCTCTTTCCCTTACAACTGGAATTTCAGCTGTGATGCAGATGAAGCAAACCACATGACAAGTCCATTGTTTCTCTATGAAACAGTGGGTATCTGGGTGAGCCTTTTGCCGTTTCCTTACAAATAGGTCCCCACAGGTGGCCATAGTGGAACATGAGCCTTTGCCAACTGGAAGTGTGACTAGGGTAGCACAGAGACTGGTGTAAATGGAAGCAAACATTGCAGCTGAGCAAGCAGGGCAATGGTGATGGTGGTGGTGTGGTGGACAGGGACACTTAGAGGCGTTTGCTTAAAAGCAGGGGTCCCCTTACCCAGGGAGGCAGTACTGTTCCACAGGATACCATCGGGCCTCTTCCTCGGCCTGGGTTTCTTGCTATCCAAGCAAATTAAACACTTAAAAAACAAAAAAGATATTAATTAAATTGACCATTTGAATTTAAGAAACATTGTTCCACGGCACGTGGGACTCCTTTCGTCATCCTGTTGTCAGAATTAAAAGTTTTCTCTGTTGAACAGCTGTATACTTGCTGTCAGCATGTCTTCTGCTGCTTACAGAGATGTAGAGGTTAAAACGGATTAAATTCAAATGTTTGAGCAGGTGGGTAATGTAACTCAGCATGGGAAGGAAAGCAGTTATTCATTTTGCATATTAAACACACAAGAATATTCATTTCCACTCGTCTCCCATTTTTCTTCAGACATGTGGCACACTGTCGTCTGTTTGCCCATTTTCGATAGAAATGCAGGTGCAGGAATTATTTTACCATCCTCCCAATTAAGTGCAAGTGATAATGATGAAAAACGGCAACTGACTTCTGGCCTTGGTGTTGGAGAAAGAGTAGGGAGTGGTGGGACCTTGGCAAACTTGTGCCTCAAATTGCTGCTGCTTGGGAATGAAAGCCCTGTGTTAATAGAATGCCCAACTCTTTGACAATTAATAAAACCACAGTTTTTAAAATAAATTTATTTAATTTATTTGATTTTTGGCTGCATTGGGTCTTCGTTGCTGGGCGCGAGCTTTTCTCTGGTGGTGGCAAGTGGGGGCTACTCTTCGTTGTGGTGCGCGGGCTTCTCATTGCGGTGGCTTCTCTTGTTGCAGAGCACGGGCTCTAGGCGTGCAGGCTTCAGTAGTTGTGGCTCTCGGGCTCTAGAGTGCAGGCTCAGTAGTTGTGGCGCATGGGCTTAGTTGCTCCGCAGCATGTGGGATTTTCCCTGACCAGGGCTCGAACCCGTGTCCCCAGCATTGGCAGGCGGATTCTTAACACCTGCGCCACCAGGGAAGCCCCAAACTACATTTAAAAACTTTTTTTTTTTTTTTTGCGGTACGTGGGCCTCTCACTGTTGTGGCCTCTCCCGTTGCGGAGCACAGGCTCCAGATGCGCAGGCTCAGCGGCCATGGCTCACGGGCCCAGCCGCTCCGCGGCATGTGGGATCTTCCCAGACTGGGGCACGAACCCGTGTCCCCTGCATCGGCAGGCGGACTCTCAACCACTGCGCCACCAGGGAAGCCCCCTAAAAACATTATTTTTTAAGGAGGCTGTTTGGTCTAATGATTAAGAGTTTGGCTCTGGAGCCAGATAGCCAGGGTTCAAATCTCAGCTGTGCCATTTATTAGCTGTGTGACCTTGGACAGTTATACTTAATCCTTGAGCCCCAGATCCTCACTGAAAAACAATGCCAATAATAAAAACCTCCTTATAGGCTTATGGTTAGAACTTGATGAGAAAGTCCATTAGAAGAACTCAGTGCCTGACCTGTATATGGTAGTTAAGTGCTTAACAAACGCTAGCTGCTACTATATGATTAGTCAACACTGAGTGGGTCTACGAAAGTGTTTGAATGAACCACCAATATGCAACTTGTGTTTAAGAGCACCGACTTTGGAGCCAGCCAGCTTTGAATCGAGGCGCTCCCATGTACTGGCTGAGTATCTTTGGGCAACTTATGTGACCCTTCTGAGCCTTTGTTTTTAATCAGTTGTAAGTGTGGCACAGTAGTACCAACGTCCGGGCTTAATGAGGGTTCATTGAGGTAAGGCATGGGAAGTAATTGGCTCATTTGATAAATATACTATTTATTGAGCACTTGGTAAAGTCTCCACCAGCCTGAGGGTTAATATTGTTTTATCCCCACTTTACAGGGGAGGAAACTGTTTGCAAGTTAATTCCTTTGGGAAGTTGTGCACTGGCTTTTCTCCAGCAGTGCTTCTGGAAGGTTCATGCTCCTGCATACTTTTTCCCGTTGTTCTTCCATAGCCTGTTCAGCTGTGCTCATGAACATCCATACCTGTCACCTCACAGCGTTCAGCATGAAGAAAGCTTGTTCTGCAGATCTGTGCTGCAGATCTGTGCATTGTCACGTCTTAGGAAAGCCAGTTGAATGTCATATCACTAGAATATTTCATAACTACTCATTCTTCATAAATTTACATTGTTCACTCAGAGTCATGGTTTTATCAGAGCACCTCTGACTTGGTCTTTCTTCTGAATGCTCTTGATTTCTTTTATTCTTGGATCTAAAAGTAGAAAGTTGTCTTTTCAGATTCGTAAATTGTCTGAAAAATTGGAGGGAAAAGGGCATTGACAAAGGAGATTGATTTGGTAGCTGTTCACCAACATATTGAAGCTCTCTACCCTTGAAACAGCCCTCCATTTAGTTTGGAGATGGTGCACCAAGCCATATGGTACATCTTTGCAGGCTTTCGAGGAATACTGCATTTTGTCCAAACCAGCTAACTGCTTTGAAAGATTTCTGCTGGGACATGTGCACAGCTGGTACGCAGAGGTGACGAGGAAGCAGAACTCACTTCTTCCAATGAACAGCCTGGTAGACTTAGGAAAATAGGCTTAATTATGCTTAATAGTGGGAAATTCCCTTTCTTAAAAAAAAAAAGTCCCATTTGAAATGACATAAAATGGTCTTTACAAGGAGGAAGGCAGTCAGTTTTTTTGCAGGGAGTGGGTAATCATTTCCTTAGCAGAAACTCTCTAACAAAGTGTTCTTTCTTGAGCTTCTAGGCATTTGAAGCTTCAGGTAATTTTCAGCAGATCGAAAGAAAGAGGTTGCGGCAAAATGGAATTGCCAAAGCAATGCTTTCACTATGATTAGTTTTCTATCTAGTCGTGTTTTTTAGTAGCTAAGGACCTGAAGATGGAAATTTCTTAGAATCATGATTCTGCTCATTACTCATCACACAAAGTCTGGTCCCTGCTGAGCCCTTTGTCCTCGCCTTGTGCCTCTTCCTCTTGTCCATCGTGCTGCAGGCACATCAGCCACCTTTCTGTTTGTCAAGTGGCTTCGCATTTCCTCCCCTCCAGCCTTTGCTGTTCTCCCTGCCTGGGACAGTCTTTCTTTAGATTTTGCATGGCTGGCTTCTTCTCATCATTCAAATATCAGTTCCAAAGGCATATTCTCAGCTGTCATCTTCATGACTTTGCATCTTCTAAGGAATCACTGCCTCTTCAGAATCCTTGGCCACTCTCTAAATATCCTGTTTTATCTATCTGAAATTAGAGTACTTATGTTTGTCTCCTCGCAATAGAATATGATCTCCGTGAAGATGAGGGCCACATCTTTCTGGTTCACTGGTGGGTCTCGAGCACCTAGAACGGTCTCCAAAGGTGCTCAGTATATGCTTATTAAATGAATGAATTTATTTTTAATACAAGTGTTTTTGAAAACCTCCCCCAAATTCTTTTGTTTCATGTGATTAGTATATACCAGAGGTCAGCAAACTTTTTCTGTAAGGTGTTAGTAAATGTTCTAGGTTTGGGGGCCCAAAATACCTCCCTGGCAACTACTCAGGAAGCAGCCATAGCCAGTCTGTAGACATGGGTGTCGCTGTGATCCAATAAAACTTTACAAAAACTGTTGGGGAGGGGAGGGGTGCCACATTTGACCTCTGGGTCCATCCCTCATGTAGGGTCCATCAGTTTTAATCTACGCATTCTGGAATGTATGTGAAAGAGTGTGGGATTTGAAGAATAGCTGTCTTAATCAGAGGCTCAGTTCAGCTGGTTTACAACTAGGAAAGTGTGAATATCTATTCCTGTTACGTTAGAAGGGAACGTGTAGTGAAAATTATCTGTAGCATGATAGGAACATTCCAAAAGAGAGATATCCCATATACATGTGGTGGAACACACATTAGAGAGTGTTGTGACAGAAAAGTTAACTACTGATCCAGCATTGCGGTGGAAATACCACGAGAAATATTTATAAGAATTAGAAGTTGAAAAAGTTTATTTTGACCACCTCTGGCTCACTTAAGCCAGTATAGGATTTAGTTGAGGCTAATGCAGCAAATTTAGGAAATGGATTGATCGGAAATTAAGGAGCACTTGATGTACTTTTCTTCTGAAGGAGGAATAAACTCAAGGATACCTAAATGCCATCAAGCATACTTTAGAAAACTTGACTCTATAAAACGTTTTGTACGAGGATTGACACAGGCCCTGTTGTCTCTAATAAGACACTACCACATGGCTGAGTGCTCCTAGAAGCTGAGGAGACTGTTAGTCCCTGGACTTTCTCCCTCCTTCCCACACTGCTCCCCAAGGCAGGAACCAGCTGGTCAGTGAGAAGTGCCTCTGAACTGGCTCATTCAGTTATGTGAAGGCTCACAGATTCACAAGTGATATGCCACATAATTTGCCTGTGGAGCTGGTTTCTAGTTTTCTTTGACTGAAAGTATTTAAAAGAATGCAGTCAAAGTTGACTTATTCTACTAAGTAGTGTGTACAAATCTTGATAAAATTTCAAACAATGTTTAAAACAGCATCATTATAAACCAGAAACATTCATACAGGTTTTTTGTTTGTTTGTTAGTTTGTTTTTAATTTTGGTAAAAAACACAGTCATACAGGATTTTGAGATTCATTTGCTAGGTCAGGCTGTCTGGTAATCAAGAATCCATTTAGAATCACTCCTTGAGTCTTACTTAATTGCTGTGTCTTAAATTAGTGTGTGGCCTTGAGGAAGTCTTTTAATCTCCCAGAGCCTCAGTATCTATAAAATGAAGATGATCTCTCAAGCTTCTTTTATAATCTGGGGTGATTTTTAGTTGAGCACATACGCTAGCTCCAGTTTTGCTGGAACTGGGAAAATTAGTGAAGCCCATATATCCCTTTGAAGCTATTAGCATGCTTTTAGGTGATACATTCACAACTTGCTTCTCCTTTAAAACGAAATGGTCTGTTTGGAATGATTTGTGGGGATATAACTGACAATTTTGTAGAGTAGGATATTTGTTCTTTACGTTGTGATCTTTCCATCCGTGGACACGAAGGCTATTTAGAGAGAAATATTGGAAGTACAAATAATTCATATTTTTAACATAATGGCTCAGGTCCTAGTAAGGTGAGTGTCTTGGTTGTCTTTTATCAGTTTTGTCTGTCTGTTTTATGAGATGCCTTTATGACCTTGTGACTGAGAGAAAGCTCAGAGGGGTCCAGCAGGACCCCTGTCCTCAGCTAGATGGCTGTGACAGACCCATATGGAACCCAGAGTTTCTCAGGATGTCTCTCTACAGGGAGCAGGCAGCTGGTGTTTGTAGCCCCTTCCTTCTGTTCTGCTAAGATGTAACAGTTTTCTGAAGGCCCATTCATATTTCATCTGTTTCAAACATTTCTGAGGTCATCATAATTTGGAAGTGCAGTTTATGTCCTCTGAATCCCTATAGTACTTAATACCTCTTTTGTGGCATTTATATCTGGTGCTGTGTGTTTTGCTGTGTTCACCAGTCTCTGTTAGACTGTAAGCTCCTGAATGACTGGAACCAAATGTGATTTCTCTCACTGTCTCCCACCCTCTCGAGACAGTCATGGGTATAGTTTTTCCTTCCCCTGTGTTCTCATCGCACATCTGCAGGGCAGCCTCTCCCTTTTATCTACTTGACTTCTAAAAGGCACAGAGGATGGCGTGGTCAATTTTGTATTCCTAGTCCTTCACGTATAACCCCTGACAAATAGCTGCTTAATGGAAGAGGGAGTAAAGCTGCAGTTGACCCAATAAAACACTGGAATATCTACATTTGTATAATTTTTGCTGATCTAGACCCTCCTGGAAGTATACTGTATTAGCCTCTAAAACGTCGAACGTGTTGGTGACACATAGTAATCACCTGTTTCACACATAATTTATATGATGTTTCTTCCATCCGAACCTTTTCGTGAAAGAGCCTCAGGCTACTTTATGAGATGATTCTAGGATGGGCAGGATGGCAGTGCAGAATACTGGGAAAAGGAGGCCTGAATTCAAGTCCCTGCTTTGTTGCTTCGGAGTATTTTGACCTTGTGGAGGTCACGTTAGTGCTCAAAGAAGTTTCTCATCTGTGAAGTAGAAACAAAGACAATATCTTCCTCTCTCAGGAAAAATTTGTTGGGAAAATCAAATGATACAGCACATACACAAGTACTTAGAAAACCATAAATTAATTTACGAAGGGACTATACTCTTACATATTATAAAGGAGGGTTACACCCTATGGTTTTAACACTTAGATTTTTTGTGATTCTATGAAATAAGTAATCCAACCTATAATTAGATCAGTTGGCTATAGGGTCCTCAAATTCTACCTGTTACACCCAAGTCCTGCAAAAAGGATGGTAATACCCAATTAGTTAAACACAGTTTCCTGATTGCCTTGCTAGTTCTTTTTCTAGGTAGAAAAATGAGAGAGAGATAACTAATGAATTTTATGCCCAGTGCAGAACACTAAATTTTACTCACCACCTCTTGCCTTTTCCAGTTTCTCCAGTCTCTTTCTCATCGCCCCCAACGGGTTTGATACCTTTCCCTGTGACACTTTCTTTTGCAGGCTCAATGGTAGACTTTTCAGATTCTTGACACTTTTCTTCAATTTTGCCTTGTTGTATGCTTTTTTTCCCTCCCTGCCCTCGTTATATTCCTTCTCTGCCACACAGCTTCTCTCTCAAACTCTACTGCTGGGAACAGAGTTAGAGATGAATGTCTAAAATCTTGGATTGTGGCCTGTCTTTGAGAAAGAGAAAGACTGGTGGTGATTTCTGAATGCTCCCTGTCTAGCAATGATGATGACTTTTACATTCTAGTAACTCTGTCTTTTTAGCACTGTATATACCAAAACTTCTGTTACTTCCCAGCTTCAAGGAGCAAGTCCCCCATAGGCTTATTTAAGATTCCTGGAAAGTCAGCCTTGTAAAATTTGTTTCCAAAATAGAAATCCTTTGAGAAAAGAGGTGTTAACATTAGTCATACTGATTTGTGAGCAGCAAAATCTTTAGAGCCTTCTCTAAAACGAGACATTTGTGTTTGGATTTGTGGCTTGATTGTTAGGTTGACTATTAGGTTGATTCTTGGAAAATAATAATAGTAGCTTGAAAGAGTTTATGGTTTGAGGGGTGTGGTATGTAGAAAGAGAATGGGCTTTGACGTGAGACAGGCAGTGTTTAAACCCTGGCTGACATCTCCTAGTTCTATGGATGCTGTTCGTATCTTCCTTTATTATAAAACTGTGATACCTGCTTCCCAACATGACTATAAAAATGAGCTGAAATGATGCACATTGATGTCCCACATGATCTCTGACACTTGGGAGGCACTCAGTAAGTGGCTGTTTCCATCTCATTTAGTCAAGTGGAGTGTGAATCAGTGTTCTTTGCATTGTTTAGGGACAGAAATCCCAGTTAAAATGGCCTAAGGGCGGGGGGAACCTTCATTGAATCATGCAATGTGAAGTTCAAGGATATTTGAGTTGAAGCTCAGCTGGATCTAGTAGTTAAATGATGTCATGAAAGCCTCCCTGTCTCCCTAGCCCCCTTGTCCCATCTCTCATTTCTGCTTTTGTCTATGCTGGCTTCATTCTTGGACAGTTTCCAACACATGGTGGAAAAAGCAGCTATTGTAAATTCCAGGGGTAAATGGTCCTTATATCTCGTGATTCCAGGAAAAAGAGAGCAACCCCCTCATCTGCAGCATCCATCCACATAAAAACCTCTGGTCTTCTTTGTGTTATGTGCGCATCCTAGATCAGTCACTCAGTCCAGGGGGTGGAGTGCCTTGACTGACCAAGATAGTGCCATGTGCCCACCTCTACAGATGGAGAGGCAGGACCACTTGGTTGACTACTCCATTAGAATCATATGAGAAGGAGATGCAGAAGTTCCCAAAGATGTGCGAGGTAGACAGATAGGTTAGAGACATGCCCATTAGGGGCAGTGATCGAGTAGGTGTTCCAAAGACAGTCAAAATGTACTCAAATTTTACTCCGTACCTGTGTGTGCATGCACGTGCATGTGCTTTAAGGACTCCTTCAGTGTGTTTTGGTTGTGTGTTACTTTAAACTAGAGTTCTTGGGCTGAGGCCCATGTGGTGAGCTACAGGGGATCTAGTTCCTGCCTGAAATCATGTACAGCATTTTGTGTATATGAACAAAGAAAATTTTTTACTGTTGCAAAACATGTTCTCTCCAGTAAAGTTAATAGGGGTGTTTTACTTTAAAGACTCTGCAAAATCTCTGGCTTGTCGTCTGCAAAATGTTGGGGAAACTTTAGGGAAGGTCCTTTCACAACTATTCTTGGAAGATCAGCCATAGATTCATTCTCTTAGGGTTCTGTCATTTCCTTTTGCTTCCAGTGGAACCTTTATCTTGTATGACATTTACCAAAAAGGACGACGTTGATTTCTGAGACTTTGCTAAAATTATCTGTGCTTTGTAAGGTTTAGAACCAGTTAATTTTGTAGGAGCTTTTATGTTTGTAGTTGATAGCTTACCAATTGTGGTGCATGCTGGTATAAACAGTGGGTAGAAGAAGCTAGCTGTTTACGGATTTCTTCTTGTTTCTCAGGCATAAGGAACTTCTACAGTGTACTACCATGTTTCTTCTCAGTTACAGAATCATAGACAGGAGAGAGACGTCTCTGTTTTATTGGAGCCGATTCAAAAACTGGAACCAGAAGGAAGAGTTCCCTACTTCCTCTTATTATAAGATCAAAACAACAGCTTACCCAGCAATGGGTGGAAACAGTGGGGCCATTGCACTTCTTCCCATTTTTAGAGGGATAGATCAGGTAGTCTTGGTTCTTGATTTGGGTTCTTTATGTGTAGACGTTTATATTAATCCTAGATCTAGAGCTTATTTCTTCCAGCGTTCTTAAATCATAAACTTCCCTTCCTCAAAATTAATTGTTTTCTATGTGGGGATTTGACACTCTGAGGATTAAATTGCTCAAAAGACAGGAAAAACGTGCGTCTAAAATGGATCCTCTGGTTCACTTCATCGGATGTTAGAACTGGAAGTGATCTTCAGGATTCTCACCCTACCTCTTTAAGGATGAACTAAGCCTCCAACAGGCTAAATAACCAGGGTCACAGAGCAACTTAAGGGGCAGAGCTGGGATTAAGTCTAGGTCTCCCCTCAGACTAGTATCTTTTTTCTCCCTCAGTTATCCTCACAGTTTTCTCAGGCAAAATTTTAACAAATTATCTCCAGAGCATTGTTTTCCTTATGATACAGCTCAAATATGAACTTGGAGGGCAAGAACAAAATTGGTCCTTTTTATCATCGTATGCCTGGTAGTAGCATTAATTAGTAGTAGCAGTAGTAGTAGTATAATAGTAATAATAATGATAATAAAAAAATACATCTATAAGAACTTACTATGGCCAGACATTATTCTTTGTACTTTACATATATTTACTTACTTAATCCGAACATCAACCCTGCGGGCTGGCTACTATTATTATTTTTATTTTTCAGATGAGCAAACTGAGGCCCAGACATATAGGGCTTAGAAACATGCATAGAAAGCACTCAGTAAATATTTGCTGAATCCTCGAAATTTCCAAAGCACTTTTGTAGTCGTTATATAATGTGATGACAGTTCAAGGGAGAGTATCATTCTGAGGGAATAGTAGCCCAGACAGCGTGAGGAGCCTGACTGAGGTTAGGGGGATAGTTAGTAGTAGACTTGGGAACTGCTTTGATCCTGACCTTCTGACCCTGTTGTTGTCATCGGTGGATTTCTACAAAAGCACATCCTACAGGTCAGTGGCTCGGGAAACTCTGAGGTAGCGTCTGGTTTTCTGTTTACCCCCAGGTTGGCCATTTCCAGCATTCTGCATTGCTCTGTGTGGATCCACATTTCTATCTGGTATCAATTTCTTTCTGCCTGAAGGACTTCCTTTAAAGAACGTTGGCCTTTGTTCTGGCACACAGTTAAGTTCCTTGGGATCATTGAGATCCTTTTGAGGTTGCTTTTAAGCTTTGTCCAGAGCAGCCTGAGTCTAGGACCCTTTTAGAGACTCTCCCTGATGTTTTATGTAGTCTGATCTCTTTCTCATCAGGCTGGTGGGAATGCATGTCATTCCCAGCCCTGTGTGGATCCTAGGTCCATGTGCAAAGCAGTACTCAGCTAAAGATTTGAAGGGACCCCTCTGCAGATTTCCAGAGCACTAGCTGCCTCAGCCTCCCTGAACTTTATCTCTGACTCTGCAGCTCAGCAAGACCCCTGAACTTGGCTTGGGTTTCCTCTTCTTGCACTACTGCCTGGAGTAAGGTGGGGAGACAGTAGGGCTCACCTCACCTGGAATTTCCTTCTCTCAGTTTCATGTATTTTGTCCATCTTTGTAATTACCTGTAGTGCAATTCCCATAGCAGTTAATCCTTCATGGATAGAAATGGGAGTCCGGTGTCTTGTTTGAAGTTCCGAATGTTAGCCTCTCAGGGGTAACTCTACATCCCCTGTTTCTCCAGAACACACACATCACCCTCTGCTTCCTTTTCCTTCCTCTCCGGGGTGCTCCATATTCCAGGGGACATGGAAGTTACTAGTAAAAACGAATTGCTATTTGAAGCAGGCAAGATATTTGTTCTTGCCTCTCGAAGATGGGCTGACAAATTGGCCACTCCCTCCACTCACTCACCATCTGTCTTCTCTGAGCCAGGGTCTGGAATGTTGCAATGGCTTGAGCAGCCAGGGCTCAGGTGTGCCTGTGAACTAGCTCTGCAAGGGCAAGGTGCACATCTGCTTTGTTCATGCTTGTATCCCAACGCAGAACAGGGGAGTGGGCACACCCTAGGTCCATGAATGAATGAATAAAAATGATCACACACGCAGAATTGTGAATTGGGGATTGGTGTGTACCTGTGTGGGGAGGGGTGGTCCTTGACTACCTGTGAATTGCCTATGTGGAAAAACCAGTTTGACGTGTGTGTGGGTGTGGGTGTGTGTGTAGGTTGATTATCTGTGGGCATCTCTGTGCTGGTGGCTTTTCCAGTATGAGCAAGTATGGTTGTTAGCCAGCATGTTTTTCCACAAAGGAGCTGCCTGTTACCTTACACTTGCCATTACCCAGTGAGGTGGGACGGTGGAGGGGGAGTAACCACGGAGGAGCCAGTAGCCAGCTTAGCAAGAACGCTGACCACGGCTCTGGTTACTGCTGATGAATTGGAGGGAGATCTAACAAAAACAGGCAGTCTTGGTTGATTACTTTCATGGAATGGAGAGTGATACCTGTAAGGTAAACGCTGATTTTAGGAGAAAAAAAAGAGACGTGGGGTGCAGGGGAAAGGTGATGGTATGTGTGTAGCCATCATGAATAAGTAAGGGTTAAGCATTTTTCTGTCATGTCTTCAAGTGGATTGAATGATCCTTTGAAATGCAAAGCCTAACTTTCTGGACTAATTTGAGGTCTCTTTTAATGTTATACTGCCTCTTGTTTTGGCATTAATTTTCTCATCCTTCTTTAAAAAATAGTTACCAATGTTTGCCTTCATCTTTTAGGGATCGGCTGTTATGCTTCCATGGGTGCCCTTTTGTAATTTATTCTTTCCATTACTGTATTCGCCTGCTTATTTAAGGTTGGTTAGAAGCCATGAATGTAACAGGATACACTGTACTGCTCTTTCAATAGCTTTAGAACTGAGCTTTAGGAGGTAGGGTTTTGGATTACTAAGCAAATTCTTTCCTTTTGGATCAAATTTGCCAATAAATACCTAACAAAAAATTCCTTAATTAGACACTTCTAGTTTCTTATGTAATGTTCCTGGACCTGACTTCTGGAGAGTATATGTTCTAAAGATAAAGGTAGCAATATTTACTTCTGTAGCAAAAAATATAGTGGGTTTAAGAAGATTCTGAATTGTACAATTTTGGTGAAAGTGAACAGCTATGCATTCTGTTGCTATGGTGATTAGATGCAACTGCAGTGATATACAGCCTTGTCTTTGGTAGTTTCCCCTTCACTCCCCCCACCATTCTAAATTAATTATAAGTTTAAAGGAAAAAAGTCATTGCTCATATTGGTGTTTTACAGTTGAACAGATTGTTTTCATTTTGAGAACTAACAATTGTAGGGGTGGGTGTAGTGAAATGGAAAAGTGCAGAAATGAAAGCATTCTGTGAACCAGAGCCAGAGCATAGATATTCATTGACAGTGGGCTGCAGTCCCAAAAGGACGAAAAGAGACACTTAAGGACTCATGGCTTATCTCTTTGATTAACCAAGATAATGAATGGATGTAAAGGGAATTGAAAGTGCCTGGCATGTTAAAGAAGATTGATAACAGAGAGTTATTTAATTTTTAAAAAGACGAGTTTACAAACAAATATTGCTAAAACTTTCAGAAACAGCTTGATAATTAAGGCAAAAAAATGTAGTCCAAGCCCATACTTAAAAAAAAAATACAATAGAAGGAACTAAATGCAAGCAAGATCCCTTCCTTCTCCAATCTCCATTTTATTCTCCAGAAGGAGCCACTCTTCCTGGGCTTTTGTATCTGCTATTTTGTCACATGCTCAACAATTTCTCTGCATATTTAAATAAGTATATCCTTCTTACGTTTATGGTGTACCATGGTTACTATGCAAATTGGACTTTTTATTTAATATACTTTAGACCTCTGAACATCAGAAAAGATGGCTCATTCTTTTTTTTTTTTTTTTGCGGTACGCGGGCCTCTCACTGTTGCGGCCTTTCCCGTTGCGGAGCACAGGCTCCGGACGCGCGGGGTCAGCGGCCATGGCTCACGGGCCCAGCTGCTCTGCGGCATGTGGGATCCTCCCGGATCGGGGCACGAACCCGTGTCTCCTGCATCGGCAGGCGGACTCTCAACCACTGCGCCACCAGGGGAGCCCCGATGGCTCATTCTTTTTAATGGCTGTATGGTATTTCATTACATAGAAGTACCCTAAATCGTTTAACCAGTCTTGTATTGATAGCTTCCCATATTTAGCCACATGATATCTTCTGGCTGTTTAGCAATATTCCTCAGAATATGGAGTCCAAATATTAACCCTAGTCCAACTACTCCAGGCGTGGTAAGTAAGTCAAAGTAACAATTTAAATCAGAGCTTTTCTTATCTCATTTAGAACAGATTTTGCAAGACAGGCAGTCTCTTTAGTCTTCTTGAATTACCCAATAAGGCAATTACTGCTCTCACTCAATTATATAGAAAATTACAGAGTTGGGTGGAGTGGGCATATTGGATAGTATCAGCTTTCTTCACACTTTCATTTTGATGATGGTGAAAGGACATTTTTTTTGGCCTGGCTTTAAATCAAGAGTATGGTAATCCATGTATAGTAATTAATGATGAAAATTTAGTAAGGATCCTTCCTCATTATTTGGCTCCTGCAGTTTCAGAAATGTTTATAAGGCTATGTGAATAACTTCCCAAGGATACTGATCACATGGAGAGAAATCACCAGTGAGAAAACACACTCTTTATTGTAGCTGCTGGTAGTTTCTATTTGGGTTGACTGTTAGCTTTGTTTAATGAAAAGAGGTGATATATGTTTATCAATTCGCCCACTCAACACATGTGCTCTTTTGTCCTTGGTGTGTGCCCACTTAGCTCTCACAACTTTACAGGTTAGGCAGTTTTGAAGTGCGTATTAAAAGAAAAACACTGTTTTCTTGAGAGCACGTGCTTCATCTTTGTACTTCTTCAAGGCTCTACTTTTGTATGAGTTCTGAGCGCCCAGAAATGGCGTCATTATCCAGTTCTCCGCAGGCCAGCTGGGATTTCTGGAAGTGACTTGGAACTCAATTTCCAGAGGAGCTTATTAACAGATAAGTTTCTGGTGTCTTGCATATTTTCCCAAAGCTTGATAGGCATGTCCCATTGATGCTGATTTGTTCAGACCCTGTCATCATTGTCTGTGAGCTGTGCATGCTTATGTTCTAGTGTCTCCTAACAATCTCAGAAAAATCCATTTTACTCTTCCATTTACAATAGGCATTGGCTTCCAAAGTAATGGTAACTTTGTTTCGTTGGGACTGATACCAGTATACTGGTGATCATTTTGCCGTTCTTAGAATCATTGATTTTCTTCCCAGCTGTTTGCAATGAATATTTAGTGATATTTGAAGGAATCAGGTTTCAATGGCATAAATTTTGGGGACGTATGGCCAGGAAATAATTAGAATCTTGTCTCATAGGACTGTTGTCAGCATTCAGACCTCAATTTCATAAAATTCCTTGATAAAATCTTAATGTGGTCCTGGAAAGACCGTCTCTTGCCTCATAAATTCATACAATCACCATGTTTTCATTTGGTTTCTACAAGCAGTGTGATTACATTTTTATTGATTGATAAGGAGGACCCCAAACATTTCACCTTTTAAAGATGGAACCTCAGGAACATGTACTTGAGAGAAAATTGCTGGAAAACAACTTTAAAGTTGTTGTAGCCAAACATTTGGCATCCAAGTAAATATGGATTATGCATACCTTTTTTCAAAGTACCTAAAGGTAGAGAAGAATTTTGAAAATTGTACTGAATTTACCTTTATAAAAACACAATTTTAGGGCTTCCCTGGTGGCGCAGTGGTTGAGAGTCCACCTGCCGATGCAGGGGACACGGGTTCGTGCCCCGGTCCGGGAAGATCCCACATGCCACGGAGCGGCTGGGCCCGTGAGCCATGGCCGCTGGGCCTGCGCGTCCGGAGCCTGTGTCCCGCAACGGGAGGGGTCGCAACAGTGAGAGGCCCGCGTACCGCAAAAAAAAAAACAACAAGAAGAAAACCTCACAATTTTAAAGTATATTTGATTGCAACTTAAACACATACCAAGTACTAAATTTTCTTCATGTAAGAGCATCCTGAAATCTCCTGTTCTGGTTATATTTGTGATGCCCTTATGATTTCTGATCCACAATAGAAGTATAATTGAAACAGAGCCAAATAAAAGGAAAAAATAATAGAACTGCCCAGCGTCTCATCTAAGCAACCCTGTGGCCATCTGAAGAACTTCCAACATAATGGCTTTAGTGAACCAGAAATTCTCCAATAATTGCCTCTTGCAACATGCAGAATTTGTAACAACAAAACGTTTTTTAAAAGTTTGTCATGTTATCCCTATAGCTGGTACCTGCAGCCTTGGGAATATTCTTCCTCTATATGTTCATTAAGGTTGTGTCTAGCATTACAATTGAAGTTTTTAGATTTGTTGGCTGACGTACAACAACTTTGAAATGGGTCGTTTTGGTGGGGCGTGGGATTCAAGCATGAAGAAAGCAAGCTGTAATTTTAAATATAAGAATCAGTATAATGATTAACGAGTTATTCAGGTATATACTTAGAGTTTTGATGTAGTTTTATTGAGAAGTCTTGCAAAATTTCTAGTTTCAGTAGAAAACTTGCATCTGCATCATGCACTTACGAGAGTTCATCATCTACGTGAAACTATTCCAATAGGCTCCCCCAAACTTGGGACACACATGGAAGTAATAGCCACCATTTATTGAGAATCTTCCATGTGCCAAGCATTTGGCTAAATACTTTAGCGACTTTACAGTTAATACTTCCAATTCTGGAAGCATTTCTATGCATTCACACATATAGGGGTGTAAATGTGTGTGCGTGTGTGTGTACTTGTGTATAGCTACAAATATGGTTTTGTTTGAGTTTTAACATAAATGGTGATAGATATGTATTATGCAACTTGATTTCTTTTTTTCTTTTCTTTTTCCACTCTGAATGTGTTATATCTTTCCCTGTCAGTATCCATGGACCTAGCACATTCTTTGAAAGCAGGCATAGGATTCTATAGCACTAGTTCTCAAACTTGCCTGCACATTGGAATCACCTGTGGAATTTGGAAAATTACCCAAGCCTGGGCCCTCAGTACTAGAGAGTCTTATATGATTGGTGTGATGTAAAGCCTGGTTATCAGAGTATGAGAACCAGTGTTTTACACTGTGGGTGCCCCAACAGTTTTTAAAAGATTCCCGTTTTGAAGAACACTTAGATATTCTCTATTACAAATAATAAATCCTGTTTTCTTTCTATTACAATGTTGTAGTGCACATTCTTGTTAATATATCTCTGTGCTCATGAGTAAGTATGTTGGTAGGTTAATTCCTAGATATGGAGTCTAGGAATTCTTAGATGTGGGTCAATGGGCCAGCGCATTATAAGCAACAATAGATACTGCCAGGTTGCGATACAATTGATTCCCATCCATTGGTTATTAGATGGCCCATTGTGGGGCAGAGGGTTTTTTGCTGCCTTTTTTTTTTTTTTTAAACTGGTCTCCTGCCTCGCCTGCCTTGTTCCCACCCCGGTTATAAAAAACTTTGTTCAGATTTTGGAGGGTTGTACATCTGAGTGCTTATGGAGGTTTCCAGCATGAAGGGAGATTGGGGAAGTCTCACGTCAAAGCTTTATTTCTCTAGGTGTTTTTAGTACTGTGTCTTTGGAAATTAGTTTCATAGGCTGACAGGACAGTCCTGGCTTCACTTCTAATCATTAGAGGAATGTGCATCTCTTGCAGGGCTGGGTGGTTCTGATTTAAAAGCAGCAGCTCCCAGAGCCACATGAGACCTGAACAGGTGGAGGCCAGAGTGCCTCTTTACTGCCTTCTTTCTACAGCTGAACTTGCCTTCAACGGAAGCTTTTACTATCATCTTTCCATAAGCCTCTCTTGAAAAATTATTATGTAAAATTTATAGGTAGAATTTTTATGAAGGGTAGGGTGCCTCTTCCGAAGGGAGTTTCAGCTTTCATAATGTGACTCCATCGTCTGGTCCTAGTTGTTTCTGGGTGGCTGCTCTCTCCGCCTCTTGAGCAGGACTCATTAGGAACAGCCTGAGCATAGGTGTGGTGCTGGCCTTGCCCCAGATGAGCCCCTCAGAGCAGCAGGGGTGTAGAGAGACTCGGCATCTATCTAGCAAACAGCTCACCACTCTGTAATTTGGAACCCAGGATCGCCATGTACTTAGCTTTCCATAAACATTTTTCACATCTCCAATGGCAAACCATGGCTGTGTTCACACTTGTTCAGACTGCTCTTTCTGAGGCAAAACTGGGAAAGCCAGTTGATAAAACCTTGCAGTAGGTTTTCTACCTTAGTGACCAATTCACAATTACTTTCCTGGGCAGACAAGATGCCTTCAGATGTCGAAAGGAGAATAATAAATAGATGAGATCACTGAGGAAAATGTGAAGGGGAATCAGGTCAGTGTTGCAAATGTCAGTGTCGTTGCAGTGGGTGTGCTCTGTGGTAGTTTTCGTGTAAGTGGTTGGATCGAAATATTAAACCTGTTGAATGCTTCAAAATATACAGGAAGGCTAAGTTTCTTTTTTAATGCCTTTTCCACACTGCCCCAAAACCCTCAGAGAATTTCCCACAATTTGCAGATAAGCTGACTAACCTGCAGAGCCCTTGATTTAGTGGTGACAACTGCCCTATGGAGATTAAACCAGCCTCATTCCAGGAATTTGTTCTGCTGATACACACAGGAATGTCAGGGAAAGGAATCTGGTTAACATATTTCCACCAAACAGTAGCTAACAAATATAAATCCCCCTTCCAACTTTTTTATGTAGTTCTCACTTCCCTTTGTAACGTCCACTTAAAATCTATCAAACACTTATAGAGGACTTCGGGATGCTGAAGTCTTTTTTAAAGTCACTCACCAAAAAAAGTGTTTGAGCTGGTATTTGAACCCAGGTCACGACTCCACGGCTGCCTGTCATATTATATCTGCTCATCCGTTTTTCCCTAACTGAAAAGCTACATTTGCCATGAAAAAGATGGGAGTTTCTTAACAGTTATCAGAGAGTGAGGCTGATTTTAACCAAGAACTTTTGTTCTATGTGGTATTTTATTTTATTTTCTCCTGTTGCAATTGTAATAAAGTAATCTTGGCATAAAAGTAGTTAGAAGAACATGAAAAGACGAAGGTAATCAGTGAGTTTTAAAATTTGCATTCAGTAAACATGAAAACATATAAACCCTCTAAGCAAGTTTTTATTTCTTTATTTTCAGTCCAGAGACCTGTAGTTTCCCTACGATACCAGGAGACGGAGACGTTATTTTCCATGGAGGCTTGTGTAGAAATAGAAATTATACCTACTTGGCCTTGATAAAATGTAATTATACTATTTGAGAAGGAGTAAGATTGAACAGCGTCTGGTTTGGGGCTGTGAGGGTCAGCAGCAGTACTCACGTTTCCAGGGGACCACGTCTTATGGCCTCACTGGGGAGATAAGAAAAGAGTACTTGTACATTTTAGGACATCAGCCATCACCTGTAGTCTATATGCTCTGGTCCTCTGCTGATAATATTACTGGGAGGATGCGTCGTGAGTCCTCGGCCTAGAGTGCCCCCCAGTTTATCTTTTCTAAATCACACTAAATTTTGCTTGAAGATTTGGAAAACATAGTTGTTCAAACCAAGTACAGTTGACCCTCGAACAACACGGGTTTGAACTGTGAAGGTCCACTTGTACCTGGAGTTTCCTCAACAGTAAATACTATAGCGCCACATGATCCGCACTTGGTCGACTCCCCGTTTGCAGAACCGTGGATACGGGAGGAACCGAGTATGCAGTGGGCCAATTGTAAATTACGCTCAGATTTTCTACTGTGTGGAGGATCAGAGCCCTTAACCCCCTTGTTGTTCCAGGGTCAACTGTATTTATCTGCTCACCCTCTTTTCTCTCAGAATTTGCCAGAATCATTTCAGTTAGGAGGTTCCAAAAAATGCCTAATACTATGTTTCTTTTTAGACAATGTCTTTTTAATGTCATTTGCATATTCTTTGTGGATGGCACCAGAGGGTTGGCCGCTTGTTTGGGAAGGTCTGAAACCTTAAGTGCCTCAAGTGTGGTCATTTCGGTGGGGAGACCTTTTAAGACGCAGCACGTTGACCTGAAGTGGTGGAGACTCTGACCTTTAGGGCTTGTTTCAGTCGGATCACCAGAGGACCAGAGCATATAGACTACAGGTGATTGTAGCTTGTAGATTGGTGGCAGTGTACCCTTTCTGAAAAGGGCTATTAGGTGATTCAGGAAAGTTGCATTCTTTTACATATTCGTTGAAGAACAAAACTTGGCCTCTTGGAAGAGTGAGAGCTTCCAGTGTGACAAAGCTGGCCATTTGAGTGGTAGCTTCTTATGTTTGTATAACCCCCAGTTATAGGGGGTTTGTCTCAATTTGTTTTTAAAGACTCTTAGTGGGTCCCTTAGAGTCAGGGAGGTAGAAAACTCAAAGGGGGAAAATGATTTGCATTTCTTTCAGCGTGGGCTTAAATTCGTTCATTGACTTCCCTCACAGACTAGTAACAGGCCCTCTGGCGAGGTTGCGCTTTGTTTGGTGGGGAGCTCCAGTGACACTTGGTTTGGCTCTTCTCCCAGATGATCTAGACTAGATGTCCTGGCTTCCAGACTGGTTTCTGTCACGTGAACAGCACAAACTTCCTAACTCGAGATCTGTGTTATATTGGCTTTAGGGATTTATGCCCTAAACCCACGGTTAAAGTATTGGGTCATGACAGAATAGTCGTTGCCAGCTTTTCAGGGTAGAGACCTGGACGTCCCCTCCTTTGCTCTTTATGTGAGGAGGGGCTATTCTCTGGCAGGAGTCCATGGCTTGGGCCTGGAACAAGACTGTTGATTATGTGCTGGTTGAGGCTTGGTCTGGCTTGAGGGTGTGCATGCACTTCATTTGGGTTCCTTCCTCCCTTATCTCGGGAGGAAGTAGGGAAGGAAGGGGACTGGTTCTGGCTTCCACTTTGCATGCCCCCCCCTCCCCCACAGTGATGCAGGCAGACCCAGAGGAGGGAGTGTGCTTTGCTTTTGCTGTGCTGCTTACACAGTGGAGCAGGAAGTGTTTTCAGGGTGGCAGAGGCTTATTTGAATGTTTGGATTTTGGTTTCCCCGTCCATGGTGGGATGCCCTCATTGTTTTCCTCTTGTCTCAGAAAAGTCACTGGGTTGAGAGGATTGACTGCTGGGTGAATTTCCAGGAGCCACTCCAAGAAGTGCCCTATTAGAACATCCTTTTGGGACCAAGCGTGTGGGAAGGGCTGTCCCTCCACTGGACTCACTGAGAAACGCCCTTTCCGTTTCCTGATGGAGAGGATGTTGAAACTTACGGGGAAAACACATTCCGTTTCAGACGTTTCTCCTACAGCCTTTAGACTGCAACCCATCATTTTTTAAAGCTCCAAATAGTATTTGGCATCTGGTGTTCTTGAAATGAAACCAGACATGAGGAATGTGAGATGGGAGAGAGATGGCCAAGGAAAGAAGCAAAGCAATTTTTTCCTTTCACATTCTTCTTGATAAGAGAATTTGGGTTAACATTAACATGTTGAAACCCAAGTCGTATGTCAGAGCCCTCTGCAAAATGTGAGGTAAACTGCAGCTCTGAAAACAATAGGTTCGCTAATTAAAACTGAGGGTTCTCTTAACCTTTCTCTTTAAAATTGCACTTGTGACATAATTTTTTTTTCTTGCCCTTCTTTTTATGTCTGTGACATTGTTTCAGAAATTCCAGAGACCATTTATAATAAACAATGACAATATTTTAGTGGTAAAACGATAACTGGAGAATTAAATGCAAAATACTATCTTGATTAAAATAATAGACGTGGAGCTCGACATACATAGTGCCCACTGCGTTTCGTGTGTCCATGCAGAAATTCTCAACTGTTTAACCAAGTTGGTAGCAGGAAGGGACCACTGTCTCCTTCTTTCCCGTCCTTCATCATGTAAGCTTTTGTTTTCCCTGTAACCACTTTGGTTAGAGGAAGACCTTGGTAACTTAGCCAGTGAGTGTATCCCTCAGCCATCTTATAAATGTGTGCCATAAGTCCCTGATGAGCCAGCGAGACTGATGTACGTATCAGTGCAAATCTGTTTTGTCAACACGACCTTCCATTTTCCCCTATATGTTAGGTACTGCTCATGTGTAGCTTTGTGGAAAGCAAACTTTCCATATTACGTATGTGTTGTGACTTGGCATTATCAAAGGAAAAGTATTAAAGGGGGTTTTCTTGTGGACTGTTTCTGTTCTCTAGTTTTGTTTTGTTTTTTTTTTACTCATCATAATCGTAAACAACATTCCCGCAAATTTGGTCCTCATTTTTTGACTGTTATCACATTGACACTCTTGTTTGTTTTGGTAAAGAGCAATACAAATGACTCTGACTTCAAGCTAGGCCACAGATGGATTACATTTCTGATTCTTTGCTAAGCAAAATGCACCTGCTCCAGAATCTTAAGCGGCTTTTTAATTGCTTCCTTGTGCATGGCATGGCAATAGTCATCTGTAATGCTATAGGTGGATTGCAGTTTGGGTGTCCCAGAAGCACCTTCCTTCTCCCCTCTGCAGCAGGGCCAGAAGCTGAGATGAGAAGATGTGTTCTGGTTGAGGGCCCAGCTGTCCTGGTGGAATTAGTCCTTTCCCTCAGGCCGATCTGATTGAAAGGGGGGCCAAGATGTGGAAACATCGGCTGCTGGTTTCAGTAACTACACATTTCCTCTTCAGTGGCCAAAAGGACCAGCTTCACTGCTCCCTAAATGTCCCCACTAGGTGTGGCTCCCTAATCTGTGAGTTTTCTTCACCTATTTCTCTAGCACCTAGCACTGAGTCTGGCCTATGGAGGCTCAGGTATGATAGCTGAGCAAGTGAATACATCTTGGGCGAAGTGTTCACTGAATGTAAGGAGGGGGGAAAATGTCTAAAAGATTCTATCAGCGGATTTGTTTCCAAAGGAGTTTACTTGAGGATGGGTGGAAAAACCAAGTACCAGCCAGTTCGGCCAGAGAGAAATTTCTCACTGTAAGGAAGCTGCAGATACCCCCAGGATGAAGTCTGTTTGTGAGGCTACTGTCAGCATCAGAAATCTTGACAAGTGGCTAAAGAGCACTTGGCAATCTGATTGCCTTCAAATGTTTTGGCAGTTGTGAAAAACAGATCTACAGGCAACTGTGGGAAGAACACCAAGTCGCACCACCCTGAAGTTCAGAGATGAGACCATCTGTTCACTTAGGCATTTGTGCTTTTGCATTCAACAGACATTTATTGCAAATATACTGTGTGCCAGGCACTGAATGAAACTTGGTCCCTGCCTTTAGGATCTCATAGTTTAGTGGGGGAAACAGACATGAATTTAAAAAAAACCCCAAACCAAAAAAAGACTCAACTATGTATATGGTGCTGGGGGTGTGAAAAGAAATGTGTGACCATCTCTGGGACATTGAAGGGTCATAAAAGTAGCAGTATTGGAGTGTGGTCTTGACTGGTAAGTGGAAGATAGTCAGGTAAAGATGGAAAGGAGCACCTAGGCTGAGGGGACTGCAGAGGGATGGGCTCAGAGGTGCAACTACTGCTGCGGGCATGTGTGTATGGGGCGGGCACAGGGGTGCACAGCAGTTAAGGTGTGGGAGAAGAGGGTAGACAATAAAGGAGGGTCTTTATTTGGTCCAGGCTGGGAAGTTGGACCATATCCAGGAGACACTGCAGAGCCCAGTGACACAGTCGGATTTATGACGTGCTGAGAATAAATCCCAGGTTCCTCACTCCGGTGTACAAGGCCCTGGGGTCTGGGCCCCTGCCCCCTGCAACCTCATCTCTCTTAACAACACTCCCATTACTCGCTATGCTCCAGCCCCGCTAGTCTTTCTCCCTGACTTAAATGTGCCGAGGTCCCCACCTGCCCTGGGCTGGCACACACTCCTGCTGCCTGGAGTCCTCTTCCCTGACACTCTGCAGAGCTTGTCCCATTTATGCATCAGCCTTCACTTTAAACGCCCCCCCTCAGATCACACTATCTAAAGTAGCTGTCCCCTCCCACCAGCACCATCTCCAGCATTTTCTTTCATCTTCTTCTTGCATCCCCTGTAACACTAACTAAAATCAGTAATTATGTTATAGTTTACTTGATTCTTTTACCTGCTTTCTTCAAATCAAATAAGCTCCCTAAAGACATATTCTCTTATTTTCAGCCTTTTTTCTTTAGTACCTAGCACAGTGTTTGGCACCTGATTGATACTTGATAAACATTGGACGCAATGAATTAAATGGATAAATGTGATGGACTAGGGCAGCTGTTGGCAGCCTTCAGCCCACTGGCCCACGTGGGCACACCACCTATTCTTGTATGTTCCATGAGCTAAGAATGATTTCCACATTTTTAAATGGTTTAAAATAAATATTTGTGACATGAGAAAGTTATATAAAATTCAATTTTAGTGTCCACAAATAAAGTTTTATTGGCACACAGGCACACACCCTTGTTCACAGATGTCTGTGGCTGCTTTCATGTTGTGGCAGGCTTGAGCAGTTGTGATAGAGGCTTAATGGCCTACAAAGCCTGAGATATTCACTATCTGGCCCTTTTCAGAAAAGCTTTGTCAACCCCTAGACTGGGGTCAGGAAGAGGAGTTAAGAAGCTGTTGTAGTCATTCACATGAGAGATGAGAGGAGGCTGCACTAAGCAAGCAGGTTCTCTGACCTCTGCAAACCCCACTCCCAACAATTAGGCTGTTCAGAATAAACATCTCTTTGCCTTCACCAGCAAATCAAGTCTCTCGCAAATTACTCTTCCTAATTGCCCCACTCCCTGCCAAGTCTCCTCTTAAATCTCATGTGTCAAATGGGGATGATGGAAAGAAGTGATGGGGGTGAATGTGCTTCTAGAATCTTGTACACAGGCAGTTGTTGGGATCACTCGTTAGTGAAGTGCTAGAGCAGTTAAGAGAGCCGGCCAGAAGTGCCTACTGCCACTAAGGGGTCAAGTGAGATGATTACTTTTGCTTCCTGTTTTGGTCTATATCCAGGAAACTAGGCTCTGAACAGTGGAGCTCCACGTAAGTGCATTAAAAACGGTTGCTTGTTGGAAATCTCAAAGTTTTGCCGTCATCTACAGTTTAAGGATGGGCTTAGTGGAGGACCTTGTATTTGGGGTTCCACAGAGGAACCAGAATAAAAACTTGGTCTTTGGGATTTACTGAGGCTTTTAAACACAAATCACCTATCAAAGGCAATATTTGTCCTTATTAAAATGATGTCAATTAGGTCCTTAAATGTAATAGGCCCTATATCTCATTACCCATCTTAGAAATTAGCCAAGACCCCTTAGTATTCTTCTGTTTATAGAACTGTTGGCATATTTTTAAGACTTGAAAAATGCTTTGGACTGATTTTTCTTAGATCTTAACGTCTCCTCTGCTCCCCTCTTCTATACCGCCAGAACGTAGTATAACTTGTGTTTAAGCAAAACAACTTGTAATATGCAAAAGTAAAGTAATTACTCTCTTTATTAGTTTCTCAAATACATTGATTACCCCCCTATATGTGTGAGGCACTGTGCAACACATGCCGTGCGCACTTTTCCCTATGGAGTTGACTCTTCAATGGGGGAAGAAAGACCCAGACCACAGATTACCGTACCTGTTGGCTGTGCATTGTAGAGGGTCTCAAAACGCTAACAGGCCCAGATCATGTTCAGATGGGTGGGTAGGTTAGCAAGACTGTCTGCCAATGAACTTGAAGGCTGAGCATGGACCCTCCATGAGCTGGCCTTCTTCGCCTGCTTTGTTTCCTCGACCTCATCTCCGAGCAGCCTGAACACTGCCTCCCCTGCCCCCTTCCACACACATGCGCGTGCAGTCGGACCTTGACAGTAGCCTCTGAACAGTCTCTCTTCAGTTGACGGACCAGCAGTGGTAGGGTATGTGGGACACTTGAGTGGGAGGTGGTTCCTGCCCTGAGGACACACACCGGAGACAAACATGAACAGTTATAGTTTAATGAGATAAGTCTTATCTCCCATCTCCTGTTGTACATCAGTGCCATTGCTGCCTACCTGCTGGTTAACAAAGTGCAAGAATTGTACACTTAGAGAAAGCCTTATAGCAATTTGACATTACTGAGATATTTGTACTGTATTTTACAAAAATATGTTTGTAACAGATTGGTGGGAAAACCGTCCTTCACCACAGTTTGAGAAGCTGGTGTGTAGATCACCATAACTTAGAAGTTTTTGATAGGAACAGTTCTGCGTACACATTTCCCCCTCCTCTGTCACAGAAACAAATAATCATATAAAGTGTTTTTTAAAAATCTTATCTCGTTTTATTAATTGTGAAAGTAGTATTGTGAGAACAACTTGGAAAGTACAAGAGTTCTGGGGTTTTTTAAAAGTAATCCGTACAGCTGACATGAGCTAAATGCTGCTTATATTTTAGTGTATTTCTCTTGTCCTTCTTTTCTGCCCATGTATCAATATATACATTTTTTTCATACATAAATGGGACATTGTACACCTATTTTTTATTTCATATATCATAAGTATTTGCATGTCATTAAATATTCTTTTTAATTTTTTTATTAAGTTATAGTTGATTTACCATATTATATTAGTTTCAGGTGTATAACATAGTGATTCAAAATTTTTGCAGATTATGTTCCATTTATAGTTTTTATAAAATACTGGCTATATTCCCTGTGCTGTACGATATATCCTTGTATTAAATATTCTTTTTCAAAGGATTGCATGGTGGTCTATCATCTAGTTGTACCATAATTCATTTACCTTTTTCATATAGTTCTCTATTACTAACACCTATTTTATGCCCTTGTTTATTTGCTCTTACAGCTTTGTTCTTGAATCCCCTTGTTTCAAAGATCTTATAGCTTTGAAAAATTTTATAAAAACACCTTTGATAGTGTCTCTGAATATATCCATGGAATATATTTCCAGAAGTTGAAATTTTAGGTCAAAATTGTGACTATTTTAAGGCCTTAGTAAATTGCCCTTCAGGAATATTGAACCAAACTTCATCTACCACCAGCAGATGAGGCTTACTGCATTGAGTACTCTCAGGACTGGTACTGTCAGGGTGGGGACACTGTTGACAAAGATAAGGGCAGAAGAAATGAGTGGACCACCTGGATGGAAGACGATGGGAGTGCAAGATATTTATGGGACGTGGAAAACGGTCTGTTGGCTGAGTGTAGGATACTTTTAAGGAAATAGAAAAGACAGAAACAGTGGGTTGGAATTGGATTTGATAGCACACTGAAAGCCAATTTAGAATGGTGTTGGGGAACCACTGGTAGGTTTTAAGCAGGGAGATGGGACCCTCCAGGGCTCAGCTACGGGAAGATGTTATACAGCACCACCTGTACCGTACCACCCCTCACTCCCCGTGTACTTGCCCCTTCCCAGCTCATGCCTTTGTTTGCACTGGTCCCTCTGCCTAAGTGCCCTGCTTTCTAACATCTGTCAAAATTCCACACAAGCATCAGGGACCAGATTCTTCCCTACATAGTTCCTGCTTGATTACATAGCACTTAACTGTATAACATGTCATTATTACTTTTGTAATAATCATTTGGTGCACTACTCTCTCCTCCCAGATTATAAGCTCCTAGTGACCCACTCCTTTCTGTATCCTTAGGTATCTACTATCACGCCTGGCATATAGTAGATATTAATACACATTTACCAAAGGAATCCTAGGTACTGCATATGTCTCATATGACCTTGCATAAGTACTCCTTAGGTCAGGAGATGTATGCTTCAACAGAATGGGATATTGGTATCTCGGCTAAGTCTTTATCCCAGAGTCAGCTAGGTCATCACAGAGGGCTCCATGACCGATACCTTGCTCTTAACCTCTTTTCTCCCTTCCCAACTCAGGACTTCCAGTTGCTGGCTTTCGGAGGCCACTATCCCTTAAAGTGAGTGGAGAGCTTGTCTCTAGGAGTGTTTGCAAAACATAGTTGTTTATGAGAATTTTTACCCGAGTTTGCATCATTACACAATCAAGAAACTGGTGACAGATTTTGGAATTGGAAGAGATGCTGAAAGTCCATAAGTTGGATTTTACTTATAAAAAACTTAAGAACAAGAACAAAGTTCAACGAAGACATCCATTTCCTCACTATGCAGAATTAACCATTGTTAAATGCTGACACACTTGCTTCTGGTCTCTCTTCTGTGTGTATACTTTTATTTTTAAATGCATAAATGATGTATGGATACATTGTTCTTTAAAAATTTAAATGGTACAGATAAAGCTTAAAGACCCCTTGACTTTCATCCCCATGCCCCATAGTCTAAAATTTTTTTTGAAGTAAAGTCCTTTGTTTAAATGAGACTTTATGTAAAAGTCTGCTGTTAAATATGTGAGTATCCCATGTACATGTGTCCCATGTACTGTCATGTCCTGGGGGCACAGCAATGAGCAATATATGCAGGGCCCCTGCCCCCATGAAATAATCACAGTGGATAATTTGAAATAGTGGTACTTGCCCTGAAGAACTTCAAACAGGGTAAAGGGATAGAGAGTGACTGAAACATGGAACAGGACTGGGGCAGATACAGTGGTTGGGGATGGCTTTCTGAGAAAGTGAAATTCGTGCTGAGGCCTTAATGATGAAAAGAACCAGCCGTGCATAGATGTGGCCAGAACACGCCAGTCAAGGACATGGCTGATGCAAAGGCCCTGAGGCAGGACCCAGCATGGCCAGTGTAGTTGAAGTGCAGTGACCCATAGGAAGAAAGCTACAGGGTGAGGTGGGGAGGCAGGCAGGAGCCAGATTGTGATGCCCTTGGAGGCTGTTGCCTGGCCTTTGCATGTTCTTATAATTGCAGTGAGTAGCCTCAGGACGTTTTTATAAAATAAGATCGATGCCTAATATATCAATATCCAAAAAAGTATAAACGCAGAGCTGCTGGAATTGAAGCTGGAGTGAGAAGCTCAAGTCAACACTTGCTGAAAATCTCTAATCTCTCTCCCGTCTCCCGTCTAAGAGTTGGGGTACCTTACACACCTTAGGCATTTCTAACAGCTAACTTCAGTCTGAAGACAATGGAGCCAGGGACTCCTCACCTGCATCCTATCCCAATCATAGACATTAGAAAATTCTTCCTTATGTTTCCTTACAGCTTTACCCATTGTTTTGTTTTTTAATAAATTTATTTATTTAATTTATGGCTGCATTGGGTCTTCGTTGCTGCGTGCAGGCTTTCTCTAGTTGCAGAGAGTGGAGGCTACTCTTCGTTGCGGTGCGCGGGCTTCTCATTGCAGTGGCTTCTCTTGTTGCGGAGCACAGGCTCTAGGCGCGCGGGCTTCAGTAGTTGTGGCACGTGGGCTCAGGAGCTGTGGCACGTGGGCTCTAGAGTGCAGGCTCAGTAGTCGTGGCACACGGGCTTAGTTGCTCCGCACATGTGGGATCTTCCCGGACCAGGGCTCGAACCCCTGTCCCCTGCATTGGCAGGCGGATTCTTAACCACTGCACTACCAGGGAAGCCCTACCCATTGGTTTTAAATTCATCCTGGGGGGTGACACAGCTCTGACCCTGTTTCTATGGATTCGCCCATAGAAATCAGTTCGAGGATACTTGCGGGCCTCTGCCTCCCCCTCAGGTCTTCTCTTCTGTCTCAGGAAGTGCCTGCTGTAGTGTTAGCCCTGTGTCTCAGCACGTGCTGTGTTTGTCAGGACGGGGACATTAATATATTGTCTGATCATCTGTTGTGCACTCTCTGTGGTGCTCAGCGGTCACTGTAGCTTCTCCATCAAAGTCATGTGCCCACAGCTCTAAAGAATGAGTAGTCAAGACCCAACCACATCTGCTTTCTCTAATTTTTTTTTTTTTTAAAGAGAGAAGTGTAGGGGAGGCTTTTAAGTGTGACTGCCAGTTTCTGTGGGATAAATCCAGACTCCTCAGCCTGGGTTGCAGCTTCTCAACACCAGCCCTCCTCTCTACGCTGACTCCCCCTGGCTCCTCCCTGGAATTCACGCCCTTGTTCCTACCATCTTCCTGGCACAGATGTGGCTCTCCTCCTCTGCCCTTCCAGCTCACCAAGGGCCAATTCATAATCCACCTTTCTTTTTCCTTTCAATCTCATCTCTTTTTAAAAATTGACAATCTAGAGAAGTTATACAGGAATATGCTCTCATCATAAAATAAATAAATAAATAAATAAATATATATATATAATAAAAAATGTGTTTCCTTTCTTGCCTTTTCCCCAACCCCTTCCTCTCTCAGAGTTAGGAAATTGCTGTGTATCTTTCTAGGCCTTTTGCTATGCAGTCCCGTGGAAATTACTTAGGTTTTTGTATAAGATTGTTTTTAAAAGACATTATGGCACATGTTATACACATTATTCTTTGAGTTGCTTTTTTCACTTGACAGTATAACTTAGAAATTTTTCTAAGACAATACATGCAGTTGTAACTTAAAAAAAAACTATGCAGTCATTAAAAATGTATTTTTATGGTAAAAATTCAAATTCAACAGGGTATAAAGTGAAAAGGAGTAGTTCTCCCATCCCCTCTTTTTGGAGGTTACTGCTGCTAACACTTCCTGACGTATATTCATAAATGCTTTAAAACATGTAATCCTGTAGTATATAGTATACATATCACATAGTATCTTGAACATTTTTCCATATCTACATGCACAGATGCCTCGTTCTTTTTAGTGAGTGTGTAATGTTCCATTATGTGAATATACTATCATTTATTTAAACATCTCTCTATCAGTGAATTCATTTGATCTTTTCTGTTTGAAAATCTCGGACCCTTCTAGCTTGTGTTAAGTCACTCCTCCTTTGTTATGAATTTATTCAACACTATTAACATTAACTGAGTGTCTTCTGACTTCCTGGTGCTGTGTGGGGCACTAGGGCCACCAAGTTGCTTGATACACAGCCCCTTCCCCCTGCTTTGAGTTCTGCCAGTCTAATAGGAAGACACATTCCTAAGGAACTTCGACTGTGACATGAGCTGGAATGGATAGATATGTCTTAGCATATATATTATTAATTCTGCTTGGGGAAAGTAAAGGAGAAATTGCAATCGAACCCTAGAGGATAAGTAAGAGATCCTCTAGGTGGCAAGAAAGAGAAGGTCATTCTTGCAGGGGAGTAACAAGAACAATATGGGTTGGCAAGAAAGAGCACACGATGTGCAGAGAACGGCCCGGAGCCCAATGGGATTGGAGCATATGCCATGGCGTGAGGTGGCTGGAGTGTTACTGCTTGCTCAGCAGTGGGTCATAGGAAACACTGAACAAGTGCCTAGACGGGCATGTGCTCTCTGCCCACGTTGTCCCCTATGCCCTGCAGACGTTGCCTCCAGATGTTGGCTCCACTGACATTGCCTCTGGCTCACCGGGATCTTTCTTGAATTGGTCTGACTTGAAAACTATATAAATCTTATCCATTTTTGTATTCTTAACATGTCATGTCCTCTTTTCGCAGAGTTTAATCGGTCAAGAAATAGAACAGAATTCAGCTATGGCCCCGAGGAAGAGAGGTGGACGGGGGATTTCATTCATCTTCTGCTGTTTCCGAAATAATGATCACCCAGAAATCACGTATCGGCTGCGAAATGATAGCAACTTTGCGCTTCAGACCATGGAGCCAGCATTACCCATGCCCCCTGTGGAGGAGCTGGACGTCATGTTCAGTGAACTTGTGGTGAGTCTCAGACTTCCATCCCAGGGGTAGTCGGGGCTATCCAGGAGGGAGGGGAGAGGATGTGGACAGTTTGGTTAGACACAGGCTTGCCTTTCTTCAGTGAAATGGCCCCCATCCATCCCTTTGATCTGCACCCCCAACTGTCAGCACTGAGCCTGTGGAGAAGGAGAAAGAAAAGGTAGCATCACTACATCAGAGGGCTTTGCTGGTGCTTTAAGTGGAGGGATTTAGACCTTTAGGTCTTCAGATATGTGGCACGACTGCTTCCTAAATTGCCCTTTCTAATTCCTCCCCATCCCAACCTGAGATGCTTGTGTGCACAAATATTTCCTTCATCTGCTTCACACCTGCTGGGATTACCCCATGCTTCCCGCCACTCCCAGTGTGTAGTAATAGTGTTTTTTAAAAAATTAGTCATACTATCCCTCCCGTCCTTGATCCTTGGATGAAAGACATTATTACTTAAGTAGAGTATAATTATTTAGCCTAATGATAGGACTGCAATAATAACTGTTGTGGGAAGCTTTTTATAGATACTATCATATTTTAGAATCCACTATACCGAAGTGAGGGATGTATCTAGTGTAGGACCCATTCATCAAGAGATGTAGGTGCTCTCTTCAAGTTTCTGCAGCACCTGTGAAGTAGTGTTTCTTCCCATTCTGTGTTCCGGAGGATATTATGGTACTGTTAAGGGCACTGGCACGGGCATTAGGAAGACCTTGGTTCAAATTACTGCTCTGACTTTATTATCTGTATCAGTATGGAAAAAGCATATGACTTTTCCGAGCCTACATTCCGGAAAGCAGAAGAAAAAAAAAAAAAACCCACCTTCTCCTAGGTTTGATGTAATGTTTAAATGAGAATAATGCAGAGTGGGAATGGCCCAAAGCCTGCCCCTTCTTAGGGGTTCAATAGACGTTACATGAGGACTCTATCCTCCCTTGATCACCACTGGCATTTTGTAACGGAGTTAGTTCTAATCAGACCATTTATATTGTTCAACAGATACTAGAGACTGCTATCATTTTACATGAATCTTAGGTCAAAAAAGTAGCGTAGGCTGTGTCGCTGCCCTCAAGGGCTAATAACTGAACTGATTGTCACTCCAGCTTTGATGGACCAGGATTCACCTATAAGCTTCTCTTACGAGATAAGCCAAGAAGAGAGAGTACTATGAAGCTGATGTTGGAGTTCTGGCCTCCTCAGTGGATTAATGGGCTTATTACCAACCAACATCGGTGGGGAAAAGAGATGACTCCTGGCAGCATGTTTACACTTGATGGCGTTGAATATTTTCAGTGTTTCAGGCATCTCTCTCTACCCTCTCCCATTCCCACTGCATGCAGAACTCTGTTCTAGATGCTAGCAAGGAGATTCAAAACGGAAAACTAGAACCTGCTCCCAAAGAGCTGACAGTTTCAGTAGTATAACAAGAGGTATAATGCCACCAAAGGAAGAAGCACACACACCTCTGTGTAAATGTGTTTTGGGGTGTAGGACACAATGATGAGGAGGGTGGTCAGGGAAGGCTTTCTGGAGGAGGTGAGTTGTGAGGAGGGATAGAAAGTGAGAAGAGAAGTGGAGGGGATCAGTGTTCATGGCCGTCTCGGTCATCTGCAGCTAGTTTATCCTGTGACAGCAAAATCTTAGTGGTTACAACAGCAGAGGCTTATCTCTTGCTGATGCTGCATGTCCAGTGTGAGTCAGCTGTGCTTCTGCTCTGTGCCATATTCTGCTCAAGACCAAGACCCAGGTCTGATGGAATAGGAAAGAGAGACATGGTGAACTGCTAGCAGGCTCTAAGCTTATGCTTGGAAACGACACGTGTCACTTTAGCCCACATTTCTTTGGCCAATGCAAATCACACAGGGTAAGGACATATCACCCTTCTGTAGAGACTGGCACCACAAGTCACATGGCCAAGCCTGAGGTTATTGGGATGGGTGGAGGACACAGTCCTTTCCCAGGGATGGGCAGTGAATCATGTATCAGGATGGCTATCAAGAAAGGCAGTAATGATGCACTGATGTGCTTGGCGTTATTGCCCAGTTAAAGTATTTTAAAGCCAAAAGTCAACCTAAGGAGACAGATATTGCTGAGAGATGAAGGCCTCCTCAGTGGTGGAGCTGGTGGGCAGAGCGAGTTCCACTCAAAGCATCCACCTCCATTGTCCTTTCAGTTGTATTCTGTCAGCCTCCCAAAATGAGACCCAAGCCAGAGCCTTTGTGGTGGCAGCTCCATGTACATCTTGAAGACAGCTCGTTGTTCTGTATTCATAAAGGAGAAAATTCCACTCTCTGCCTTATTGATGTCTTTATTCTGTGTGAAAATTGCCTACAGCTGTTAGTTGCTAAAAAGCCAATGCCAAACCAGAACTTTAAGCCAAAACCATTGGAAAACAAATTATCTTGAGGTTTGTATCTGTCCTGGTGAGTGATGGATAGATTTTTGTCTACTCTTGACTTCAGGGACTTAGACCACGGATCCATCCAACTGCCAAGGGTGTCCTGGGACAAAGGAGGTGGGCTCAAAGCCACTGGGAACCTCTGCCCTGGGTTCTCTTGACTAGTCGCGGAGCAGTTCTGCCTGTGCCCATGCATAGGAGAGGGAGGCCACGTGGCCTCTGGAGTCAGAGCACGCTGCAACCTAGGGTAACTTCCTCTGAAATGGTTCTATTGGAATTTGAGTTTATTTCCTCACCTACAAAATGGGGATAATGCCATCTCTCTGCTAGGGTTGGTGTGAAGATTAAAGAAGACAGCTTCTTTTAAAAGGCTGGCACCTAGTCATGGGTGCTTTATACCCCACATCCTAGTACAACGAGAAGGATAGGAGATAGTTCAGGTATTTTCTGGACACAACACCCCGGGCAAATATCTCAGGCTTTTCCTTTTCTTGAAAGCTGATCTGCCTGCTGGGAGCACGCCAGTGTGGGTCCTAACTTGCAGACCATTCTGCCTCTATCTGGTGGAAAGCATCTCATCAGAGCCGGTTGTTATAAACTAGTTTCCTTTGTCTCTTCTGATGAGTCACTCATTTTGATGTATTTTAAAGTGTTACCAAATAGGTTGGTTTCAGAATTACTTACTGCACCCTTATCATAAATCTCATAAATAAAGCAGGCGTGGGTGAGAGGTCAGCCGTGTGAATCTTTAAAGAATGGGGGCCCTGAGCAGTGCCTCATACTCTAACAGTCTCCCTACCACAGGTGGGGCAGTCCGGAGCAGTCCAACCTCAGGATGTAGTGATTTCTGGAGGTCCCAGACCCACACTCTGCCCCATACCACCCCCCACCCCCCGCTTTGTTTTCAGTAACAGCTTTGTAGAGGTACAATTCACATACTCTATAATTCACCTGTGTAAAGGATACAATTCACTGGTTTTTCGTACATTCACAGAGTAGTGCCCCCATCACTACAATTAGAACATTTTCATCACCCCCAAAAGCAACTCCCTTACCCATTAGCCACCACTTGCCACTTCTCCTCAACCCTACCATCCCCAGGCAGCCACTAATCTAGTCTCTGTTTTTGTGAGTTTGCCTATTCTGGTCATTTCATATAAATGGAATCATAATATGTGGTCCTTTGTAACTGCCTCCTTTCAGTTAGTGTAATCTTTTCAAGGTTTTTCCAAGTTGTAGTATGTATCAGTACTTCATTTCTTGTTATTGTTGAATAAATTCCGTTGTATGGACACACCACATTTTGTTTATCCACTCATTGCTGATGGACAGTTGGGTTGTTGCCAGTCTTTAGCTATTATGAGTTTTGCTGCTCTAAATGTTCATATACAAGTTTTGTCATGTGGAAATATAGTTTCAGTTCTCATGGGTATATACCTGAGAGTGGGATTTCTGGGTCATATATAACACTGTATATAACTTTTGAGGAACTTCCAGACTGTTTTCCAAAGTGGCTGCACTGCACCATCTTACATTTCCACCAGCAGTGTATGAGAGTTCCAATTTTTCACATCTTTGCCAACTCTTGTTAGTTTCCACTCCCTACCGGTCGACCAGCTGCTTTTAAAACGGTTCTATACCTCCTGGAGAACTGAGGATGTGTAACTTGGGAATGTGGTGTGTGTGTGTGTGTGTGTATGTGTGTGTGTGAGAGAGAGAGAGAGAGAGAATTGCCAAATAGAAATAAAGTCTTCTTGCCAACAATTTTTAAATGATTTGGAATATTTAAAAATAAAATATTGAGCATTAGTGTGATGTCTGCTTATATTTTATGCCTTTGAGCATCAATCCTTTTTCTGTATTACCTCCTCCTCCTCCCCTCTCCACTTCTGCTTTGTCCTTTGCCTCAGCCACAAATCAAGAACGTAACCAGGGCTTCCCTGGTGGCGCAGTGGTTGAGAGTCCGCCTGCCGATGCAGGGGACACGGGTTCGTGCCCCGGTCCGGGAGGATCCCACATGCTGCGGAGAGGCTGGGCCCGTGAGCCATGGCTGCGGAGCCTGCGCGTCCGGAGCCTGTGCTCCACAGCAGGAGAGGCCACAGCGGTGAGAGGCCCGCGTACCGCAAAAAAAAAGAAAGAATGTAACCAATCTGAGATTCAGCATTTTTCCCGGAAAATAAGATTCAGCTGAAGTCTTGTCTTTTCTACAGGGTTTTTAGGTCTTAGATTATCGCCACCAACATATTTGAAGAGTGCTGGGGATGATAGCTCTGTGCACTGTCCTAGTTCAAGTAACTTCTTCCATCTTAACGTTAGCAGTGGAAGATTTCCTTGGGGAAAAACAGAAGAATGTGTTATTAATTGACAGATCGATTCTTTTGATGTATGTGTGTGTGTTAAGTGCCTGCTCTGTGCCAGGCCCTGAGGCAGCTGGTCCTTAATGACTTTGTGGGGCGGAAGGTCTAGCAGGGGAAACAGGCAACAAAACAGGCACTCTTATCCACTGTGACTGAGGGCTGTGAGAGGGGCCGCTCTAGCAGTACGTTTTCCTGGGGAAGAACCTTTATTCCCCTCTTTTTTTCACAAGGTGAGAGTTGATTCCCAGGTTCTATTTCCATCACTCTTAGCTCTCTTGCTGGGAAGTAATATTCTCAGCTTCTCTTCCAACTCCTCTTTGGAATATGCATAGCTTAGTCTCTCTCCCTTTCCCTAATTCTCTGCAAATCAACCTGCCTTCAGAAAGCATACATTCTGTGACCCTTGGTGCTATAAATTTCATAGGTTTGAACCCCCTTGGGGAGTTTGCAATTGTCCAGCTGTCTCCATGATGGGTGGCTAAGTGTCTAATTCAGCACTGAAATCTCAACAAGCCCACTTGTCTACAGATGAAAGTTGGGTTCTCCAACCCAGCTTTCAGGAGTGAAAAGGAAGGTATTTTGATCTCCATTTGCTTGATTTCTTAACCTAGCTGTCATTTAACTCCATTCTTGTTGGGGAAGGAGGATGCTGCTTACTCACACCTACCCCCAAGCCTCACAGGTACCTAGTGTGGAAGGATCTTGGAAGCCTTCCTGGAGGAAGTGATATTTAATGTAAGACATGAAAAACTAGAAGGAATTATCCAGGGGAAAAGGAGAGAAAAGAGTGTTACAGACAGTGAAAACAGCATGTATGGGATTGGGAGGTGAGAGATAAAATGTGGAAAGCTCAAGGAGCTGAAAGTTCAGTGTGGATAGAGTGTGAAATAGGAGCCTGAGCGGATTGGGGTTCTGAGAGCCAGGAAAAGGGGATGGGGATGGTTGTGTTGATTTAATTATATATCTCAGATTCTTATTTGAACCAAAGGACAGTACCTCTGCTTTCTTACAGGTTTTCTCAATGAACTAAATATACCAAAGTACGTAACAATATTTTGCTGTCTGGTTATATTTACAAAAATAACCCTTGCTCATTGCAGTCGCTTACTGACACCTCTTACTGAGGTATCAGTAAGTTTTAGCAAAAAGTGTCATGTCTCCTTGGGTAGATTCTGAGTATGTTTTCCGTTGAGTCCAGTTGTTGAGGTGAGATGCCTTGTTTCAATGCTTACCTCCTCTGCCTACTTTAATTTTGAAATGGAAAGGAAAGAGAATTTACCAAGAGCTCCCTTCCAATTTTCTATCCAAATACATAGACTCCTGAATATGCCAAGAGTTGATGGGCTAAGGGTATCCTGCAGAATATTTCACAGGAACAGCCATATTGGAACTGGTATCTCCTCACAGGTTCCCTCAGTTCTCTTGCCTTGTGAAACATCAGAATGTACAACTGCTTTTCCTGGGTGAGGTTTTAGGTGCAAAACCAGGTTTATGACAAGTATGATCATTATTTTAGAATGGTACTTGGAATCAGTTTCACAGACTGACCAGAGGAAAACTTTCCTTTCTAATATAGTACATCACTGTGAATTTATAGCTAGTTGGGAATAACAGGCAGTATGGACCCAAGTTTTCCTAAGCCTGAAATGTTACCAATTCCATTTACAGTGTTTCCTGATTAATCTGCCTTCTTTCAAATTCAGTGTTTAGTCTACCATTTATTTGGGCAATGGGTCTAATGTTCTGGGATAATTTGTTATATACAGTGCTGTGCCTTCCAGGAAACATAAAATATTTTAAAGAAACTTATTGAGAAATTTATTAATGATCACCTTTTATGCAATTGAGGACTGTCAACAAAAGTTAACGTCTCAATGGGGAAGATAGTGATGGTGGATAATGAGAAGATTTGTATGTTCATAAATATAATAACTTAGTATGGGTCAGTTTTATCGTTATTAAGTCCTGAGGACACTCTCAACATTAGTAACCAGAATAGACTTTGAGAAATGAAGAAAGTAGGAATGAGAGGATTTAGTTGATGTATCGGAGTTAGATGAATTCACAGTCAAGGTAAGCTGTGCCAGATGAATTCCCTTGGGAACCTACATCAGTAATCTCTTCATTTTTCATTATGTTCTGAAGTCACTTTGGTATGAAAAGAGCTACAGGAATCAAAGTTAGTCTTATGATTTACTAGTGTTCAGATTTTGTTCTTTTACTAGCCATGTGAATTGGTACCAATCTTCTCAGGCTATCAACATAATTTCTTTTATTACTAGGGCTATTTTAAGCGCTCTTTAATAATAAAATTTTTCCATTATCACCAGAATTGATGAAAAGTTTCAACACTTTTTATCTGTTTATTTTTAAAACTTGCCTTTTATACGAAGACCATGACTAAGAATAGAAAGTTTCTTGCAGGAGCTATTCAGTTCCTTGTCTCCAAGAAAGATGAAAAAATTGGGTAGCAGGAACATTTGATATTAACCTGATGGAAGAACCAAAAAACTGCTTGTAAGAAGTCATATTTTTAATCTGTTGTTCTTAATTGGAGTGTAAAGGATTGCTTGGTAATTAAGCAGAGGAAATCAGACTGTATAAAGACTTCAAAGATATATCTAGAATAGTCTCAAAATGTTCAGTTGTCTGGAAGCCAAAAATCGTAGTCTAATGAAGGAATTGATATCAAAATTGTTCAATTTCCATGAGGTTAATTTTGTTTTTTCAATTGACAAACCTATAAAAGTCAAAAGAGAAAATCCTGTTTATCTAAAGCACATAGTTAGTTGACAGAGAAGAAAAAAAATACTGAGTAGATATTCCCTTGACACTGTTGCATTTTTGGATAAATCAACTTGATGGGTTCATAGAAAAATGTTTGGAACAGTATGAAAACATGTAATACATCACAAAGGGAAGTGGGAGTGTAGATATGGGCTTAAATGTGTTCAGTGCTAAAATTCCTATGGGGTAGATGTGGACTACTGCCAATATACAGTCAATTTAAAGGTGACACCAAAACAATCCTAAACCCAGAACTTTATAAACAAATTATTTAGGCCCTGAGAACACCTGATGATTTGCCATACAGGGGATGTGGATATAGGTGGTTTCGCTTGCTTTTATCTATTGTACTTTTGAACAGAACTTTGTAATAAATCCAGGAATCAAGTAGGATTGGCAGTAGATCTTCATCCCAGTGGACAGTATACACTTCTTTGTACTGGTTGAGGTCCTGTCTGCTTAGAGACAGTAAGATGGTCAAGATGGTTTTCAAAGTTTTCTTCAATCTTCTGATTCACAAAAACAAATCCAGGAACGCTTAACATAAAACCACAAAACCATTTTACTCCTTCTAGTCCTAAATTTATATCTTATCTCATCAAGACCATTCCAAATGTCCTTTTCTCCATTTACATTTTTTACTTCATGTTAGATAGTTTGTTATCAGTCCATTTATTTCTGGGTGCTTCTTAATTTAGATTAGGGACTGAAATGGGGGTGGGGACGCAGGGAGAGATGGAGGAAATAAACATGAAACCTTTATTTTTTTACTTATTTTTTTAATACAAATACTGTAAAACCATCTCTGAACTGATAATGTTATTGAGAAAATGGTTATGAGTCCCCTTGGCCTTGATGATTTTCATTATTAGGAGTCCTAAAGAGATACTGAGCGGTATGTATCTACTTAGCTTTTGGCTACAACTTAAAATCTGATTGTTTAACTTAATCCTCAGGCTACCATGTGCGAGTTACACAAAGTCAGCAAACTGCGCTACTTGCCAACTCTTTACCTGTCCCCATACAAACCAATATAGGTTTTAAAGACTGGGAGGATAATTTGATCTCTATAAGTAGTGTGGTTTAGGTAAGCTTTCAAGTGTAATTTTGAAAAGGTGTTTCAGTAATGGCTAGTTTGTACAAATAACTGCACTTGAGAATATCTATTGATGCACTGGGAATCATTTAAACACCACTTGCTCTCACAAAACATATGTCACATGGCCTGCGGGAGGTGAATGCCCAATACATGGATCGTGTATTTCAGTTGTAAACTGTCCTCAACTCTTTTTTTATCTGCTGTGATTGGAATCCCCTATCCTCTACCTTCAATTCCTAGAATTCCTCTGGAATTTCAAACTGTTTCTTGATTCGTGTTGTAGGAGCTCAGTACCAGCTACATCTTTTAGTTATGATTTTCTGGCTCATGGATGAAGGAAAAAATATATATATATGTAATATATATAATATATATATTTAAAAACGAGATTCCTAAAAAAGGAATTTTCCCCCTCTTGTCCAATTTTAAATGAATCTACTGGAAACATCCTACAGCTGCTAGATGTTTATTTCATTACACAATATAATATTTAAGAACTAAACTGAACCAAATGACTGGAAGCTCACTTAGAATATATGCATGGGTTGTTTTCAGAAAAGATGGGTATTTCTCAGATATAGAAGAAAAAGCAAGTCCTTTGCCATCTTTTGAACAATTGGTTTGAGTTTATTCACATATGGACACTCATTATGTTAAATCCACTGTGAACATGCCTCTTTGCATTCAGAGAGCAGAATGGTACAGGCATCCTATCTGGCTTTTTCACTCTCAGGATCCCCAGAGCAGTACCTGGCCCAGAATCAATGCTCAGTAAATGCTTGTGGCCTGGATGAGTAACTTACTACTGAAGGATTACACATGAGATGCTCAGGATGTATTTGAGTGAATGTATGCATGTGTGTGTGCAGGAATTAATGACGGCTGAATCATCCAGCAATTGGGTTCCTATTTTGAATTATTCTTGAAGTAGTCGTGATAGATTTGGGCTGATTGCTGCACTCTTCCTACATCCCTACCCACCCATTGTCATTCTGTTTACTCATCTTCATTTGGTTGTCAGTTACTGTTTGAGCACCAGAGTGGCTGGCATGAAGGATAGTAGATTACAAGGCTAAGGGTGATAATGTCTAAGAAATATTTTCTGTCCTGAACAGTCTCTCTACCTTATATTACATGGTAAAATAAATAAATAGCTGCAGTGTGGGAAGAGACTCACTGTGCTAGATATCTTTTGACCCAATTAAAACTTAAAAGTGTCAGCTGAGCTGCCCAACAAGTCTCTGGAGGACATGCTGAGCTGGTGGGGAGGGGTCTGGGCGATAGCACTGCTGGTGTCACTGAGGGAGGGGGATGTGTATGGAACTTGGCTTCACAGTTGTCCACAGGGCCTTAGGGTGCCTCTCTCATCTGTCACTCTATAAGCTGATTCTGTGTCTCAGGAGACAAAGTCCCTCCATTCACTTAGGAAAACACTGCTTAGAAATTCTCTCAATTAAGCCTTGTCAACAGAAGTTGTATTAGATTATAAATATAAAAATTGGAAATTTGGGTGGCTGGATGGGTATTGGGAGATGATTTTAACGTATGTTTAGAACAGAGTTATTTATTTTAGATTACTGGAAAGCTGCTGGTGATGCAAACTAATTAAAAATTAAAGTTACTCTAATGAGTTTCTAGTTGAAATAACGCAAGGAAGCCAAATAAGAAGGCTACAGGTTTAGCAGCAGACTTCATCTAGCAAACTGGATAGTTTGCATTGCCTACTATTAAAAGTAGGAAAGGAAATAGAATAAAACAATTAACCATGGATAGTGAGGTACTAAAAATTATTTCTATTAGTCACCCTTTGCTTGTGGGATTTCTCACTTCCTTTTTTTAATATATCGAATGAAAACACTTCTATCAGACACAGAGAACCTTGTTGTGTAGGTGGTGGTGAGTCACATTGTGGTATTTTGTGTAATGACTAAGAACGTTGGCAGAAATCGTACAGGCTGAAGACCTTCAAGGTTTGTTCTCTGTGTGTACACATCCCTTTTGGGACTTAACACTCTCCGTTGTTTTCCATTTATGTCTTTCCTGACTGGTTAGGAATAGGTAATAATTCACTGAATGCACCTCTGTTTAAACAAACAAAAGTCATATCTAACTTTCAGGTTTCCAAACCACCTCTATGAAAATAAAATACTGTTCTCAGGGTCATCGTGGTTAAATTTTAAGAGCTGTGATGTCAATTCATGACTCCTTGATGCGAAGGTCATTTGCTGTGGTAAGGCTGGATGTTCATAAATTTAATGATTTAGTACAGCTGAATAATACCTTTTCTCCATCCATTTATAAAAGGGTAATCTTTTTGTTGCCACAGTGTCACCCTTCAGCCCTCCACGGCCTTGTCTGGCCTTTTCCCTGTGATGTGGTACTTCTCACCATGTCATGTGACTTCAGGCCTGTTCACTCGTCCCTCTGAGAGGGTTTGACTTATATCTGGTGGTGTTGAGTTGTGGGATGGGAGGCGAGGGTGGACGAGGGAGAGGGCTAAATCCAGGGAAGGCACTGCTGGTGTTGGGTGTATGTGAGGTGAACCCCAGGGGGCTGCTGCTTGCTGGGCATGTGGGAAACCTTTGGTGGGTGGGGTTAGGATGGGTGACTTGGGCCCGTTTGCTGTGGGTAAATACCTGGTGTATTTAATTTGAAGGAGAAAAGTTAGCCTTGTGTGAATAATAAAATGTTGAAAATTCTGTGAGCTCTATACAGTGAGTCAGATGGATGATTACCTTGTCAGGGACTGTTTAAAAACCAAAACCAAAACCAAACAAAGCAAGCCAAAACAAGAAACCCAAACAACCCAAAACAGAAACACATACAAAACAATGGGTTGATTGGCAGGGTGACCCCAAGGACCTGTCTTAGCTTCTCCCTCTCCTCATTTTTTTTTTGGTACGCGGGCCTCTCACTGTTGTGGCCTCTCCCGTTGCGGAGCACAGGCTCCGGACGCGCAGGCTCAGCGGCCATGGCTCCCGGGAACAGCCGCTCCGCGGCATGTGGGATCTTCCCGGACCGGGGCACGAACCCGTGTCCCCTGCATCGGCAGGCGGACTCTCAACCACTGCGCCACCAGGGAAGCCTTCTCCTCATTTTTTTAATCTCCATTTCTCCCAGCGTTCATCATATGTCTTCCTACTTCTGTGTGAATATAGAGTTAGCTTAACTCATTAGAAATAGAAATCCTGAGTTCCTTTATTAGAGATTTCTCTTGTTAGCTGGAAACTCACTTGTTGTTGGCTTACTGAAATCTATTGACGTGGTAGATTTTCAAAGAATAAATATTAAATATTGGACTGAAGGTGTTATAAATAATCCCATATTTCAGTTTAGCTCACATCTCTGACAAGAGCTTTTCAACTCATTCAAGACCCTTATTGTATATTATCTCAAAATTCTTTCCCTTGCTTTATTTAGCAAATCAATCCATTTCCTTAGATTTGTACTGTGCCAGTTGTTTTCTGATTTAAATAGATTTCTCTATAGAGCTGCCTGCTTACTCTAGAGTGTAGGACTGGTGGGGTTTCTTTGTACAGAATCTTTTAGAAGTGGGGCTTGATAATATGCTTTGTTAGGGATGAAACCTAGAATTTTAGTTCCTGCAGCTGGGCTTCCTTCAAAGTTTTTTCTTCTTAATAAAAAAATGTCTAATTATTACCTTTTCTCCAAGATATTATAACTATATGAAATAAATATTTTGTAAAGTTATGAAAAACATAATTGATATCTTCCCCAAGAAGAAAAGCCTTTAGGGTTTTATTCGTTGCTTTCAGTTTTTAAGAAACTTGAGCTTTCTGTGGAGAGGAGTGATGCTTGGTGCAGATGTTTCTTTTTCTTTCATTTGCTAAATCATTTTCCTTTAACTTTTAAAACTCTGTCCAAGAAAGAATAATATGAAAAAAAAAAATTCTTTGGCCGATGAAAGGAGCTAGGCCATCCCAGTCTTAGGTATGGTAGCAGGAACTAAATTTATGCTATTCATCTTTGCATTAATTGCCAATCCCCAAAACAATATCTGACATAGCTGGATTGCAAAAAGGAAAAAAAAAAAAAAAAGTAAGGTGAGAGGTAAAAAGTAAAAGTAAGGTGATCTAAAAGCAACTGGAATGGAGGTTGGGCTAACTACATTTGTTTGTTAATCTTAGTGAAAAACTTGGCTATTGACCCGCAGAGGAGCCAATACTCTTCTCTAGTCCACCACTCAGGAAAAACAAAAAACACTGAAAATGTTCTTCAGGACTTCAGTCATTAATATTAACCTATCACCTAATTTAATGTTAAGGGACATTGGGGGAAACATTGCCTATCTCTTGGCCTACGCGGAATGCATACTAATAGAATCTATGTAATTTCCAAGGAAAGGACAGGAATATTTCATGGAAGTGATCACGGTTTCAAACAATAATTGTATCTGAAGTTGTCCCATTTCCCAGATTGAACTACTTACAGTAAAGAGCTCTGCTTTTTCCCTTTCCCTCCTCTTCATACATTTGTTTTCAGTCAGTTTCTCTTCTAAAGCAATTCCTCGGTTTATCTAATGTTCAACCAGAATTTTCTTTCCTTACTGTGTACACAAGGCTCTATTTTCTCTACTCTGAATTCTTTGTTTTCCTGGGGCTCCAGCAACCAGGCTTGATTTTTTTTTTTTTTTAGAACTTTATTGAGATATAATTTACAAGCCGTAGAATGGACCCATTGTAAGTGTACGGTTCAGTGCATTTTTCTAAATTTATACAGTTTTGCAACCATCACCACAATCCAGTTCTAGAACAGTTCCATCACCTCATCTCCTCTTGTGTCCATTTGCAGTCTGTCTCTGCTCCTGCCTGTGGCCCCAAGCAACCACTGATCTTCTTTCTGTCTCTATAGATTGACTTTTTTTCCTTAAAAAATTCATGTAAAGAGATACTATCTGAAAAAAAAAAAAAAAAGAGATACTATCTGAGGTACAGTGATCCTAATTGTTTTGTTTTCCATGATTGCCTCTTTCAGTATTTGAGTTAATTATCAAAATGAAAAATTCTCTTGTAATATTACATTGAAGTAATTTCATAGCTTTGAAGAAACTAATGTGTGAGATGATTTCAAATTAGTTTGTACTCTGTTATTTTTCCTCCTTGCATTAATTGTGCTTCCATTCCCCAACTTGCCCAGCAGTGTATCTAAATGAGTGCAAGTAGCTGGAAAAGAAAGAAGGCAAAAGCAATCCATCCATTTTGTAACCAGAGAATGACCCCAAGAGTGGTGTCTGTGAGATGGGGTGTAGCTTCAAACACAGAAGGTAAAACTAAAGCTAGCAGCTTCCATAAGAAACCATAGAATATTTTTTTTGATCTGCAACTTGCAAAGATTTCTTGCAGAAGACAAAAAGCACTAACTCTAAAAGAAATAATAAGTTATATTTTATAAAAAAACACTTAGTGATCAAAATAGACTGTTAACAAAATGAAAAGACACAGGTGAGGCAAAATACTCTCAGTACATACCTCTGACAAAGGACATGTTTTGCAACAATAAGACAGACAACTCAGAAATGAGCAAAAGATTTGAGTAGATACCTCATAAAAGAATGCGTATGAACGGCATGTGAACTTGTGAAAAGGTATATTCAGCATCAGTTGTCATCAGGAAAATGCAAATTAAAACTGCATTTAGACACCACTTCACGTAAACTAGGATGGCTAAAATTAGAAAGATGCAGCACCAAATGTTTGTGCGAATGTGGAGTAACTGGAACTGCCATATGTTGCCGGTGGGAGAAGCAGTTGTACAATGGTACAAGCAGTTTCAGACGCATAAAGTGCAAAAACCACTTCAGTGTAAAGCTTTGCCAAACTTGAAAACTGTATACTTAGGAGTGTACATTTACTGTATGTACATCTTACTGCAAAAAAGAGAAAAGAATGGGTTTTAATCTTCGAAACTCATTGATCTTCACTATGTCCCACAGTAATCCCCTCTCCCTCCTTCCCAGCTGCCCCAGCTTCCCTAACCTTACTTTTTTCTTTGCAATCCAGCTACGTCAGATATTGCTTTGGGGACTGGCAATTAATGCGAAAATGAACAGAACAAATTTCATTCCTGCCCCCTGGGGATGAGTCTAGAAAGGGAGTCATACATGCTGATCACATAACTGCAGCAATGTGATAAATGCCGTAAGGTTAGGAGAGCAGAGAGGGGCTGCCCACCCCAGGAAAGTCAGGGTAGACTTCCTGGGGGGAATAGCAGATCCCTTGAAAAAGCTTAGATAAACAGGATTGATTCTTAGACATGGTGGGAAGGGCTCTCTGGGAAAAGGGAACAGCATGTGCAGAAGATTCAAAAATGGGCAACTTGTGATCCCACGTGCTGAAAGGTGGCTGCTGGTGGTGGGGGAGGGGAGGGGAGAGGAGAGGGAGGTGACAGCCGGGGCAGCAAGGTGGGGCAAGTCAGCAAAGGCCATACCATGAAGGGCCCTACCTACCAGCTAAGGAATTTGGACTTTATCCTAAGGAGAGGAGCTGTCGAAGCCTTCTGTCCTCTTGTCTTCCTAACTAGAATCTGAATTCCATGAGATCCAGGTCTGTTATTCATCTTTGCATCCTTTGTAATGTCTGGACACGGTCCTGGAATGGGTAGGACATCGAGTAGGTGTTGATTGATCTCTAAGGCTGTGTGATAGTCTCTTAGAATCTTGCATGCTTGTTTCAGCCATATTATTAAAACGGAATGAGTCAGAGCAGAGATACTTTTGGAATGGAGAGATGGGGGTCTCATTACACTCTGGGCATTGTGCCTAGGCACTCCCAATTATTATTTAATCTGTGTCACTCTCCTTGCTCAGATCTACCAGTGACCTCTGATTGCTCTCAAGATAAAGACCAAAGCTCACAGTGGCCTGCAAGGTTGCTGTTCACTCACTGTCTGCAGTGCTTTTTACCTATTTAATTCCTATTCATTTCTCAGGTCTCCCTTCAGTTCACTCACAGCCTTCACCGCCCCACCTCTCCCCACAGTAAGTGGGTTCTCACAGCTCAGCTCCGTGTGACCGTCCCTCGGACTGTGTGATTATTTGATTTCCCTTCTGCCGCCTCGAGCACATGAGCTCTGTGATACCTTTCTACCCCCTGCATCTACAATGCCTAACATTTAGTAGACACTCAAAAAATGTTTTGGTTGCATGAATTTGGTTGCTTGAGAGAAGGCTATCAGATATATATTATTCTCATGTTTGAGGTGAAGAAATTGAAGTTCAGAGGTTAAGTCACCTGTTGAAGGTTACATAATCCATAAGAGCCAGACCTGGAACTCAGGGATGTCTGACAACAAAATCCTCCTCTTCGTGCGAACAGACAGTCAGCAGGCCCAGCAGGCCGTGAGTACAGCTCATGGATGCATTTTCCTATTAGCATCAGTGTCATGGCTCTACCCACCTGTTGAATGATCAATAGAATAATAGGCTAGTGGTTAAGAACATGGCTCTGGACCCAGACAGTCTAGCCTCAAGTTCCTCCTCCACCATTTACTAGCTTTGTTACCTTGAGCAGGCTATTTAATCTCTCTGATTCAGCTTCCTGGAAAGTGGGGTAATATTACCCACTTTATAGGATTATTGTGAGGAAAAAACTAGATTAATCCATATAAAACGCTACTATTAAGCGCACAGAAAGTGCTCAAAAATTGTTAGCTATTACTATTATCACTACCCGTGTATTCCTTCCCATTTTCTTACTATAATCCCAAATTATATCCAGAGGACCTATAGCAGTTTTTCATTTTTTTATTTTATGGAAATTCTCTCCTTGCATGGAGCCATCTGCCCTTAAGTGCTAGTTCAACTGAGTCCTCTCAATTCAAGCTTGGTCATTTCTGTGTCTCAGCAGAAGCAGAAGGTTTCTAATAGCAAAATATGGTAATATTAATCCTCTTTGCTGTGAATTTCTAGGTTTTTAGGATTTACACATTTCTTCACACCTCTGTTCAGTGAGGAAAAACACAGTGCTGAAGTGTAGTAAAGGAAGCAGTATTAATAGCACTGTTCTCTCTCACAAATCACAATCCTTTCCCCCAGATTAAGCACCGTATCATCAAGCTCTTTGAATAACTGACCTGACCCCCGCTCCCAGAAAACCCTAATTGTTGGGAAGTGATTTATGTCACCATTTTCCCCCCATTCATTAATACGTGAGAGCAGGTGTAACTTACAGGAAATTAAAAAAGGAAGAAAGGAAGAAAAATAATTAGTTCACATATATAATGGTTGCACACCAAAATTTTAACATTTTTAACATGTTCCCTTATAATGCAATTTTCTGTAAATATTTTTCATTCCTTCCCTTGTTTTCCATTGTTGAAATTCTTAACTAATTTCTTGTGGTTAGGGTGTAATAGTATGTGGGTGTGTGTTTTAATGACTTAACTGTTTACCTTGCTCTTAAAAGAAAATAGCCCCTGATTTGTATTTAAATGATGAGAGAACTAACTGCAGTAAGGTTGCCCCTGCCTGTGCCAGGCATTGCTGCCTGCTGAGTTGATGTTGCAAATCTTCATCCAGCCCTGCCGGAGAAATGACACGCCCATCCTGGAGGTGAGGAAGCAGAGACTTAATGAGATGAAGAATTTCCCCTGGCAGCCAGCATGTGTCAGACCTTGCATGGCTAGGCTCTGGAGGTGCAGGTGTTAACAGGATAGGGCATAAGGGGATAACCAGAAGCAAGCCTGGTAAATTAAGTTGGGGTTATAAATAGAAGACCTCAAAAGACAGGCTGAGGGATATATAATTAATTTTGCAGGCAGTGTGGAACTAATGGCATTTTGCACTTGCTCCCACCTGCTCAATCCTCAACGCTAGGCGATCAGTGATGTAAGGAGCCTTCCAGGTGATTCTGTTGCTCACTCAAGTCTGAGAACCGCTGCTGTAATGTATCTGTGGCCATGCTGTGGGAAGGATGGAAAGGGCAAGGAGGAACAGTGGGAAGGCTGGTGCCAGAGCCAAAGGAGAGGTGATTAGGGCATAAGTTTGGGTAGTTTCATTGGAAACAAAACAAAGGGAAAAACTGTGAGATTTTTCAAGGAAGAAATGATAGGACTTGATGACCCAGTGAAGGTAGGGGTATAAGATGGGAGGCCGTTGTTCACGAGTGGCAGAGCTGCAGATACACCCCAAAGGCATTATACGCCTCAGATATTTGAACCTCATTATTGTGCCTTAATTTATAGCAATTTAAAATATGTCTCACACCCATCAATCTGCCGTCCTTAACTAGATTTAACTTTCCCTATAGGGATAAAAATGTACCAGATGCTCAATACCAATAATAATGTTGACCATGGATTGAGTTATCAAATGCCAAGAACTGTTCTCTATGCACTTTACAGTCATTATCCCATTGTTGTTCATTAGTTATGGATGCTCATAAATTGCTTTCTGTTAGTGTCCAATCTAAGCTGCACACCACTATAATATTAATGTTCCAGACCCTGACCTGAGAGGCTGAGTCTGGGCTCTGGAGTCAGGTGGCTCCAGGCCGAAACCTCAGCCCCATCATTTACCAGGTGTGTGGTCTTTGAGGAGTTTACTTACCCAACCTTCTGCCATAATTTCCCCCAGCTGTGTTACAACAGGTATTATTACTACAACGAGGATGTAATCATGAGTGGAATTCTTAGGTTGTTGTGAGAGCTTAAATGAGAAAATGCCTGCACAAGGCTTGACACTTAAAGTACTTAATAAATATTGATGATGCTTTTGGTGATGCTTATGGGGATGCAGATGTCACTCCCTTGCTCAGAACCTTCAGTGGCTCTTCTTGGTCAAGAAAATAAGCTCCTTAATCTGGCATTTAAGATTTTCCACCAACAAGTCACTCCTTACCTCTCAAACCTTTCACCTGATGATTCTTTGCATAAACCCAGTGCTTCCGCTAAGCTGGTCAGTGTCCCCCGCAAACACTCCAATCCATTACCATATCCCAGCCTTTGGTTCTGTTCCTCCACCCCTCTCATCATGTCCCTCAGGGCCCATCCCGCTAGTCACTGTTTGTGGAGCCATCCTTCCAAACCCTTGTCTGCAATACGATTAAATCCTTCCAAGCTCTGGAGTTTTAAAGGCCTTTAATGTTCGATGGACCCTCTGGAGCTTTAAAGGCCTTTAATGCTCGATGGACCCTCTGCAGCAGTACAAGGTGGCCCAGAACAGTTCTGCCCATGTTCAGCCCCCTTTCCCTACCCTTCAGTAAATGTAGGGCTGTGCCTGTCCCTCTTACTGTGCTTGGTGCCTAGCCCCAGGCCAAGGACCTGCTTTCTTCGTGCTGGTAACATACACCTATACTTAGCTTCTTGGTTTTTCCCAAGTTCATTTAAACATGTGTTGGTGTTGTTTTCTCACCCTGATAATGCTGATAACTTCCCTTATAGGAATAACATTTAATCTGTGAAATAATTATTATTATTTTTCTTCTCAGGATGAACTTGACCTCACAGACAAACACAGGGAAGCCATGTTTGCACTTCCAGCAGAGAAAAAATGGCAAATATACTGTAGCAAGAAAAAGGTAAGCTATTCATTATGATTATGGTTAACTGGAAAATGATCATTTTGGATGCCCTTTGCTCTCCCATTTCACCACCAGAATTCAGGCAGCTCTTTATAAGGTAAAAACCAGATTGAATGTGTCCTGTTGTGGCCTTGGTGCTACATGCAGTAAAGGGCCAGCTCCTTGGATGTTGTTTTTATCAACACTTCATTGCACCCCGCACCTCACACTATTATTCATAACGCTGTGTAAATGAGACCCAAAATAATATCAGCTTACAGAAGACTGAAGTGTTTTTCCCTTGTCCTTTACATGAAAGTTTGTGTGTAGGTAGGTGAGAACTAACACTGTGGTTTCACAATTGTGGTTTTCACAGCCCTCTGTGACTCCCTTCTAACAACTTTCCATTTCGCCATCTCTAAGGTGCTGTGGGGTGGCTCTCCAGCCATTTCACATTCCAGACTAGGGGTGGAGGAAAGGGGGAGGCACAGGCTCCCCACGCCCCCACTCCTAGGGCCACATCCGGGAGTTACAGACCTGAATTCCCCTCACATCGCACTGTTAGCTACATGGCCACGCTCCCCTGCCAGGAATGCAGTCTTATTCTGGGCAGTCATCCACACATAAAAGCAGGGGGTTCTAGTACCTTTGGAGGAGGAGAGAAAGGGTATCGGGGGCAGCAAAAAAAAACGAACTATTCCCTAGCCTAGCACTAGGCATCACCCTATGGACTGTATCTCCTTCCGTAAAGCTCACTCTGCCATCTTTTAAACCCCTGTGGCAAATTCTTAGACTGTTCTCTCACCCATTTTTGGAACCAGTGCTGTTCATGGCCACCTTTTGCCACTTTTCCTTCTGTTCTAGGAGAGACTTAAATCAAGACGGGGAAGTGGGAAAGGCAGGGCTAGCACCTAAGAAAAATGTTACCTCTCCAACAGGAGTGGGCACTCAATTACTAACCTCTGGAAGCAGGGAAACAGGAACAAAATATAACAATCCAGTATCTTGTCAAAACACGGTGTCAGCCAGGGAAACCTTTTCGTAGGGGACTAGGATGCATTTGGGGACCTCCATTTACCCCCATGGCTGCCCCCTACCCTTTGCCGCCTTGTGTAATTGGCATGCCCCCCTCCCGGGAGCATCTCTCCAGCAGTGAGCCTGCGTGTGCCCCTTTCCCGCCAGGCTTTATAACCTTTGTAACGCCAGCATCTGATACTTGGAAGCAAAGGTAGGATGAATGAACCACTGAATTGTCATGAGTGTTATACTGGACTCTCAAACAATCTAAAGCACATTTAATTTTCCACATTGATAAAACCATGTGTGGGGTTTGGTTCCCCGGGCCTTTGCTGAGAGACGTGTCCAGCTGTAGCCTTTCAAGATGATTTCTGAGCCATTATCAGATCAGATCAGTTGGAGCATTAAGGGTTCCTAACCCCGTGGTAACCAGTAAGATGTGTTTGTGAAAGAGTATATCCTCTTCTCCTCTTTCTCTCTGTGCACATCTTACCACCTAGAAAACCTCTCTTCTGTGGAACTGATGGTCAGTGGCTCAGGAAACAGATTTTAAAATGAAAGAATTTTAAAATGAAAATAAAAATGTGTCATGTCCTGTTCTGAACGTGATGGTAGTGTATGGTCTTGAAAACAAGAGAACTTCCCCTGCAGCTGTCTTCAAGACCTGGCCCCTAGAACTGAGAAAGAAAAGTCCTTAAGTGCCTGAGTACACACAGGACATTGTCTAAAAATCCGAGCGCAGATTTTTTTCTCAAAATTAGGAAACAACATGAAGCGGGGATTGAGAATATGCACTAGAGGAAAGGAAAGGGCAGGAAAATGGGAGCAGCTTACTGAAGGGAAAGTTTTCTTCTTTCCCAGATTTTATTACACCCTTGACGGCAATTGAAAGTTAATCATGGAAACTACTGGCCCTTAGATTAGAAAAGGCAAACCCTGGAGGGATAGTAATGACCTCGGGCTCACAGCTGCTGCTCATTTTTCAATTTCCAGGCCTATCAAATCCCCTTGCAAACCTTGTCTCCTGTGTGCGTGGCGGGTTGGCTTTTTGTAGGAGGATGGATATGGCTGTGGCCACTGGCCTCAAATTCCCATTTCCTGACGGATGGGCTCTTCCTGCGAGTACCTGGCCGGATTGCACAGATCTTTGGAAATGCAGTTCTCCTGCTAGCTTCATTCCAGCAGCTTGGATTCCTTTTATGACTTAGCAGTGGTGTGGCTGAGTGGGAAAGCCATCTTAACTCTTTGGTGAATCCCATGGGTTTATAGATCTGCCTCACATTAAAATGGCTTGACTAAGGATTTTCTTGATTAGAGCTTCTCAGACTGTTAAAACTATGCTGTGCCTTTGGTCTGAAACTGACCTTTTGGGGCCCCGTAATAAATCGGGAAATGGCACAATGAATAAGAGAACACAAAACCCTCAGCACGAAAAGGGCACGATGTTTGCCTCTCTTCCGAGAAGGTGATCTCCTTCAGGACAGGTTGCCCATTCTCCGAAGGAAACCCGTGGTGGCCGTCCTTAACGCCGAGAACAGATTGTTTTCCTTGGACCATCTCTTGAGTAACCTTTTCAAATCAGACATGTCACCAGCAAGCCTGACCACATCTATTTCTCAGGCTGAGGCGAGGGAAAGCTACACCCCTATGGCTCCTTCAGACTCTCCATCTTTCAAGATTAGAACCCAAGGCATCGGAGATGTTCTCATACATAGTGAAGCCATAGAGTAAGGGCCCACGAACGCCAACAGAAACAGAGTTGGTGAAAAGCAGGCTTTCTGTGTAAAAGTGCACAGCAGTTGTGGAGACAAACGGGGCTGGGAACTGAAGATGGGGCCAGGCCTTCCTTGGCCAAGTGGCTCTTTTCCATCCAGTAGAGACTTGAGTCCCAGCAGTGGCTATCTGCTTATCAAGCTCTGTGTTCATTTCTCAAACGGCTCTATCTGAGTCCTCTGGTTGAAAACCCATTTCCAGAGCCAAAATGAAAACTGCAAAAGTATTTCTGGGGCTAAAAGAATTGGAAAGAAATTAATTGGAATTTTGCCTAATTGAGTAATCCGGGGGAGAGCAGGAGATGGATGTCGCAGCCTTGAAAGTCCAAACAAATCTGTAAAAATGACTGAGCCGGTTGGTCAGCCGTGGTTCGTCCTATGCCGCCATCCGCTGTCAATTTTTTCAACTTTTACGAAAGGTCCAAAAAAAGGTTCTGTTGGTGGGGCTGGGGGTATTTTCAAATAGGAAATGTTTGTGGTTCTTATCTTTAAAGGTAATTCCCTTTTTAGTTCCAATCACAACATGCTCTTTTGTTTAAGTGAGGTTTTTCCCAGTCTTGAGCCAGAAACTGCATCTGTTAACAATCTTTTGGATTTTAAACTGAAGCCTTTTAAACAATGAACCATCTGACCACGAAAGGCATCTGGCCATGCTGTATTTGCTTGTTGTTAACATGATTTTTAAACCCTGGGAAAAGTAAGGAGTAGGTCTTCAGAGAGGAGAAACTAAGGTAGCGTACGAGCTATATATTATGGCAACAGCAATCTTATCAGTACAGGCAGAAAGCTTCTTTAATCACACTTCTTCACAGGAGCAGTTGCAATAGTTGTGTCACTTAACCAGTCCTTGTAAGTGTCCAGAAAATTCTTGTTCCCCCTCCATGAGCTTCAGAGTTCACAAAGTCAGTGAATGGGGTTAGAAGCTGTTAGCTCTAGTAACATCAGATATTTGAGGCAAAGATCAGAATTTGATGACTGTACCTAATTTTTCTTCCTTCCATTTCTGATCCCTAAGCCAAGGCTTAAGTAAATGGCTCTAAATTCTCCATATTACATTTCTGTATCTTTATATATATACATATATATATATATATATTTGGTTGCATCAGGTCTAGTTGTGGCTCACAGGCTCCTTAGTTGCAGCACGTGGGCTCCTTAGTTGCGGCAGGCGGGCTCCTTAGTTGTGGCCTGCGAACTCTTAGTTGTGGCATACATGTGGGATCTAGTTCCCAGACCAGCAATCGAACCCGGGTCCCCTGCATTGGGAGCACGGAGTCTTAACCACTCTGCCACCAGGGAAGTCCCCATTTCTGTGTCTTTTGAGGTCTGCTTTGGAGAAGGTGAGTTTTTACTCTACTGCTGAGTTTGACTCTAGTTTAATTAAATCACTCTAGAATCTTGTCTAACCTGGCTGCAGTTGAGCCGTTAAGCTTTGTGGGAAGTGCTGATCTGGTGACAGGCATGTTCTGAAGACATCTAGGAAAAGTGGCTGAAAATTCTCCTGATACCTTTCATTCACTCCCTTTATTTGGTTCACATATCCTAATTGGATCACCTCCCCACTCCTCTCCACAAGAAGGAATTCTCCTTCACCACAAACACAAAAAGATGTATGGTGAATGGTCATCAGGATCTTTTAGATCCTGGAGAGTCGAGGCCCTCCTGTGTTGGGAACATGGGGAGGAAGCGGTTTGATCAAAACAGGGATTTAAAGGAACATATGCTAAAGTAGTGGAATTAGAGACAAAAGGAACCATCGGTCTTCTACACGACTGTCAAACAAACCAGTTGGACAACAAGGAAGTGGGATGTTGATACATTAATCCTCTGGTTGTTCAGAGTCTCCTAATGGGAAGGGAAGAGGGAGGAGAAGTTAGGTCTTCTCTTCCTTCGTTACTGTAGTTGTTTGACTATGCAGTAGAGTGAGCGTTAGGTTTTCAGGTGCCCAGTTTGCTAGATGTCAAGATTTGGGAGAGGGAGCCAGTAAAAGGGAGGAAACGAGATATCCGTAACTGTATTTCTAGACTTCTTTAGAAGTACCTGGTTTGGTCTCCTGTCATTGAGTTTTCACCCTGATAATGGATTCCAGTTGGCCTTTGTGCTCCTAAGTGCTAAGGGGTTACAGAATGTGGCAGACATAAAAAAGATTAGAAATGAGATCGGGCTGTCTTTCCCCTTCTACTTCTCTGAAGAACAGATGAGGGAAGCACAGTAGCTGGAGGATAATGGGTATTTCCAGGCTCTGAAACTCACTGCCTTGTCTGCATGTTCCCTGGCTGTGAGAGATGAGGATGTCTGTTTAATCCCAGATTGAAGCAGTAAAAAAACAAGCTTTACGGATCTGGTGCTTCAGTCAATGAAGCAATGCAGTTGGTAAAGGACTAGTTGGTGTGTGATTCACCCCAGCGTGTACTGAGTACCTTCTCTGGGGCAGACTATTGGCTAGATTCTGAGGATGATTAAACAAGTAAATCAAATTTCCTGGAGTGGATGGTCCAGGTAGAGGAAGCAGATAAAATCAAATAACTGACAAGTCTTTCCATGAGCTCCATACTAGGGTAAGCAGACAGGCTCTGGGGCACAGAGGAAGGAGGCTCCAAGCTTTGGGGTGTGTGTGTGTGTTGGAGACAGCAGTTCGTTCCTTCACCACTTTGACCCCTCCTGGGGTTATGCCAGCGAGGGACCTGTTGCTGTCGTCATGCTTTCATCCCATCATCTAGAAATGGGCTCCTTTTCCAGCAGCTGAGCTATGTTCACATATGCTGTACACTTTCCCTCTTGATTTGTACTTTGTTCTTTTTCCTTTTTGCCAATGCTTAAAAGGTCAAGTTTAGACTGTTGGGTAATCTGATCTTTACTAAACACAATTTCTAGGGCTTATTAGGAAATCTGTAGAGAGGCTTAAACTTTTGAAGCATGAAGACACTGAGGGGAAGACTGAAATAACTGAGGTTTGTTCAGCCCAGAGAAGAGAAGTCAGGTGAAAACACCAACTCAGTCTGTTCACTGGGTGTGCATACCCCAGTGAAACTGTGGTATCTGTCAAAATATTGCCAATTCCAGTGGTAAAGAGCAGTTGCCTCAAGCCCTCCCAATAAAAACTGCCCTGACAATCTGACCTTTCCCCCAAGGGCTCACCAGTCTTCCTTCATGATTCAGGGACTCAAGGGTTAACTCCTGGCATGACAAGCAGGGGACGCCAGGACCCTGTTCCCATATTGCATCATTAGTTCTGATTCATTGATGCCCATGTTACACTGTTGATAAACATTTTGAACATTGGCCTAAGTATGAGATGCTGATGGACCTAAAGATGGTGGCCAAAACCATTTGATAATACGTACCCAGAGCCTGAAACATGCGTCTTCCAGGAGTCGATCCCATGGAAATGATAAAAGATGCAGGCAAAGAACTATGTGTGAGGTGTTCTTTGCAGTGTTGTCTGTGAAAGCCAGTGATGGTAAACAATTTAAAGGGGGATGGTTGTATTATCGTACACAACCATAACAGTATCTTGCTCCCACTGAAAAGTCATGCTTTCAAAGAAATTTTGATGACATGGGAAACTGCTCAGCATGTAATGATAAGGTTTAGAAAAAGATGTAAGACTGTATAATCAGTACGATCAAAAGTTTGCAAAGAGTAGATATAGAAGTAGGCAGACAGAAACCATTGTTTGGTGGGATTGTGGGTGGTTTACATTGTCTTCTTTATACAAATATTTCTCAAATTTTCCACAGTGCATTGTTCTCCATCCTACCTTGGGATAAGGTTGTTTTGTTTTTTTCTGATTACAAAAATAAAATTGCTCTTTAAAAAAAAATGTGTAGAGTATATTTTATATCTGTCAGTTTCAGTCAGAAAAGCAGGACTACTGGGGGAAACACACACACAAAGCAAAGAGATTAACCCTTATATAATCATGCAAGCTAGCTAAGCACTCCCCCTAAAGCTGCTGTCTTTGCTTCATGTCCCTGGAGTAGGCAGTTGGGAAGGAGGGTGGATGTAAAGTGGGGATGGAGCAAGGACAGGCTGGAGCCCACAGGGACAGAAGCGAGCCATTAGTCATGGAGCTACACACACACACACACACACACACACACACACACACACACACACACA